>NC_140068.1:123368240-123549615 GCF_964194135.1 Talpa europaea | reverse complement strand
TACCTCACTGGCAGTTTGTAATGATTTGGCCAATGCAGTAGATGCCATTGCTGCAGTAGCAGCCAAGGAGACTAAGAACATGATCCCAGCAATCAATGTGCCTAAAAAGCATTGCACACGGCAGACTCGGTCTAAAGCCTGAACTAATAGATTTAAAGGGGAGCCACCGTCCCATGGACGGGTCAGATTGACTGGAATCCCTGCATGCATATGTTGTTTAATAAAGAAAATTGAATGTTCAGATAAAACTGAAGAATCAATACATGAAGTGACTGTAGTATCTTTTGGAAAAGAAATATTATCCTGTGAGCATAAGGGCAGAGGAGGAGATAAGCAAACAAATAGGGGCGGGAGGTGCAAACTTCAGCAAAGTTGCATTTGACATCTCCCCATTAGGGCCGGAGAATCAGGATTTTTGTGCTTACTTTTTGAAGACTGGTTCTCCATCGATGGAAAGGTGAGTCTCAAATTCTGCATGTTTGGGATCAGATTGTTCGTGGGGTTGTGCCGAATCATGGTAAGGTTTAACGCACCGGGCAGGAATCCACTGGACACCCTGTGGAGACATAACTGCTGCATACCCTCTCCCCAGGAGAGTAAAGGATCTGGGCCTAACCAGTGAGGATTAGGCAACTGTTTGTATAACTCTAAAGGTTTATGATCATTTTTTTTAGATGTGGAGAAATGGAGTGTAACTGGAGTGACTAGGTTCCGATCTGTGCCTCTATACTGTAGATGATTTGATGTGAATAGAGCTTTCAAAAGTTGAGCATGAGGGAAGGATCATTCCCCCTTTTGTTTTGTAAGGAAAAGTTTAAGAAGTCCATTAGCTCGTTCCACAATAGCTTGACCTGTGGGGTTATAAGGAATCCCGGCAGTGTGGTGAACGTGCCACTGAGATAAAAAGGTAGTAAGAGATTTAGAAGTATAAGCTGGGCCATTATCAGTTTGAATACGGGGAAGCCGGCCCATTACTGCAAATGCCAAGTAGAGATGACGAATAACATGAGAAGAACGTTCACTGGGCTGAGCCGTGGCCCATAGAAATCCTGAAAAGGTATCTACTGTGGCATGGAGACAAGATAAGTGACCAAGAGAATGGAAGGGGGTGACATCCACCTGCCGTAAGTCAGTGGTTTGAGGGGCCCGCAGGTTAACAGCCGAGGGAAAAGTAGGGCCAGGGCACTGACCAACAGGCGAGCGCTAACAATGCCCCGTGCTTGTGCGGGGGGATGTTCCATGTTTTGCTCGACTGCGAGCTCCTTGGTGACAGAAGGAATGGCAAGGTATAGGCTCTGCAAACACGTTCCACACCTCAGGGCTGCATCAGCCCTGTCATCACCCCAGACAGGGGCCTGGGAGGCCGGAATGACGCGAATGTGAGCAATAAGAAGGGGATGGACACGGTGACGAAGCAAAGTTTGTAAAGAGATAAAAGCCCTAACGGGGCTTCATCAATGTCAGTGTTAAGCAGAGCAGAGGGGACGTCTCGTACTGGGAGGTTACAGATGAGGAGTCCGAAATGATATTAAGTGACTGTGAAGGAAATGAAGAAAGAGCCAAAATAGCAGCTGCTCGTTCAGCGCGTGGGGCCGAAGGGGAAGGCGCGGGCGGGCAGTCGGCCGCGGGGCAGCAGCCTGGGCGCCGGACCCTGCCCTGGCGGCCTGGGGCGGAGGCGCCGTCCACGAAGGTCAGGAGAGCCTGGGGATGGGAGAACTGACCACGGCATTGAAGGAATGACGAGGGAGAAGCTGTGGGGATTGAATGCGTTTATCGGGTGGGGTGGAAGAGAAGCATGAGCCGACATAATCCTGGACAACAATCTGAAATTGCTCTGACTGAGCGAGGAGCCATTCTGTGTCCTGCTCGCAGAGGCCTGTGTTAATAGAGCTGGGATCGCAGCCGGATAAGGACTGACAAGGGAAATGGCCTTTTTGTAATAAGGAACATCTTTGAGAAAAATAAGTAGATAGATGACTTTTTGGCTGGGAGGGAAGGAAAAGCCGTTCAATAATGTGAAAAGGTGAGGTCACAGTTTTTCCACTTATTGAAGAGACTGTTATTTCCCCATGGTGTATCTTACTGGAAGGCCAATAAGGCAAGAAAAAAAAATAAATAAAAGGAATACAACATCAGAAAAGAAGAATTAAAATTATGTCTCTTTGGAAACAGAATAGCCTTTTATAGGCTGCCCAAGAAACTCCCTCCAAAGACAATCACAACTGATAAACTCAGGAAGGTTACGGGATACAAAACCAATTTACAAAAAATAGTTATGTTTCTATACTAATGATCCAAAAAGAAAGAAAGCAATTCCATTTGGACAAACCTCAAAAAGAGTACATATTGAGGGAGATGTTTAACCAAAGGGGTAGAAAATCTACATGCTAAAAACTATAGACACCAACAAATAAAATTGAAGAAGATACACTGCATGGAAAGAGACCCCAAGTTTATGAATCAGAAGAAAGTGTCAAAAGGCCAAGAGCCATCTACCAATTCACAGCACACCCTGTGAGAATTCTGAGCCCTTTCACAGATCCAGAATAGGTAATTTGAAAACGTCACAGAAGCACAACCCTGGGCCGGTCAAGGAAATCCTGAGAAAGGATGAAGCTGGAGGCACCAACTTCTCGTCTTCAAATCCAAAGCTGACGTCATCTGGGAGGCGGTCATTGGGGTGCAGGGGTCACCCGTCACTGGCCGTGCCCTCCTGCTGGGCCACCTCTGAGTCTCCCACCATTCTGTCCCACCCCCTGGTCTCGGCCTCTGGTGACCTCACAACCCCATTTCGGACACAGGACACTGTAAGTTTTGTGAGGCGGTGCCACGGGAGGGTCTGGCCTCAACCTGGGATGAATGAAGCAGCCCCCAGGAAACTGGGGCCCACTGCAGACCTGCCCGCAGGAAAGAGCGCAGCGGTGATAGGAAGCTGGGAAGGCCCCGCACGTCAACCACTCGCTGAGATTTACTGCAGGAGGCTGCCACTGAGCAGCCCACAGGCGCAGCGGGCACCATCCTGAGGAGCAGGTCACGTGGTCACTGAGGGCCGTTCCAGAAAGTGTTCAGGGCCAGAGGGAGCAATAGGAGGGTGAAGTAGCCGCGCGCTGCAGGCCCTGTGTCTGTCTGTCTGGGTGTCAGAGAAGCCAGAATTTTGAAAATTAAGTTTTCAGAGGAATCAAGCACATTCCTGCACTGGCACGTCTTAGGGCCCCGCACACGTCACTCTCAGCGCCCTCTCGGGGTGCCACGCTCTGTGGGTTTAGACAACCCCACTTGGCCTTAGTAGGCATCCTAATATTACAGGAGGCCCACAGAGCTCTCTGCTCCCCATTTCTCCCCCAATCCCCCACCCCGGCCTTTTGATTGTCTTGGTAGTTTTGTTGTAGCAGGATGTCATGGAGTGGGAAGAGCTGGACACACGACCATCCAGGCCTCTGAGCCTCCCTAGCTCCTCTGCCCCTGCTGCTGACAGCTCGTCTCCTCCCACGCCGAGCAGCCCCATGGTCTGCCTCAGGCATGTCCTCTGGGACCTGGGCCCTTTGCATGCAGGCTCGTCTCCATCAAGACGCCTCTGCCTCCCCTGGCCGCCACAGCAGGGTTCTCCAGCCCAGACATGAACACCCTCCCCGCTTGGGCTCAGAGTCCTGTTGCCAGTTCTTTGTTTTCCCATGTACCTCAGTCTTTAGTTTGCATTTTAACTCATATGAAGTCACCAGCTTTGTACTCAGATATCTTCTCATTCCAAGTGGATTAAAACATTCCGGTAATGGTCTCCACTAAATAAATCTTTTCCCAAACCAAATGAGCACATATGACACTTGCGGAATTATTTTGCAAGAGAACCCAAGATTTTACAAATTCATTAATATTCAGCTGTGGCCTTAATGCACAGTGCACGCGTGCTCACTCTCAGGAGAGGTTCTGAAGCCACGGGGCCTCCAGTGTCGCTGGGGTTCTGGGGTCACTGGAGTCCAGGGGTCACTGGGGTTCAGGGGTCATTGGGGTGCAGGGGTCACTGGGGTTGTGATGTCACTGGGGCTCAGGTGCCACCGGGGTTCCGGGGCCACTGGGTTTCTGAGATCTTTGGAGTGCAGAAGTCACTGGGGTTCAGAGTTTGGGGCTGCAGTGGTCACTACAGCTCAGGGCTCACTGGGGTTCAGGACCCACCCTTGACAAGGTCCTTTCTTACTGGCCCTCGGTGACCACGCAGGACGCGGTGCCGATGGTCACGACACCACCCACGGGGCCTGTCACCATCCAGGCCAACAAGTATCTCCAGTGTCTGGACAACTCCTGGGCATGTCCCACGACGGGAACCACAAATAAGCCCCGTCCAGATGCACGCAGGACCCGACGTGACACCAGCCCAGGGAGAGCCCAGCGACGGCCACCCCGGGGCACACATGCAGGCTGCGCTGGCCAAGGGGAGACACACCCGCCAGGCACAGCTCGGCTCAGGCGCAGGTGGCGCTGAGGCGGCAGCGTGGGGGTGACACAGGGTTTCTACAGTGACAGGAACATTCCTGGTCCCAGGCGCCGGCTCCATCCTGCTGCCCTCCGGTTCTGCTGCCCTTCCTGTCTCTCCCCGGCGTTCCTCCCTGTGCTCCTTTCTTCCTGTCTATTCCCTCCTCCTGCCCCCCCCCCCGGGACCCCAGGAGGATGCACAGGGGGTGGCGGTGACTTTCCAGCTCCCTATGGACGGGGCTCATCTGTGGCTCTGACGGGGCCATACCCAGATCCCCGCGGCGATCAGGGGAGGCTGATGGGGATGAGGGGGTCCAGGTCCTGCTCACAGAGTCCCCTCGGACCCCCTGATAGCACCACTGACTCAGGAGGCTCATTATCAGGGACACCGCTGAAAAGTACATGGGGACAAGGAACACCCGGGCCCCTCGGGTGAGGTCCCTGAGGAAGGGGAGCTGGGGACGGTGTCAGGGCCTGGATGGGGGGGAGTGGCGGTGACGGAGAGAGCGAGCCCTGTGGCCTGTCTGTGGAGTCAGTGAGTCGGAGGCCTGGACCCCAGATGTCAGAGGCCAGCACCGCAGAGGGAGGCGGGTGACCGGGCCATCGAGAGAGGTTTGCATTTCCTCCCGTCTCTGTGAGGGTAAGTTTTGTGTCAAGCCACTTCTGGGCCCACAGGCATGTCACGGCAGACTGGACGCATTTGTCAAATAAGGTGGAGAAGTTCCCCTTTAATTAAATGTTTTATATTCAGTATAAATATATATTCCATTGAACTGCATTTCAAAGTGTTAGCATTTCAATATGAACAACTGACCTTATTTTTTTGTCTACAAAAGGGAATTTTATTTTTTCTCTTTTGAGGTAACATGTTTTACAACCCAGTATCATTTCACAATGCATTTTGCATTTCAGAGTCTCAGTAGTTAATATATTCATCTTATAAATGAAAGCTAATATTTAAAACTGCACAGTTCAATTTCACAGTGCCATATTTTCTGGGATGAATTTCAAAGAGGGAAAATATTTTTTTACTTTTCTTCAACTAAAGGAGTTCTGCAGCTTAGGTTTTTAATATATTTGTGGTCATATAATATTTTAATTATGGTATATCTGACAATTATTGTTCATAGCCATGATATTTCGGCATTGAGAACATTGAGATGAAAGTGCATTACATGTTGAATATCACACGTACGAGAGCTATTTAGGAACAGTGAGGAAAAATCTTAAGAAGAAGTTAAAATTCACACTAGTTTAAAAGGGAAAGCTTCACATGTTCATCCCCAGAATACAACACAATCATGAGTCACAGAAATTCATAAACTTTTGAGGCGATAAATATTGATCTTTTTTTCCTTCACACTGAAGTGAAGGTCACATGTAGAAATCAGGATATCATGGATGTGAACATTTTACGTGACTCCACACAGCAACACAGCTATATAAAGAATAGTATTATCAATATAAATATTATTTTAAGTCACTGAAAAGGTTTTGGCAGAGGGCACAAAACAGCAGGTTCTGAATTTATTTTCTTGTTTCCATTACAATAGCAAAAATTGTTCCTCTAGTCTCATACAATAATTATATATCACCACATTCCCCTAAAAATCCTGCCTCACCAGGGCCTCCCATCCGTCATTGCCAGGGACCAGCCTCAGGCAAAATGTCCTGTCAGGGGTTCCTGAAAGGCGAATATGAATGATCTGAAACTTAGGGGCTGAGGGGAAGGGGATGAGGTAGAATGAGGAGACACTGACACTTGCTGAGGTGCTAGTATCTTCTGCCGAGAGACTCAGCAGGTCTTTTTTTATTCATTATTAGTAATAATAATAAGGAAATACATTATCATGTGTAAAGCAAAAACAATTAGTATATTATGTTTCCCATAGACTACTGGCCCCTACAGGTCTCAGCTAGATGGCAGCTTTCAAGGTTAATAGATAATAAACCAGACCTAACATTAAAGCTACTTATTTTTTCATTTAGACAATTATTTAAAACAGTGAGTAACCGCCAGTGCATCCCTATCAGCTAAAGCCTAAGCATCAAAGGACTATTTTATTCACATGACCTTCAGCCGGAGACCAGCTGTTGCTTAGCTATCAGAACTTTTTCTACCTAGAAATTCCTTAACTCAAATAGCTTTATATTAAAAACTTTTCCAAGAAACTTCAAGAGAAAACAAAATAGAAGGACCTATTATAATTATTGTATTGTAATGCTTGTCAGGCATGTTTAATAAACCATCTCCCATTGTCAAGTGGGCCAAACTGCCCAACAACTAATTTCTAAACAAACAATTTTTCATGCTATTTACTTACAATATGCTGATACATATAATTTATTGCCTAATATACTTTTTGATAAATTTTTCTCTCTCTATGACCAAGAACAAAAAGCAAAGGGATGCCAGATCTTCAGCCCCACGGTGTGAGGCCCTTTCTCTTTGCTGCTTGTCAGTATCCTATCTGGCTAGAGCAACAAGGCCTCCTGCAGCACGTCATCACATGGGGGCATGGGGGAGGATGAGATTGAGGGGAGGAGAGTGGGCAGGGCTGCCCTATGTCCAGACGTCCCCACTCACACACGGGCCTGGGGTGAGGAACAAACCTGCACCCGGGGGACCCAGGTCCCTGGGACTGGCAGGGACAGCCACACGCACAGACCGTCTGGCTCAGCGCCGGAGTGGCCTCCTCCCTGCACAGATGTGCATGAGTCTGAGGGGGACAGAGGGGCCGGGGAGGGACCTGGGGGTGGACGAGCCCATCCTGCAGGAGGGACGTGTGGTTGTGACCCAGGAGGAGACTGTGGGAAACGTGGTCTCTGAGTCCTCAGATGTGGGGAGTCAGGGGCAGGGAGATGAGGAGATGAGGGGATGGACCAGGAGTCAGCAATGAGGCCACAGGGGCAGGAATCTGACAGAGGAGGTGTCAGGACACGCTGCACGGGGACGCTGAGCCCAGATAATTCAGTTCCGGGACAGTGTCGGGTCCTGGGGAACAGGAAAACAGAAACCCGCACACCCCATCTCCCTGCACACCCGTCATTGTGGGGCCTCCCCAGACCAGGGTTGTTCTAGAGGAGCAGGTACAGGCTCTCTAGGGTGGGGAGGGGCTGGGTATGGTCACGTGTCCTCTGGGACTGTTCCCTGGACAACCTCTGGGAGGTGTGCTGGGCTGAGACGCTGGGGCCTGGGCAGGAGGTGGGAGAGCAAGATCGGGGCAGTGGGGAGGGGCTGTCAGTCAGGCTATGAGATCAACTAGAGCAGAATCCCATGAGGAGCCTCTCCACTCCACACCCTGAGAGTGACTGCTGGGACATGCCTGTGACTGTCCTTGTCGGTGTCATCTAGACTCAGACTGGAAGGCTTCACTCATGTTGTATTCTGCTCGATAATTTTATGCAGATGATGACTCAAGGGGTGACCAATCTCAAGGCCATGACAGAATTCGTCCTCTTGGGGTTCCCCACCCAGGGGACCATGAGCTTCTTGCACCCGCTGCTCTTCTCCCTGGTCTACCTGTACGCCCTGCTGGGGAACGGGCTCATCGTCCTCATCACCACCCTGGACCGGCACCTCCACACCCCCATGTACTTCTTCCTGAGGATTCTGTCCATCTCTGCCTCATCTCAGCCACGGTCCCCAAGTCCATTGCCAACTCTCTGAGGCACAGCAGCTCCATCTCCTTCCCGGGCTGTGTCCTCCAGGTCTTCACGGTGGTTATGTCAGCAGGTGCAGAGATGAGCCTCCTCACAGTGATGAGCCTTGACCGCTATGCTGCAATATGCCACCCCCTGCACTGTGACATCATCATGAGCAGGGACAGGTGCGTACAGCTGACAGCTGTGTCCTGGCTGGGTGAGGGTGTCATCTCTTTGATGCGCACAGCTGGAACCTTCTCCTTGTCCTACTGTGGGTCCAACGTGGTCCACCAGTTCTTCTGTGACGTCCCCCAGTTATTGGCTATTTCCTGCTCAGGAAATTTAATGAACAAACTTGTCCCCATTCTCATTAGTGTGGTCTGGAGTATCTGCTGCTTTATTTTCATTGTCATTTCCTATGTCCACATCTTCTCTGCTGTCAGGAAGATCCCATCCACAGAAGGTAAGGCCAAAGTCTACTCCACCTGCTTTGCCCACCTGCTGGTTGTGATGTAATTTCTCTGTACTGGATTCTTTGTTTATCTGAAGCCGATTTCAGACACTCCATCCATGTCTGACCTGGTCATTTCTATGTTCTACACGATGGTGCCCCCCACCTTTAATCCCGTCATATACAGTCTGAGGAGCCAAGCCTTGAAGACGGCTGTGGGGAGACTGATGAAAGGCCAATACTCCAAGATGTGAGATACCACAACCTAAATTTATAGCCCCTCATTAATTCAGGTTTTCCCCCCTAACTCTTACATGTCATCATTTATTAGCATAGATTTCTTGCATTAGGATTATTCCCTTGTCACAAATTCATATTCTCATAACCCTCACTATACTCCTGTTTCCTAAATACTGCAATCCTTCCCCTAAGCCCTCCCTGTGTGATGTTCATAAACTGAATCCATCTCGTGGTTAAAAACTTGTATTTGGTGTAGAAAGAATGTTCTAGAACTCACATTCACCAACATTTACATAACATGAAGCAGTGGTAAAGGGGTCTGTCCTCAGGACCACACAGCCACGGGACCCCAGTCCTGGGGCTCGGTTCCCACAGCCTGTGTATGTCTCCACCAAGGGCCTTGTCCTCGTTGATGGCAGGGGAGAGAGAGAGTGAGGCCCCCCATCCTTCACAATTCCTCACGGGGCATCTTCCTCTAGGAGAAGTTCCTGTTCCTGCTCAAAGGACAAGGGAAACCACACTTGACTCTGCCAGAGGTGGAAGGATGGAAGCTTCCTTGGTTAGTAGGAATCTATGACTGAAAACTGGAATTGAGGGAATATTAATTTCTGTGATGCCTGTTTTGATGCCAATGTGACTGCACAATCTCGATGTGGTGTTTTCAAAAGTAAAGTTATATGAATTATCTTTGAAGAACTACACTTCTAGTTAAAAATTTATAATTTTTAATTTGCTGTGTTCATTTTTAGGTTCCTTAGTTTTCCAATTTCTATCTTAATTCTATACAAGGTATTCATCTCCAACTTCTTGTAGATTAAACTAAAGTGCACTTTTATTCTACTTGGGAACTATATTATTATTTTATTATGTAAACTAAAGCATGGCATATTTGCAATTTTTTTTTATAATTCTACACGTCTGTACTGTATGTCGGAAGATATCACTCTTGTCATCCTAACACTGAGA
This sequence comes from Talpa europaea, assembly GCF_964194135.1. NCBI lineage: Eukaryota > Metazoa > Chordata > Mammalia > Eulipotyphla > Talpidae > Talpa > Talpa europaea. The sequence continues at coordinate 123,539,846 of NC_140068.1, read as the reverse complement.
ACGTGAGCTGGGGGTGACGTTCCTCCTCTCCGGGAGCAGGTCACTGTGTCTCCAAACTCTCCTGACCGATGAGCACATTTTATCCATGAAACTATTTATGATAATAAAATGTAGTTAATCACAAGATATGACTCGTCCATTCAAATTTCAGAATGAAACCTGCACTAGAAAGTCACTCAAAGTAATACTCATTTCAATGATAGTATGAGGTCACAGTCCCCATCCCCTCGGGATATGACGTCTTTCCCTGGTCAGATTCCTGTGGATGTATTTTCTATTTTTCCTTGAATAAATCCAGTAAGTGTCTGTTGAGAAGGGATGTTTACCATGAGTGTTTCATCCCAGATTCACCTTAATTTGTTATTTGTTCTTATCAAAGGAGAAGACTCATTTAGACTTTTTACTGTTTTCACTGTGGGTCACTTTTCACTCCCCCACATGCACCAGTGTCCACTCAGAATCTACTAAATGCCCTGCAGTGCCCGGCCCCTCCGTCCACACTCCTACTCTCCTCCCCTGTTCTGTCTGGTAAAGAGCAAATTTTTGCACTCAGTCCAACTTTTGCTTTTGCTGTTTGCCCTGACCCCAGGCCCCACCACAAACCAAGCTCCGTGGCACCCACGGCGTGTCAGGGAAGTGAGGGTCGCCACCCGCAGCCCCTCAGCGTGGCCTGCACAGACCCGGGTGGGCCTTGTCCCTGCCCCTGTCTCCTCAGAGCAGCTGACAGATTGTTCCTCTGTCACACAAACAACAAATGAGACAAAATGGAAAAAGTTTTTGCTTTATCTTGTATGAAAAGAGACTGTGGGGTGTATTTAAAAGCATAAAGGAGATGATTTCAAAGGCAGAACATGTGGAACCCTAAACTGCATTTCCCCACACTTTCACGTCCATCAAGGAGAAACTTGCTCACACTCGAGCAGACAACGTTAATATTTTCTTCCTCCCGAGCGCAGTGGGCCTGGCCGCTCTCCCTGGACGGCTGTTTGCTCGGGCCTGGCCCTGGGGTCCTGAGACGGAGGCTTGGCCGAGACCAGGGTGAGGTCTCCAGCTCCTGGACCCCGAGGTGCCTTACCCAGGGCAGAGGGACTTGTTCCAGCACCCCGTCAGGAGTCGATGTGTTTGTTCCCAAAGGTGCCAGCTGATGTCCATGACTCAGAGTGCATGCGGTGCCTGGGAAAAGTGAAGACAGAAGCACCAGGGCCGAGACAGGTGCCCAGCAGGAGGGTGACGCCACAGTGACCATCCTCAGACCAAACCTCAGCTGGGATTGGAGAATGAGCCGCAGAGGTCGCCGTCCCCCAGTGGCCAGTGCAGTCCCCATGGTGCCCACTCACAGGGCCGGTCGCCCAGTCAAGGACACAACAGAGGGGGTGGCGGGCGATGTCCTCAGGGAACGAACTCAAAACAACCGGCCACTGCGGAGGAGGCAGGGAGAGTGATGCGTCCGTGCCCACCGGGAGTGCCCAGCGAGGGGGACACTGTCCGTTCCACACTGAAGGGTGGAGGAAGAGAAAGTGACGAGGCCTCAGCTGGGGGCAGGTGGACTCCCAGACACGTGCAGTGCAGGAGGACAGTGACCTGCACCTCAGGGACAGCACCGTGGGCAGAAGCAGGAGGAAGCAGATCTGGCAGAAGACAAAGGGCAAAGCTCTGTGCCTCCTGCTGCTGGAGGGGGTCCCCCGAGGTCACGCCACCAACAGACCTCAGAGCTGGCCTTGAGTCACTAGAGTCTCCTCAGCCTCGTGAGTCCTCAGTTTCCCTCTGCCCAGTCTCAGTGTTCCAGGGGCCTTGCCCACAGGAGGAGCCCAGGGAATGTAGGCTTGGCTGGGGCACTAGCCCTGGGGCTGAAGTGCAGCTGTACCCAGCCTGGCATGAGCCACAGGAGAGCAGGCCCAGGGCACTCCCTGTCATCATGGTGCCTCCGAACCCAGACGCAGCTGCTGGACCCATGTCTCAGCTCGGCAGTGAGGCCCCTGCATCCGGCCCAGATACCCTGAAGTGCTCAGGGCAGGCAGCGTCAGGCCCACTGAAACTGGCTCTGGCCGCGCCTCCCCTGAGCAAATGGCCCAAGAGCCTGCCCCGAGCTCAGGGCAGTTTGGGTCTGGGCAGGGGCTGGGGTTTCACTTGGGAACAAGGTGCCAGGATTGTAAATGAACCCAATGGGCAGTGCCCTCCAGAACCCACAGGGCTGAGCTCTCACCAGCTGCATGCAGGGCTGGAACCCCTGAGCACTGAACATGGAGCATCCGATGGGTGCTTCACCAACAACAACAAAGGCGAGCACTGGAAATGATCCATCAGGCTTGAAGGCGGGACCATGAGAGGATATAAGCCGTGCAGGCGCCAGCTCGGACAGATAAATTGGCTTCAGAAGAGGATGCACGTGGCAGCTTCAGAAGAGAAGCAAGAGCTGATGGCTGCACACCCTCCCCAGACAGAGTTGTCATGGCTTCAGGACCTCTATAGACTTGAAGACCCCCGGAGACCTCCACAGAGACCCTGCTCCTGCACCTGCCTCAGGCCCTGCCTCTGGCATCTCCTGCAAAGAGCGCCTGGGCCTCAGCCTGGTCTCTGCCAACTGTTTGCAGTTGGCGGGCGCGAACACCCCAAGAGCTGGAACACTGGTGTTGCTGTCACCGCCTGCGGGGCCGGGTGCTCACCTACCTATTTCCTGGTGGCTGGTGCCTGTGTCTGGCCTCCTTGAGAACTCTCGATGGTCCAGCCACGTCTGGCCCGGCATCTGGTGCTGTCCAGCCTGGTCTGCGGACTATTGCTGTGGGCTCTGCCCACGTGGGCTACCTCCAGGGACATGGGGATTTGATCTTGATTCCTGGGTTCCCCCATGCTGACCCTCCCTGTCCTCTGCCCATGCACGAGAACCCCTGGGTGTTCCAAGCCACAGCCCACGAGCCCACGTGATGGGTGTCACCTGTGTCCCTGAGGTGCAGGACACCAGAGCCCGAACGGGACCGGGGCCAATGGACACGAATCCCTGGCTGGGCTGTGTGCCGGCCAGAATAGAGGGGCAGGGGCATCTGTTTCCATTGACAGGGCCTGTGGGGGTGAGGCCCTCCCCTCATTGTCTGCAAGAAACTCCAGAATCACCATCAGTTTGTGGGGCTGCAGCTTCTGGGACTGCTCATCAGGGCGGGTCCCTCACGCTTGCTCCGGCCTCCGCCTTCCCTCCTGCGCGTGCAGGGGACGAGTCCCCAGCGTGCCCGCCCATGAGCTCATTTGTTGTCTGTGACCCAGACCTGGGGGGCCTGTGAGGACTCGGGGAGACCCACACCTGGGAGAGGGTCCCCTACTCTGCTGTGTTAGAGCCCAAGACACATCCACCCCGAGGACATGCCGGACAGCGCCGCCGCGGGCCTGACCCCCATTGTAAGGTCAACACCAGCCTCCATCAGACACGACAGTTCAAATGTTGTTACATTTCCGGGCGCTGAGATAATCGGCCTTTTTAAATAAAATAATTCTGAGAGACACGAACAAATTCCCATGTCAGAAGACCCAGGTGCTTCCCCGTCTCGCTCCTGGGGGATTTCTTGCTTGCCCTCCCTCCCCTCCTTCCCACATCCCGTCCACCTGCCAGGCCCAGGGTGTGCCTCGGGGTGGCGGTGACTTTCCCGCTCCCTGTGGACAGGGCTTGTCCTGGCTCTCAAGCCGGGGCCACCCCATCCCTGCGGGGTCAGGGGGGTGATGGGGCTGAGGGGGGACCAGGTCCTGCCCGCGGAGCCTCCCAGGCCCTGATGCGCCTGACCTGGGGGGCTCATTACCGGGGCTGCCGAGAAGCCCATGGGGACAGGACAGCGGCCCGGGGAGGCCCCTGAGCAGCGGGAGAGGACGCGTCAGGCCAGGGCGCAGGAGGGGGATGTCGCAGACTCCGCGGCAGGTCTGTCTGGCGGGGACCAGGCCAGAGTCGCCGCTTGGGAGCCCCGAGCGTGTGGCTGTCACCATAGGGTGGACCGTCCCTCCCGCCCTGTCCGCCGCCACGCCTGAGCCCTGCGGGAAGTAGCTGCAGGAGAAACCACCTCAGCTCCTCGGGTGAGGGGAGGGGCAGGACAATGACCGGGAGGGCAGCAGCGGGAGGTCAACTTCTCAGCGCCTACGAGCAGGGGTGAAGGCCAGACAGTCATCAGACGGCGACGCGACACGGGGCGGGGACAACCCACCCACTGCCCTAATGAGTGAGGTAGGCACCGACCAGGAACAGACTCGGGGCCATCAGTGTCCACTTGGTCCAAAACGTGTGCCTGGAGCTGCAACTGGCCAGTGTTTTGCAGGGACTGGGCGTTGGAACCCCACAGGCTAGATTTGGGGCATCCTTGACAGTTCGTGTTCCTGGGAGTTCTTGGAGGTCCCGCACTTGAAAGGTATATGGACTGGGGCTTGCAGTCGGCAGAAGATGGACCGGGCTCAGGGTTTCAGGGGTGCCCTTGCACGGGACATGGTGAGATGTGAGGAGACTGCTCAGGGAGCTGTGGTCAGTTGAACTCTCTGCACTTCGGCATCTCCCACAGGCGGCGTGTACAGTGGCACCTGCGGGTCACAAGCTTGAGAGGCCAAGCAGAGCAGGAGCTGAGATTCCTGCCGGGAGACGCTGGACAGGGCATGGAGAGTGGTCAGTGGGGAAGGACAGCACTGGTCATCCGCAGAGAGACACCGTGGGCCAGGCACTGGCGGATGGTCCTGGAGTTTTATTCCTCTAGACTTTCATGCAGTGATGGCTCCAGGGGGGATGAATCTCACCATCATGACAGAATTCATCCTCCTGGGGTTCCCCACCCAGGGGACCATGGGCTTCTTGCACCCGCTGCTCTTCTCCCTGGTCTGCCTGTGCGCCCTGCTGGGGAACGGGCTCATCGTCTTCATCACCACCTGGACCGGCACCTCCACACCTCCATGTAATTCTTCCTGAGGAGTCTGTCCTTCTCAAACCTCTGCCTCATCACAGCCATGGTCCCCAAGTCCATTGCCAACTCTCTGAGGCACAGCAGCTCCATCTCCTTCCCGGGCTGTGTCCTCCATTTCTTCATGATGGTTATTTCAGCAGGTGCAGAGATGACCCTCCTCACAGTGATGAGCCTTGACTGCTATGCTGCCATCTGCCACTCCCCACACTATGACATCATCATGAGCAGGGACAGGTGTGTGCAGCTGACAGCCTTGTCCTGGCTGTGTGGGGGTCTCTATGCTGTGATGAACACAGCTGGAACCTTCTCCTTGTCCTACTGCAGGTCCAACGTGGTCCACCAGTTCTTCTGTGACATCCCCCAACTTTTGGCTATTTCCTGCTCAGGAAAGTTAATGAACGAACTTGTCTCCATTCTCATTAATGCAGTGATGGATTCCTGCTTTTTACTTTCATCATTATTTCCTATGTTCACATCATCTCTGCTGTCAGGAAGATCCCATCCACAGAAGGTAAGGCCAAAGTCTACTCCACCTGCCTTCCCCACCTGCTGGTTGTGGTGCTGTTTGTCTGTACTGGATGCTTTGCTGATCTGAAGCCGACCTCAGAGACCCCGTCCATGTCTGACCTGGTCATTTCTATGTTCTACACGCTGGTGCCCCCCACCTTTAATCTCGTCATTTACAGTCTGAGGAACCAAGCCAGGAAGTCAGCTTTGGGGAGACTGATGCAGGGGAGACGCACCTAAATGTAATAGGGAAGATGACTTCATGACTCTATGACAAGACATTTATTTTAAGTTATTGAAATATACTCCTTTCATATTTGTCTAATTACATATAATTCCATTGCACAATTTAAAAATATATGCACATTTTAAAATTATATTTACAGTGACTTCATATAGTCTGCTGCTCGTAGACTCTATTTGCATTGATTGCTCCTCTTTGTTACACTTAGATGCTTTTTTATATTCTCTGTACAATGCAGGTCACTGAACTTCCAGACACTCTTTGCTAGTCTCCATTTCTGTGCTCCTGGCAAGAGAGGCGATGGTTGGGTTTCATCGCAGTCATGAGCAGAAGTTCTTTCACGGGGGCAGCATCTCCAGTCTCTAAGGCAGCTTCCCCTTTAATGTTTTCTTGATCATGGGTGGGATCAGGGGCTACGGGCAGGACAGAGATCCCTTTACTTAGTAGGTGGGGCCTTCATAGCATAAATAAGGCCTGAGGATCTGAAGTTAGAATCTGAGTAGTCAAGACCTTTGTCGATAAGGACAGACACATGACGTGGTGGAGACAACCTGGAAGGTCTGGTGTGGGCGCCACCCGCATTTGCCAAAATCACACTCACCCATGGTGGACACCAGAAATAAGAAAGTTAGGTTCATGTGCAGTATAATTACAAAAATAATTCCAAAATGCACTGGATAGGAATTTTTGAGATACAATAAGAGAATTTAACAAGTTATGATGGTCAAAACAAAATGATAGCTAGTAGCCTGCCTCGTATCTAGTATTTCCAGATATGTGTTAGGAATGCCATCCATGACCTCACACCACAATTTACAGAAGTGTTATCCCATTTATTTCATCCCCTAGAGTGAGCGGGATGGCAGGACAATGCCCTGGCTGGGCAGGTCATCAAGAGAAATCTTACCTAGAATATCTGCATTTTTTACAAGCACGTTGAAATGAAAAAAACTCATCAGATTTACATACAATGAAATGATACTATCATTTAGTATACTTGTAAAGACATGTAAGGAATTGAAGGAGATTTAAATTTGAGAAGTGAAATGCCCCCATGATTGTCACTTGCTGTCTGGCCTCAGCTCCTCTCTGCTGACTGCATCCACTTTTGCTTTCCCGTCTGTGATGGCCAATATTTGGAAATTTCACACCAAAATATTTCATGACAAAAATATAGTTCCAACTGGATATCAGACATTTAAATCATTATCAAACAGTTCACCTTGCAAGGAGGCTGACCTTGCTCAGGTGAGATCCATGTGGCACAAAGTAAATATGGAGGCTGCCAGGAAAGGTTAGAAAATGGCAACATCTGGATATTTGAAATCTGGGATGACAACTTGGTGCTGTTCTTTTAAGTGAATGGTATTTTTAACTTTTCTCTGATAAATTAATTTCTTAATATCAATTCTTGATACTGTTATAGTTCACTGGCGGGACATAATGAGAATTTAATATGTGTATTAATAACCTGAATCAGAGCATTATACACATTTATTAGAATATTCATTGCCAACGTTGTTATTATTAAAATATTTAAGTAATAAACATTAAATGTCTCAAGATTCTATGAATTTAAAAATGTAAGCACAATGAAAATTGTTGTGGGCACCAAGGTAATATACATTGCGAACTCTAAAGACTCCACTGAAAAATAAATTAAATTAAATAAGCCACTTCAGTATACTTGAAAAGTACAAAATTGAACATGGCAGTGAGGAAATGCTGCGAGTAAGACCTCCCATAAAAAATAAAGTTAATAGGGAGGAAAAGCAGCAGGTCCCTGCAAGAACTGGGACACGAAGATAAACGGGCAACTCTGGCAAACTGCCCGAAAAAGAAAGTAGCCATAAAAGAGGACTAAAAGGGAGGATCGCTCAGACCCCTGCTACCCTCCCCCCCACAAAAAGTCGGCACTCTCCCATCAACAGAAAGGAGGGAAAAAAACTAAAACAACCAACAAGAACAAACTATGCATCAAGGGGGACTGTGAGTGGAAAGGAACTGTTTCAGGCACTGCACCCTGTGAACTGGACCTGTGGAGAATGGTGCAGTAATTGCTATGGAGGTGAGCGAACGGCTCCAGGTGCCATTAGAGGAAAACAAGGACTCCATGGTGACCTACAAATAACCCAAGGCCAGCTGGTAAGCTTGTGCGGAAAAGCAGTGCTCAAAGAGCATACGCAGATTGGGAATCCTGGCTGCCCAGGTCGTGGTGCCTGCGACCTAGGCCTGCTGGGAGACATGCGGGGACCCTCATTGAGGTGAATGTCCCTCACTGAGTAATCAGAAACCAGGTGCCCGACATGGGAGCGGGGTGCAAAAGGCGCCATTTCTGCGGACACTGAACTGGGCTACAGCCCATGTCCTGGACCTGAGGGCTTTGGAACTGAGACCCAGGGCACGAAATTCGGGGCATGGGATCCCCACGACGGTGGGGCACAGGGCAGACACAGCACCCCCACGCCATTGAGGCTCTCCACGCCACTCCCATTCTGTTCCCTGGGACCCATGGGGTAAAAAACAGTTACCGAAGGACACCAGGAAAGAGTTCTGGCGCCACCTAGTGACCACAAAAAAAATCACCAACACCTTATAGTTGGAAACCAGGGACCCCAAAACACCCTCAGGCCCTGAGAGAGGGTGGGCCAAGCAAACGGGGGTAAGGGAGGAAATAAGGCATGGAGCAAGATCCCATTCTGGTACTGAGAGCTAGGCACAGGATCTGGAACATGGGCCGCACCATCCGTAGTGGGCACTGCACAGGGTGACAGCGGCATTTTGGATCTGATAGCCTTGGAACTGAGACCTAGAGTGCAAACTTTAGGGCATGGGATCCATACAGCTGTGGGCACAACACAGGGTGAACATAGGCAGACACAGCACCTGGCTGGAATAAGAGCCCCTGTGTTGAGGTGCTCCCCCCCCCCCCCTGTAACTCAGAGAACCACTGGGAAAAAGCACATATCAGCAAGTACAGGCCTCTGGTGCCACCCTGTGACCAGAACTAAATCACCAACTAGCTGATTCCATGTTGGAACTGAGTAAATACAGAGGGAGGGAACTGTAAGGGACAGAGCCCAGCAACACAGCATCAACACCCTGCTGGAATTTTTGCCTACCAGTGCTGGTCTCAGTCTGGTAAACAGTTTCTGATACCCCTAAAGGAGCATTCCAAAGAGATGCCCTCCAACACCAGTGGCACAACATCCCAACGCATAGAACTAATTAGAAAGCAAACAACAGGAGAAGAAAAAATATAAATAACCAAGCAAACCAGCAGGAGGACATACCACAAAAAGAAATACAATTACCAAAGCTCAAAAATGACAAGGAAGAACTTTTTGGCCTATCAGATAGAGAATTGATAATCATAATCATTAAAAAGCAGAAAGAAAATGAAAAGGAAAAAAAAATGATTTGAGACAAATAATCACTGAACTGAAGAATGAAATTGAGACCTTAAGAAAGGAAAGAAAAGAAGCACAGGAGATTAAAATATTACTAGAGGAGATAAAGAACTCTGGAAAATCAATGAAAACAGAATCAATGAAATGGAAGAACGGATCAGTACTATTGAAGATACAGAAATAAAAAGAGCCAAAAGAGAAAGGGAGAGAAGTGAAAATGAAGCAGTATGAGGAGACTCTTAGACAATTATCAGACTCCATGAAGAGAGGAAATGTAAGAGTTATAGGCATTCCAGAAGGTGAGGAGAGAGACAAAGGAACTGAGAAATTATTCAAGGAGATAATTGAAGGAAACTTCCCAAGCATGAAAAAAGAGATGAATATAGACATATAAGAAGCGAGAAGAACCCCCAATCACCATAACGAAAAGAAAACTGCAGCAAGACACCGAATAGTAAAGCTTGCAAGAGTCCAAGACAAGGAAAAAATAATGAAACTGGCAAGGGGGAAGAAACAGAGAACTTATAAGGGAAAACCAATCAGGTTAACTTCAGACTTCTCCAAAGAAACATTACGGGGAAGAAGAGAGTGGAGTAACATATTTAGTAAACTTCATGACAGCAAATGCCAACCAAGAATACTTTACCCTGCAAAGCTCTCCTTCCTCTATGAAGAAAAAATATGGCCCTTCCCAGACAAACAGAAACCCCAGAAATTCATCACAACTAAACCCCCACTCCAAAAAATTCTACAAGAAGTCCTAAAGCCAAAGCCAACAGAGGAATGAACAATAAGAACAGAATAAAGCAAGGAATAAAATCACAAAAAAAAAGACAAACAAAATGGCAAACACAGATGCCAACATATCAATATTAACTCTAAATGTAAATGGATTAAACTCATCAATAAAAAGACACACAGTAGCAGGCTGCATTAAAAAACAAAATCCAACCTTCTGCTGTCTCCAGGAAACACATTTAACCACAAAAGATAAACACAGCCTGAAAGTAAAAGGTTGGAAAACAATCCTACAAGCAAATGGACCAAAAAAGAAGGCAGGAACAGAAGTCTATAGACTTCAAATTAAAAAAAGTAAAAATAGACATAGATGGACACTACATTATGATCAAGGGTACAATACATCAGGAAGATATAACTCTCATCAACATACACTCACTAAATGAAGGGGCACCAAAATATATTAGACAATTATTATCAGCTCTGAAAGCAGATATTAAAGAAAATACATATATAGTGGGAGATTTCAACACCCCAGTCTCACCAATGGACATATCAACGAGACAAAAAATAAACAAAGACACTAGAGCCCTAAATAAAGTCATAGAACTCATGGACTTAACAGACATCTATAGGACACTGGCACCCAAAAAAATCCGAGTACACATTTTTCTCACGTGCACATGGATCATTCTCTAGAATCAATCACATACTGGGCCACAAGACAAACATCAACAAATACATGAAAATTAAAATCACTCCAACTATCTTCTCCAATCATGAAGGCATCGAGCTAGAAATAAATCATAAAAAGAAAACAAGGAACCCTCCCACTTCATGGAGATGGAAATCCACACTACTGGAAGACCACTGGACTAATGAGGGGATCAAAGAAGAAATTAAAAAATACTTTGAGTTGAATGACAAGGAGGACACCACTTTCCAGAATGTATGGGATGCAGCAAAAGCAGTTATAAGAGGAAAATACATAGCAATACAGGCTCACATCAACAAACAAGAAAGAACTCAAAGAAACAACCTCATCTCACATCTCAAAGAACTAGAAAAAGAACAACAAAAAAACCCTAAAGCCAGTAGAAGAAAGGAAATAATAAAAATCAAAGCAGAAATAAATGAATTCGAAATTAAAAAAAAAATCCAAAAGATCAATGAAACCAAAAGTTGGTTCTTTGAAAAAATAAACAAAATAGACAAACTCTACCAAGGCTCACAAAGGAAAAAAACACATATAAATAGGATTACAAGTGAAAGAGGAGAAATTACAACAGATTCAGTAGAAATCAAAAGAAAAATCAGAGATTACTATGAAGACTAATATGCAAACAAATTCGGCAACCAAGAAGAGATGGACAAATTCCTAGAACGATATAATCATCCAAAGCTAGACAAAGAAGAAATAGAACAAGTAAATAGACCAATTACGAGCAGCGAAATTGAAGCAGTAATCCAAGCACTCCCCAAAAAACGAAAGCCCAGGCCCAGACAGCAGTGAATTACTGCTTATCCTACACAAACTCTCTCAAAAAATTGAAAAAGAAGGAATACTACCAAATATGTTCTACAAAGCCAACATTACATTAATACCAAAACCCAACAAAGACAGGCATATGAAAAAATGTTCAACATCACTTGTAATCAGGAAATGTAAATCAAAACTCGCATGAGATACCATCTTACACCAGTGAGAATGGCACATATTAAAAAAAACTAGCAACAACAAATGTTGGCGAGGATGTGGAGAAAAAGGAACTCTCCTGCACTGCTGGTGGGAGTGCAAACTGGTCCAACCACTATGGAGAGCTGTGTGGAGATTTCTGGACCTACTAAACATAGAGCTTCCATAGGATCCAGCAATTCCACTCCTAGGTATTTACCCAAAGGACACAGAAACATCAATTCCAAAGAGCACCTGCACCCCTATGTTTATAGCAGCACTATTTACAATAGCTAAGCTTTGGAAACTACCCAAATGCCCAAAAATAGATGACTGGATCAAGAAGATGTGGTACATATACACCATGGACTATTAACTTGGCATTCAAAAAAGATAAACACATGTAATTTGTAGCAACATGGATGGCGCTGGAAGGGATCATGCTCAGCGAAATAAGCCAGAAAGAAAAAGAAAAATACCAGATGGTCTCACTCAGAGCAGGAATCTAGAAAACTTAAATAAGGGACCAGGAAAAAGAATAACTATAAGAAAGAAAATATCAAAATCAACAAACAACTATGAACAAGGGGGTTGCAATTGTATGGGGACTATAAAAGTAAAATTTCAAAAAAGAGAGAAGTACAAAATCAACACATGAACATCAATTGCCTTCCTATGTGCAAAAAATGAATCAGAAGAGAAGAAATTTGAAGGCAATCCTGATGAGGGACAGTGACTCTACGACAGAGGAGCCAGAGCAGGCACTGGAGGAGGGAAAGTGGGGAAATGGTGCTGGGAGAAGCAGACAGACACACGCAGCAGAGTGAAGCAGGGCCTGCCCCACACCCTACAGAAGAATAGACTCAAAGAGATAAACGCCTGTTTCCATGTGTGACGTCACCATCGTCATGCAGCAAACCTAAGTATATGACACCATGAGCAGGTGTCATTTCCTAAACATTAAATTTCCTAAAGATTAAAAGCAAATTATCTCAGCAAAAGGACAATTCTAATGTAAGTGCAGTGACAGGTGCTGGGGTGGAAAAGATCCGCAGGAGACACAATTTCAGAGACGAGTAAAGTTTCTCTTCCCGAAGGGCTGGTGATCCCCGTGGTCACTCACTTCTGCTGGACGTCCATTGTCTTTCCTCCCCACTCCCCTCCCTTGGCTCCCTCCTGCCTCTCTCCTTGTCCCTTCCCTCCCGCCTCCGGCCTTTCTGCATCCCCCTCACGCCCATCCCCAGGGCCTCTCCGTGAAGGGCAACGGTGGGTGACGGGCGACTCTCCAGCTGTCTAGACAGGGACTCGGGGCACTGTTATGACTGATGGTGCCCACCACGGCGGACACGACAGGTGGGGAATGGAACCTGGAAATGAGGATTTGTCTATTCACTTCCATAGAGGCGTGAGCCAGACACAAAATCACATCTACACACCGAGTGTGATAATTACTCCCCGAGAAGCACTGCAGGACGCTCCAATTAACACAGTCAAGTAAACATGCACTTTCCCTCTGGAGGAAGGTCCCTGAGGCCTGGAATCTGGACAGTGTCCAACACGCGGACACCAGCTCCACAGCTCAAATAAATAGCCCAGCCCTGAGGCCCTGCTCTGTCCATGAGGCGGCAGCAGGACAGGGTGGAACATCCTGTGAGTGCTCAGAGGCGTCCCCAGGAGTCCCGACCATGGAATGAGAGGCCGGGACACCCTCTGTCCATGCCATGGAGACAACCTCAGGACACAGATGGACACAGCAGCGGGAACTTTCCCCTGCAATTTGCAGGTATTCGGTTCTTAGGCAGTTTTCAGAATGGAAATCACTCTGACTTGAAAGTTGTTAGAATTCAAGCTTCATTTTAGATGTGAGAAAGTACATTAATTAAAATACTCATTTTATAAATCATGAAAACTAATAAATTCTGAAGGTGCACAAGTTTCTCAGTGCCCCACTGCCTTATCATGCTGGATGAGTCTCAACGAGAAGAAATATACTCTCCTTTAAAGGGTTCAAAGGATTGTGATTCATCATATATGTGACAACGAATGCTTCATAACTGGCATTTGAGCATTCAGCACACTGAGTTGTTTTGGGCACTATGTAAAAGCACAACAATTATTGGAATTACATCGTGATGAAGAAATTCCAGGAGAAAGTTAATATAATATTTATTGTCAGAATGTTGTGCCTTTTGCCTACATATTATGACAGACCTAAGAGTCAAATAAATTATCTCACTTCTACACAACATTGTTCACCATTTCAGGCTCTGGCACTAGAGAGAAGAAGGGTGTGGACACCTGTCTTTTTATAGACATGGACTTGGGGTTTTTCCCAACTTCACCACTCAGGGATCGTGAATGATACGGCACAGGAAGAGAATACTTTAGAGCTTCTGTCATCATTACCAGTATGTTTCATATCAGTCACAAGATGTCTGCATCTTGGACCACCTCATATTCTGATTTATTTTCCTGTTTTTATTAAATTATTAGGAAGATGCCACCAATGTGTTGCAATTATTTTATGTTACTATGTGACCCTGCCTCCCCAGGGCCTGCCCCTCCGTCACCCCACAGAGGGGCGAGAGGTAAGATTGGGGGGAGGAGAGAGGGCAGGGTTGCCCCGTGTCCAGACTTCCCCACTCACGCACAGGCCTGGGGTGAGGAACAAACCTGCACCCGGGGGACCTGGGTCCCTGGGACCGGCAGGGACAACTACACGCACAGACCGTCCGGCTCAGCTCCGGAGCGGCCTCCTCCCTGTACAGATGTGCATGAGTCTGAGGGGGACAGAGGGGCCAGGGAGAGACCCGGGGGTGGACGAGCCCATCCTGCAGGAGGGACATGTGGGTGTGACCCAGGAGGAGACTCTGTGGGAAACATGGTCTCTGAGTCCTCAGATGTTGGGAGTAAGGCACAGGAAGATGAGGAGACGAGAGGACAGACCAGGAGTCAGGAGTGAGGCCACAGGGGCAGGAATCTGACAGAGGACATGCTGCACAGGTATGCTGAGCCCATATCATTCAGTTCCAGGACAGTGTCGGGTGCTGGGGAGCAGGAAAATAGAGACTCACACACCTCATCTCCCTGCACACCCGTCACTGTGGGGCCTCCCCAGACCAGGTCTGTGCTGGAGGAGTAGGGACAAGGTCTTTGGGGTGGGGAGGGGCTGGGCATGGTCACGTGTCCTCTGGGACTGTGCCCTGGACAACCTCTGGGAGGTGTGCTGGGCAGAGGTGCTGGGGCCCGGGCAGGAGAGGGAGCCGCAGGCCTGGGAATGACTGGGCACTGGTGTTCTGTCGATTCAGTTCACTGAGAGACCTGATATGCAGGTTTTATCATGGTCATTTAAAATTTTCATTTCTTCATGAATTTATGGACACATGTTTGGACAATACATCAATAGCACATTCACATGAGATAAAATATGAATTACTCAGATAACAATAAAGCATAGATTGCATGATGATTATGTGTTAATAACCCATTTTGTGTTCAATATTGGAAGATATGACAATGTTTTTTTTCCTCTTTTTCATTTATACAGATGACGGCTCCAGGGGGGATGAATCTCACAGCCGTGACAGAATTCGTCCTCCTGGGGTTCCCCACTCAGGGGACCATGGGCTTCTTGCACCCGCTGCTCTTCTCCCTGGTCTACCTGTGTGCCCTGCTGGGAAACGGGCTCATCGTCCTCATCACCACCCTGGACCGGCACCTCCACACCCCCATGTACTTCTTCCTGAGGAGTCTGTCCTTCACGGACCTCTGCCTCATCTCAGCCATGGTCCCCAAGTCCATTACCAACGCTCTGAGGCACAGCAGCTCCATCTCCTTCCCGGGCTGTGTCCTCCAGGTCTTTATGCTGGATTTGTCAGCAGGTGCAGAGCTGACCCTGCTCACGGTGATGAGCCTTGACCGCTATGCTGCCATCTGCCACCCCTTGCACTATGATGTCATCATGAGCAGGGACAGGTGTGTGCAGCTGACAGCTGTGTCCTTGCTGGATGGCTGTCTATTGGCTGTGATGAACACAGCTGGAACCTTCTCTTTGTCCTACTGTGGGTCCAACGTGGTCCACCAGTTCTTCTGTGACATCCCTCAACTTATGGCTATTTCCTGCTCAGGAAATTTAATGAACGAACTTGTCCCCATGTTCATTAGTGCGGTGATGGATTCCTCTTGTTTTATTTTCATCGTAATTTCCTATGTCCACATCTTCTCTGCTGTCAAGAAGATCCCATCCAGAGAAGGTAAGGCCAAAGTCTACTCCACCTGCCTTCCCCACCTGCTGGTTGTGGTGCTGTTTGTCTGTACTGCATTCTTTGCTTATCTGAAGCCTACCTCAGAGACCCCATCCATGTTTGACCTGGTCATTTCTATGTTCTACACGGTGATGCCCCCCACCTTTAATCCCGTCATATACAGTCTGAGGAACGAAGCCATGAAGTCGGCGGTGGGGAGACTGATGAAGGGTAGACTCACCAAAATGTAATAGAGAAGATGACTTCATAACTCCATTATGAGACACATATTTTAAAATTTCACATAATACTGGCCTTTATGTTTTTCTAAGTTCATATAATTCCATCGTAAAATTTAAAAATATATGCTCTTTTTTAAAATACATTTACGATGACTTCATATATTCTGCTGCTCATATAGTCTTATTAGCATTGATTGTTCCTCTTTTTAACTTAGTTCCACTTTGATATTCTCTGTATGATGGAGATCACTGAGCTTTAGCCACTGCCTGCTGTTCTCCATTCTGTGCTCCGGGCCAAGAGAGGCGATGGTTGGGCTTCATCTCAGTGGTCAGCAGATCTCTCACTTGGGCAGCATTTCCAGTCTCTAAGGCGGCTTCTCCTTTCATGTCACTGACCCTCGTGGTCACGGGTAGGATCAGGGGCCA
The DNA here is from genome assembly GCF_964194135.1 of Talpa europaea. Lineage (NCBI taxonomy): Eukaryota > Metazoa > Chordata > Mammalia > Eulipotyphla > Talpidae > Talpa > Talpa europaea. Next base: position 123,523,441 of record NC_140068.1, on the reverse strand, counting down.
TGGGTAGGACAGAGGCCCCTGTACTTATGCCCCTTCACAGCATAAATAAGGCCTTTGGTCCAAGTTGGAATCTCAGTAGTCACGAACTTATGTGAACAAAGACCCACACACATGATTGGGTAGAGACCCCCCCCCCGGAGGCTCTGGCGTGGGTGCCGCTGGCATTTATCATAAACTCACTCAGTGCATGGTGGACACCAGAAATAAGACAGTGGCTGTGAAAGCTATTACTTTCATGTGCAGTATAATTACCAAAAATTTACTAAAATACATTGGGTAGGGTTTTTCAAGAAACAATAAAGGAACTTAGGAAGCTATAATGGTAAAAACAAAATAATAGCTAGTGGACTGAACCATGTTCTAGTATTTGAAGAGATAGTTGAGGAAGGGCACCCACAACAGCACGCCACACTTTCCTCATGTGTTTATCCCCATTTATTTAATTTCCTAGAATTTCTGGGAATTTGAGGACAATGTCCTTTTGGCCACATTATTATGGGATTTCAGAGTGTTTGTGATTCCACGGGAGTAGTTCAAAAGAGAAAACTCATCAGATTTACATATCATAAATAACACTATCATTTAGTGTAGATGCAAAGACATAAAGAACTTGAAGGAGATTTAAATTTGGAAGTGAAGTGGCCCCATGATTGTCACTTGCTGTCTGGCCTCAGCTCCTCTCTGCTGACAGCATCCACCTTTGCTGTCCCATCTGTGATGTCCAATGTTTGAAAATTTCACACCAGAATATTTCATGATAAAATGTAGCTCCCATTGGATATCAGACATTTAACTCATTCTCAGACATTCACCCTCTGAGGGTGCTACTCAGGCTGACCCTTGCCTTCAGCCCAGGTGAGGCCCATGTGGGCACAATGTCAGTTTGGAGGCAGCCAGGAATGGTTAAAACTGGCAGCATCTCCATCTTTCAATATTTGGGTTAACAACCTGTTGCTGTTCTTTTAAATCATTGGCATTGTAGTTTTTCTGATGATAAATAACTTTCTTAATATTAATTCTTGATACTCTCATAGTTTACTGTCAATAAAATTTATGGGATATCAAGAGAAGAAAGTTATAAATGAATGAAGAAGCTGAATCAGACTATTATTAACATATACTGAGACTATTCATTGCTTACAATTTGTCAGTTTTGTGTAACATAATTAAAATTTTAAAATAATAAAAGCATTAACTGTCTCTCGGTTGTATGGATTTAAACATTTAAGCACAATTAAAACTGTTGTAGACAACATAATATACACTAAGAAAACAAGAGATTCCACTGGAAAAATAAAACAATAAGCCACTTCAGTGTGGTTGGAAGCTTAAAAAATCAGCATACAAAAATCAATTGCCTTCTTATATGCAAAAATTGAGCCAAAAGAGAAGTTAAGAAAACAATCCCACTCATAATCACAAGACTAAGTACCCCAGAATAGACATAACAAAGGAGGTGAAGATACAAGAAAAGAGTAAGGCATTGTCCAAAGAAATAGAAAGTACAGAGAAATGGAAAGAAATTCCCTGCCCTTGGTTTGGAAGAATCAACATTACCAAATGCCCATCTGACCCAAAGCAGTTTACAGATTCAATGCAATGCCAATAAGAACTTCAGTGGCATTCTCCAAGGATATAAAAAAAAAAATACTGAAATGTAAAAGACCCCGAACACCCAAAACAACACTGACAAAAAGAGGAAGAATGGGGGCAGCTCACTCCAGACTCCAGTCCATACAATAAGGCTCTAAAAGTTAAAGCAGCATGACACTGGGACAAAAACAGACAGACAGGCCACTGGAATATAATGAGGCCCAGGAATCCTCCCTCGTCAGGAGGGACAGTGACTCTACGGCAGAGGAGCCAGAGCAGGCACTGGAGCAGGGAAAGTGGGGAAATGGTGCTGGGAGAAGCAGACAGACACACGCAGCAGAGTGAAGCAGTCACTGCCCCACACCCTACAGAAGAATAGACTCAAACAAATAAACACCTGTTTCCATGTGTGACGTCACCATCGTCACGCAGCAAACCAAAGTATATAACACCATGAGCAGAAACCCTAAAATACTATTTCCTAAAGATTAAAAGCAAATTATCCCAACAAAAGGACAATTCTAATGTAAGTGCAGTGACAGGTGCTGGGGTGGAAAATAACCGCAGGAGACACAATTTCAGAGACTAGTAAAGTTTCTCTTCCTGAAGGGCTGGTGATCCCCGTGGTCACTCACTTCTGCTGGACGTCCATTGTCTTTCGGCCCACTCCCCTCCCTTGGCTCCCTTCTGCCTCTCTCCTTGTCCCTTCCCTCCCGCCTCAGGCCTTTCTGCATCCCCCTCACGCCCATCCCCAGGGCCTCTCTGTGAAGGGCAACGGTGGGTGACGGGCGACAGTCCAGCTGTCTAGACAGGGACTCAGGGCACTGTTATGACTGATGGTGCCCACCATGGTGGACACGACAGGTGGGGAATGGAACCTGGAAGTGACAATTTGTCTATTCACTTCCATAGAGGCGTGAGCCAGACACAAAATCACATCTACACACCGAGTGTGATAATTACTCCCCGAGAAGCACTGCAAGACGCTCCAATTAACACAGTCAAGTAAACATGCACTTTCCCTCTGGAGGAAGGTCCCTGAGGCCTGGAATCTGGACAGTGTCCAACACGCGGACACCAGCTCCACAGCTCAAATAGCCCAGCCCTGAGGCCCTGCTCTGTCCATGAGGCAGCAGCAGGATGTGGTGGTACATCCTGTGAGTGCTCAGAGGCATCCCCAGGAGCCCCGACCATGGAGTGAGAGGCCAGAACGCCCTCTGTCCGCACCACGGGGACAATCTCAGGACACAGATGGACACAGCAGCGGGAACTTTCCTCCACAATTTGCAAGTATTCAGTCTTAGGCAGTTTTCAGAATGGAAATCATTCAGACTTGAATGTTTTTAGAATGCAAGCTTCATTTTAGATGTGAGAAAGCAAGGTAATTAAAATACTCATTTTATAAATCATGAAAACTAATAAATTCTGAAGATGCACAAGCTTCTCAGTGCCCCACTGCCTTATCATGCTGGATGAGTCTCAATCAGAGGAAATATTCTCTCCTTGAGTTTAAAGTGTTCAAAAGATTGACTTGTAGTACCTTTATATATTAGAAGATTTATTGTATGTGACAATTAATGCTTCGTAACTGGCATTTGAGCATTCAGCACACTGAGCTGTTTTGGGCACGGTATAAAAGACAACAGCTAATGGAAATACATTGTGATGAAGAAATTCCGGGGGAAATTTAATGTAATACTTATTGTTAAAAATCAGAATGTTATGCCTTTTGCCTACATATTATGACAGACCTAAGAGTCAAATATAAATTCTGCAAATTTTACAGCAACATGGTTGATTATTTCATGGCTCTGGCATTAAAGAGAAGTTGGGTGTGGACTCAGGTCTCTTTACAGACATGAACTTGGGTATTTTTCCCCAACTCTACGACTCAGGGATTATCACTGATACTGCACAGGAAGAGAAAATGTCGAGCTTCTGTTATCAATAAATATATGTTTCATAATACTCAAAAGATGTCGACAACTTAGATCACCTCATATCCTGATTTATTTCCTTGTTTTTATGATATTACTGGGAAGATTTCTACCAATGTGTTGCAATTGTTTTACATTACCATGTGACCTTAAAAGTCCTGCCCTCCCCAGGGGCTGCCCCTCCGTCATCCCACAGAGGGGGGAGAGGATGAGATGGGGAGGAGGGGAGAGGGCAGGGCTGCCCCATGTCCAGACGTCACCACTCACGCACAGGCCTGGGGTGAGGAACAAACCTGCACCCAGGGGAACCGGGTCCCTGGGACTGGCGGGACAACCACACGCACAGACCGTCCGGCTCAGCGCTGGAGCGGCCTCCTCCCTGTACAGATGTGCATGAGTCTGAGGGGGACAGAGGGGCCGGGGAGAGACCCGGGGGTGGACGAGCCCATCCTGCAGGAGGGACGTGTGGGTGTGACCCAGGAGGAGACTCTGTGGGAAACATGGTCTCTGAGTCCTCAGATGTGGGGAGTCAGGTGCAGGGAGATGAGGAGACGAGGGGACAGACCAGGAGTCAGGAGTGAGGCCACAGGGGTAGGAATCTGACAGAGGAGGTGTCAGGACACGCCGCACGGGGACACTGAGCCCAGATCATTCAGTTCCAGGACAGTGTCGGGTCCTGGGGAGCAGGAAAACAGGGACCCGCACACCCCATCTCCCTGCACACCTGTCACTGTGGGGCCTCCCCAGACCAGGGCTGTGCTGGAGGAGCAGAGACAGGCTCTCTAGGGTGGGGGGTGCTGGGCATGGTCACGTGTCCTCTGGGACTGTGCCCTGGACGACCTCTGGGAGGTCGCTGGGCAGAGGTGCTGGGGCCTGGCAGGAGGCCGGAGCAGAGAGATTGGAGCAGTAGGGAAGGGCTGTCAGTAGGGTTTGTTGAGAGATATGAGATTTTAATTTATGCAAGATTTGTAGGGGATAATGGAAATTTTCACCAATTTTCAGGTCTTCTGTAAAAAGTTATCATGCACATTCACATGAAGTGGAAATAAATGGGCTGAATAATGAAGTTTATATAGATGATGATTTTTGACTCAATAGGACCTAGAAGGAATAATTATGTAGAATATACATTGAATCATTACTCTATTATGATAACACACATGCTCCACGTTGGAAGTTAGACGTTTTCTTTCCTTCTCCTTTCCCAGTACAGATGATGTCTCCAGAGGTGACCAATCTCACGGCCATGACAGAATTCGTCCTCCTGGGGTTCCCCACTCAGGGGACCATGGGCTTCTTGCACCCGCTGCTCTTCTCCCTGGTCTACCTGTGCGCCCTGCTGGGGAACGGACTCATCGTCCTCATCACCACCCTGGACCGGCACCTCCACACCCCCATGTACTTCTTCCTGAGGAGTCTGTCCTTCTCGGACCTCTGCCTCATCACAGCCACGGTGCCCAAGTCCATTGCCAACTCTCTGAGGCACAGCAGCTCCATCTCCTTCCCTGGCTGTGTCGTCCAGGTCTTCATGATGGTTTTTTCGGCAGGTGCAGAGATGACCCTGCTCACGGTGATGAGCCTTGACCGCTATGCTGCAATCTGCCAACCCCTGCACTATGATGTCATCATGAGCAGGGACAGGTGTGTGCAGCTGACAGCTGTGTCCTGGCTGGGTGGGGGTCTCTATGCTGTGATGAACACAGCTGGAACCTTCTCCTTGTCCTACTGTGGGTCCAACGTGGTCCACCAGTTCTTCTGTGACGTCCCCCAGTTATTGGCTATTTCCTGCTCAGGAAATCTAATGAACAAACTTGTCCCCATTCTCATTAGTGTGGTGTTGAGCACCTGCTATTTCATTTTCATCATCATTTCCTATGTCCACATCTTCTCTGCTGTCAGGAAGATCCCATCCACAGAAGGTAAGGCCAAAGTCTACTCCACCTGCCTGCCCCACCTTCTGGTTGTGGTGCTGTTTGTCTCCACTGGATTCTTTGCTTATCTGAAGCCGACCTCAGAGACCCCGTCCATGTCTGACCTGGTCATTTCTATGTTCTACACGATGGTACCCCCCACCTTTAATCCGGTCATATACAGTCTGAGAAACCAAGCCATGAAGTCGGCTGTTGGGAGACTGATGAAGGGGAGACTCACCAAAATGTAATAGAGAAGATGACTTCATGACTCCATTATGAGACACATATTTTAAATCTTCACATCATTCCCCCCTTTATATTTGTATCGTTACATGTAATCCCATTGTATAATTAAAGATATATTCTTATTTTTAAGTTATATTTAAGATAACTCCATATACCCCTATAGCTTTAATTGTTTCTCTTGTTAACACTTAGATGTTCTTTGATGTTCTGTGTGTACTGGTGTTTGAATTTCTAGCCACTCTTTGCTGTTCTCCATTTCTGTGCTCCCGGCCGATAGGGGCAATGGTTGGGTTTCATCTCGGTCGTCAGCAGAAGTTTTCTCACTGGGGCAGCATCTCCAGTCTTTCTAAGGCAGCTTCCCCTCTAATGTCACTGACCCTCATGGTCACGCGTGGGATCAGGGGACACGGGTAGGATAGAGGCCCCTTTAGTTGGTGAGTGAGGCCTTCACAGCATAAATAAGGCCCAAAGATTCATAGTGAATCGAGTAGTCATGACCTTCTGTCGATAAGGACCACACGTGACGTGGTGGAGCTCCTCCTGGAAGCTCTGGTGTGGGTGCCTCCATCATTTACCATAAACACGCCAAGCACAGTGGACACCAGAAATAAGACAGGGACTTGAAAGCTGTTAATTTCAGGTGCAGTATAATGACTAAAAACTGACAATATATAGTGGGTAGGGTTTTTTAAGAAATAGTAATAGGGGAGTCCCTGGTGGTACAGTGGGTACAGCACAGTGCTGTAAAGCTGTCCGCAGCCTCTGCACCACGGGTTGAGTTCCCAGACAGCCAGGGAGCTACCCACATGGCGCTGCAGACCTCTCCTGCCTCACCCACTGCTTCCCTCAGCAGTGTATTTCGGTCAGTCTGGCTCTCACCCCCCACACCACTCATGCCAGCTCTCACCCCCCCACACCTCTGTCCTGTACCCCAGCTCTTGTATAAATAAATAAAATCTTTTTTTAAAAAAAGAAACAATAAAGGAACTTAGGAAACTATAATGGTAAAATCAAAATAATAGCTCGTGGACTGCACAATATTCTAATATTTCCAGGAAGAGTTGAGGAACGGCACTCACATCACACCGCACTTTACACGTGTGATTATCCACATTTATTTAATTACCTAGAATGCCTTAGAATTTGATGACAGTGTCCTTCTGGGCACGTTATTACAGGGATCTCACCCAGAGTGTTTGCGTTTCCATATGGAGTTCTTCAAACAAGAAAACTCGTCAGATTTACATATCATGAATGATATTATCATTTAGTGTAGACGGAAAGACATAAAGAATTTGAGGGTTTAAATTGGGGAAGTGAAAAGCCCCTGAGTGCCTTTGCTGTCTGGCCTCAGCTCCTCTCTGCTGACTGCATCCACCTTTGGTTTCCCGTTGTGATTTCCAAGGTTTGAAAATTTCACACCAAAATATTTCAATATAAAATGTAGTCTCAATTGGACATCAGGCCCTTTAACTGTTTCTCAAACAGGTCACCCTCTGAGGGAATCAGGCTGACCTTGCCTTCAGCCCAGGCGAGTCCCGTAAGGCACATGGCAAATTTGGAGGCAGCCAGCAATGGTTAAAAGATGACATCATCTTGATACATAAATATCTGGGTTGACAACTTGCTACTGTTATTTTAAATCATTGGCATTTTTATTTATCTAATGATAAATAACTTTGTTAAAATTAATTCTTGATAAAAAAATTTAATTCTTGATACTGTCATAGTTTACTGGTCAATAAAATTTATGGGGCATAATGACAATAAAGTTACGAGATATAAGGAGAATTCAATACATGTATTGAATTAAGAACCTGAATCAGGGTATTATAAACATATGCTGAGACTATTCATTGCCTACATTTTGCCACTAGTGTATAAAATAAATAAAAATTTAAAATAATAAAATATTAACTGCCTCAAGATCGCATGAATTTAAACATTTAAGCACATTTTAAACAGTTGTACAACATAATATCCACTAAGAACACTAAAGACTCCACTGAAAACAACAAATTAAGTCAATGAGCCACATCAGTGTAGTTGGAAGCTGACAAAATCAACACACGAAAATCAATTGCCTTCTATATGCACATAATGAACTAGAAGAGAAGTTAAGAAAACAAACCCACTTATAATCACGAGACTAAGTACCATGGAGTAGACATAACAAAGGAGGTGAAGATACAAGAAAAGAGAAAGACATTGTCAAAAGAAATAGAAAAGACAGAGAAATGGAAAGATATTCCCTGCCCTTGGCTTGGAAGAATCAACATTACCAAATGCCCATCTGACCCAAAGCAATTTACAGATTCAACTTAATCCCAATAAGACCTTCAATGACATTCTCCAAGGATATAAAAAAAAAAAAATTACTGAAATGTATGTGGAACCATAAAAGGCCCCGAACACCCAAAACAACACTGACAAAAAAAGGAAGAATGGAGGCAGCTCACTCCAGACTTCAGTCCATACAATAAAGCTCTAATAATTAAAGCAGCATGGTACTGGGACCAAAACAGACAGACAGAACTCTGGAATATAATGAGGACCCAGGAACCCACCCTCATCAGGACAGCCAGTGACTCTACGACAGAGGAGCCAGAGCAGGCACTGGAGAGGGAAAGTGGGGAAATGGTGCTGGGAGAAGCAGACAGACACACACAGCAGAATGAAGCAGGTCACTGCCCCACACCCTACAGAATAGACTCAAACAGATAAACGCCTCTTAGCAAATGTGTCACGATAGTCATGCTGCAAACCTAAGTACATGACATCATGTGCAGAAACCCTAATATTCTACTCCATTTTGTTAAGGTTAAAAGTAAAATTATTCAAACCTAATAACAGTTCTAATGTAAGTGCAGTGACAGGTGCTGGGGTGGAAAAGAACCGCAGGATACATAATTTCAGAGATGAGTAAAGTTTCTCTTCCCGAAGGGCTGGTGACCCCCGTGGTCACTCACTTCTGCTGGACATCCATTGTCTTTCCTCCCCACTCCCCTCCCTTGGCTCCCTCCTGCCTCTCTCCTTGTCCCTTCCCTCCCGCCTCCGGCCTTTCTGCATCCCCCTGACGCCCATCCCCAGGGCCTCTCCGTGAAGGGCAACGGTGGGTGACGGGCGACTCTCCAGCTGTCTAGACAGGGACTCGGGGCACTGTCATGACTGATGGTGCCCACCACGGTGGACACGACAGGTGGGGAATGGAACCTGGAAATGAGGATTTGTCTATTCACTTCCATAGAGGCGTGAGCCAGACACAAAATCACATCTACACACCGAGTGTGATATTTACTCCCCGAGAAGCACTGCAGGACGCTCCAATTAACACAGTCAAGTAAACACGCACTTTCCCTCTGGAGGAAGGTCCCTGAGGCCTGGAATCTGGACAGTGTCCAACACATGGACACCAGCTCCAGAGCTCAAATAGCCCAGCCCTGAGGCCCTGCTCTGTCCATGAGGCGGCGCAGGACGGGGTGGAACATCCTGTGAGTGCTCAGAGGTGTCCCCAGGAGCCCCGCCATGGAGTGAGAGGCCGGGATGCCATCTATCTTGCCATGGGGACAACCTCAGGACAGAGACTCGACACGGCAGTGGGAACTTCCCCCCCCAGACTGCAGGTATTCTGTTCTTAAACAGTTTTCGAATGGAAATCATTCAGATTTGACTGTTTTTAGATTTCAAGCTTCATTTTAGATCTGAGAAAGCACAGTAAATAAAATATTTGTTTTATAAATCATGAAAACTATTAAATTCTGAAGGTATACAAGTTTCTCAGTGCCCCACTGCCTTATGCTGGATGAGTCTCAGTGAGAGGAAATATACTCTCCTGGAATTTAAAGTGTTCAAAGGATTGAACAGAACGTTGTGGTGCATCGTATATGTGACAACTAATGCTTCATAACTGGATTTGAGCATTCAGCACACTGAGTTGTTCTGGGCACTACATAAAAGACAACAATTAATGGAATTACTTTGTGATGAAGAATGTCTCTTTACAGACATGGACTTGGGTTTTTTTTTTCCCAATTCCACCACTCAGGAGTCTTTAGTGATATTGCACAGGAAGAGAATATGCCAGAGCTTCTGTCATCATTACCGATATCAGTCCAAAGGTATCTACATCTTGGACCATCTCATTACATGATTTATTTTCCTGTTTTTATTAAATTATTAGGAAGATTCCACCAATGTGTTATAATTATTTTATGTTACTATGTGACCTTAAAAATCCTGCCTCCCCAGGGCCTTCCACTCCGTCACCCCACAGAGGGGGGAGAGGATGACATTGGGGAGGGGAAGTGGAGTGGGCAGTGCTGCCCCGTGTCCAGACATCCACACTCACCCATGGGCCTGGGTGAGGAACAAACCTGCACCCAGGGGACCCGGGTCCCTGGGACCGGCAGGGTCAGCCACATGCACAGATCGTCCGGCTCAGCGCCGGAGCAGCCTCCTCCCTGCACAGATGTGCATGAGTCTGTGGGGGACAGAGGGGCCAGGGAGGGACCCGGGGTGGATGAGCCCATCCTTCAGGAGGGACGTGTGGGTGTGACCCAGGAGGAGACTCTGTGGGAAACATGGTCTCTGAGTCCTCAGATGTGGGTAGTCCGGTGCAGGGAGATGAGGAGACGAGGGGACAGACCAGGAGTCAGGAGTGAGGCCACAGGGGTAGGAATCTGACAGAGGAGGCGTCAGGACACGCCGCACGGGGATGCTGTGCTCAGATCATTCAGTTACAGGACAGTGTTGGGTCCTGGGGAGCAGGAAAACAGGGACCCGCACACCCCATCTCCCTGCACACCTGTCACTGACCAGCGCTGTGCTGGAGGAGCAGGGACAGGCTCTCTAGGGTGGGGGGTACTGGGCATGGTCACGTGTCCTCTGGGACTGTGCCCTGGACAACCTCTGGGAGGTGTGCTGGGCGGAGATGCTGGGGCCTGGGCAGTAGGTGGGAGCAGCAAAAGTGGGGCAGTCGGGAGGTACAGTCAGTCGGGTTTGTTGAGAGGTTTGAGACTGTAATTCTTAAAGTTCTGTAGGGTCAATGGAAATCTTCAAGCGGTCACCAATTTCCAGGACATGTTTGGACAGTGTGATAATGTTCCCTTCACATGAGATGGAAATGAAAGTTTGAACACAGCAGCACACCCAGATGAGGATACTAGATGCCATGAGACCTAGAAGGAGTAACTACCTGGTAGATAGACTGAATCATTATCCTATGCTGACGACCCACTTATGTTCAATATTAGAAGATTTAACAATGTTTTCTTCCTCTTTATTTTTTTTTTATACAGATGATGGCTCCGGGGGGATGAATCTCACAACTATGAGAGAATTTGTCCTCCTGGGGTTCCCCACCCAGGTGACCATGCGCTTCTTGCACACGCTGCTCTTCTCCCTGGTCTACCTGTGCACCCTGCTGGGGAACAGGGTCATTGTCCTCGTCACCACCCTGGACCGGCACCTCCACACCCCCATGTACTTCTTCCTGAGGAGTCTGTCCTTCACAGACCTCTGCCTCATCTCAGCCATGGTCCCCAAGTCCATTGCTAACTCTCTGAGGCACAGCAGCTCCATCTTGTTCACATGCTGTGTCCTCCAGGTCTTCATGATGGTTTTTACAACAACCACAGAGTTGCACCTGCTCACGGTGATGAGCCTTGACCACTATGCTGCCATCTGCCACCCCCTGCACTATGACGTCATCATGAGCAGGGACAGGTGTGTGCAGCTGACAGCTGTGTCCTGGCTGGGTGGGGGTCTCCATGCTGTGATACACACAGCTGGAACCTTCTCCTTGTCCTATGTGAGTCCAACGTGGTCCACCAGTTCTTCTGTGACATCCCCCAGTTAATGGCTATTTCCTGCTCAGGGAATTTAATCAATGAACTTGTCCCCATTCTCACTACTTCGCTGTTGAGTATCTGCTCTTTTATTTTCATCATCGTTTCCTATGTCCACATCTTCTCTGCTGTCAGGAAGATTGCATCCACTGAAGATAAGGTCAAGGTCTACTCCACGTGCCTTCCCCACCTGCTGGTTGTGGTGCTGTTTCTCTCCACTGGATGCTTTGCTTATCTGAAGCCGACCACAGGAACCCCATCCATGTCTGACCTGGTCATTTCTATGTTCTACATAGTGGTGACCCCCACTTTTACTCCCATCATATACAGTCTGAGGAGCCAAGCCATGAAGTCGGCTGTGGGGAGACTAATGAAGGGGAGACTCACCAAAATATAATAGGGAAGATGAGTTCATTAATCTTTACAAGACAATTATTTTAAATTTTCACATTATACTACTCCATATTATTATAATTACAAAATATATATTAATAATGTAATAAATAATAAAATAAATATTAAATAAAATTAATAATAATATATATATATTAAGATAACTTCATATACCCTTAGTTTTAGTTGTTGCTCTTTTTACCTCTTAGGTGCCATGTGATACTCCGTGTATACTGGAGTAACTGAACTTCCAGCCCCTCTTTGCTGTTTTCCATTTCTGTAGCTCCCGGCCAAGAGAGGAGATGGTTGGGTTTCATCTCAGTTGTCAGCAGTTGTCAGCAGCAGTTTCATCTGTTGTCATCTTAGTTGTCCCTGGGGCAGCATCTCCAGTCTCTAAGGCGGCTCCCCCTCTAATGTCACTGACCCTCGCGGTCACATGTGGGATCAGGGGTCATGGTAGGACAGAGGCCCCTGTACTTAGTGAGTGAGGCCTTCACAGCATAAACAAGGTCTTAGGGTCCAAGTTAGAATCTGAGCAGTTGCGATCCACTGTAGAGAAGGACCCACACACGTGATGTGGTGGTGACCCTCTGGAAGCTCTGGTGCGGGTGCCACCACATTTACCATAAACACACTCAGCGCTTGGTGGACAGCAGAAATAAGAAAGTTAAGTTCCTGTGAAGTATAATTACTAAAATATTACAAAAATCATTGGGTGGGAATTTTTGAGAAACAATCTGCTCAAAACAAAACGGTAGCTAGTAGTCTACCTCGTATCTAATATTCCTAGAAATGTGTTAGGGATGCCATCCATGACTCACACCACACTTCACAGGAGTGTTGTCCCCATTTATTTCATCACCTAGAGTGGGCGGGTGGGAATGGCAGGACAATGCCCTGGCTGGGCAGGTCATCAACAGGAATCTCACACAGAGTGTCTGCATTTTTATGAACTCGTTGAATTGAAAAAAAGCCCTCGGATTTACGTGCAAAAAGTAACACTATCATTTGGTGTGTTCATAGACATGCAAAGGATTTGAAGAAGATCTCATTTGGGAAGTGAAGTGCCCCGTGGGTGTGGCTGCTGTCTGGCCTCAGCTCCTCTCCGCTGACGGCATCATCCTTTGCTTTCCCATCTGTGATGTTCCATATTTGAAAATTTCACACCAAATATTTCATGATGAAATGCAGTTCCAATTGGATATCAGACATTCAGTCACTCTCAAACACTCACCTGGGAGGGGCTGAGTCAGGCTGACCTTGCGTCCAGCCCGGGGGAGTTCCAGGTGGAACCAGGCAATTCTGGAGACCAGCCAGGGGCAGTAGAAGAGGTGGCAGAATCCTGACATTTGAACTTCTGGGCTGACAACGGCCTACTGCTCTTTTAAGTGATTGGCCTTTTTATTTTTAGTGCCGATAAGTGACTCTGTTAATATTAATTCATGATGCTGTTACACTGGTCAATAAACGTTATGGAATATAATGAGAATCCAGTGTGTGCATTGAACAAGAAACTGGATCAGACCATTCTAAACACATACTCTTCACTGCCAACATTTTTGCCAACCTTGTACAACATAATTAGATATATGAGTTAATAAAACATTAATTGCTCTAAGTTGTATGAATTCAAACATTTAATCACAATTAAAACCGTTGATTTCTGATTTTTTTCTTACTTGGCGTTACTAAATGATTTATATCACTATTTCTTTTTATCATGGTAACTTGCTGCTAGCACAGTTGTGGGTATTAAATAACAACATTTTATAAATTCTCAATGTGCCAGAAGTCATACATTCCAACTGTTGATCTAGAAGGTCAAGAAATATATTACGAACTTAAATTCACTAGAAAGTATCAAAAGCCAAAAAGGAAGGAAGATAATTATTGACCACAAGAAGCTGGACCGCGGGAAGCAGAACTCGCCTCCTGTTTTCTCGCGCGCGCAGGGGCGCGGGTCACTGTGGAGACCAAAGCTGAAATCGAGCTGGAGCGCCAGGCCACCCCCTCCCCCCAACATGGCTCCGAAGCCCTGGCAGCGCCTGCCACCCGCCCACCAGCTCTGCCCCGCTGGCCCCACCGCTGCCGGGAAGGGGGGGTCCCGGCCCCGCCCCTCGAGGGCCGCCCCCGAGCCGCAGCCGAGCCGCTTCCAGGGCTCCTGGCCCTTCCTGGCCCGCGGCAGGGGCAGCTCCGCGGCGGGCAGCGACCCGGGCTGATCCTGCTGCACCGCGGTTTAGGAAAGGCCCGCACCCCGCGCCGCTCTGCGCGCGCCCCACTTCCCGGACCTTGCTCACCCGCCCAGGGGCTCAGGCCCCAGAGCCGCCCAGCCGTGCGTCCAGCAGGTGTGGCGCCCCGGCCGGCGTGGACCGGCCATCCCTGGGCGCTGGGCCGCCCGCGCTCTCGGCCCCTCCAGGGCCCCCCTGGGCCCCCATCCCGCCCTCTCGGAGAGCCGAGGCCAGGCAGGAGCCCAGAGGAGGGAGGATGCGCAGCAGGGTGCCGACACTCCCGCCGTCTGGGTTCCCTGTGGCACAGGAGCCCGGGGCCACACTCGAGGCAGGGGAGGAGCCTCAGGCCGCCGCACCTGCCAGGCCGGGTACCCCGCGGGAGACGGGTCCGCGTAGACGCCGCTCCCCCGGGTCAGGGCCCGCGCTGGGTTGGGGGGGCAGCGACCCCTGTCCCATCAGTGAGGGGCGCGGTGGACGCGAGGGATCCCCCGGGACGGGGAGGTGACTACGGTCTTGGGGGGACGGAGTGACCGCGGCCGGGGAGCTCGGCGCTGACCGCAAGGCGGGAGCCGAGCCCGGGCAGCAGCGGGGGCTCCCCGGGACCGTCCCCCAGGGGCCCGCGGGTGGCCGGGCGCGCAGAGCTTGCTACCCCGCCCCGTTCCCCTCGCCCGGTAAGGCGGCCTTGCCCGTCCCCTGCGCGGGTGGGGGCCGGGGGCTGGGGGGGGGCGCTGCCGCCCACCTGGCCCGAGTCTGGGCTGGGGACTCCGCGCCCTGCTGGAGGCCCCCTGGGACCCGGGACAGCAGCTCGAGCCGGGGACGGCGCAGGTCGGTCTTTCAGGCGCGCCCGGAGCCCTCCTGGTGTCTATGGGCGCCCCTGGGGTCCCCAGGGTCTTCTCCCATCCTGGGGCACAGCTACCCTGGCCGCGCGGAGGGAGCGCAGGGGAGGCGCGCTGGGGACAGCGGGGCGCGGAGCCCCCCCCTTTCCAAACCGCCCCTGTGAGGCCCGGGGCTCATTAGGCGAACTGGGCGCCTCCTCAGCGCCCGCGGCGCGCCCGGGGTCTTCCTGGGCTCCTCGGGGCGCCTGGGGGCACCCGTGACGGAGGGGGGAGCCTGGGGGACTGAGACCCATCGTGGGGCCACGCTCAACTGCGAAACTATGGCCGCGCCCCGCAGGGGAGCCCCAGAGCAGGGCGCGCTGGGGAGGGGGTGATGGGGCGGGCGGGGGTGCGCGCTCGTTGCTCACCCCGCCAGGGCGCCCGGGTGAGGAGCCGCGGAGGAGGCGCTGGCGCGCGCTGCAGACACCAAAGGGGCCCCTGGGCTCCCTGGCAGCCTCTGTCTGTCCCCTGTGGGGACGGTCCCGCCAGGAGCTGGTGGGGAGGGGGGCGGTGAGGGGAACCAGCTAGCAGAAGGGGGTGTGTCCGGTGAGGACCCAACGTGAGGGGTGAACGGGACGCCCCTGAGACGCGTGTCCTCCGCCCACCGCTTCAGTTCCCAGGCCCAGGCCCCCGCTCCGAGGGGCTCTGGCGCTCCCCGCGCACCACCCCCCTCGCGGGTCACGCGCCCGGAGGACTGGACGCAGGCGGGGTGGGCGCAGCGGGGTCCCCTCCACGCAAGGGGTGGGGGGCTGCAGGGAAAATCAGGAGAAGCAGCGCCAAGGCGGGCGTTAAGGGACGCGCCCCAGAGTCCCCAGGTCCGGCTCCGAGGCGGGGAGCGCCGAGGGCCCGCGGGCCGAGGCTCAGGCGGGCGCCGAGTGGGTCGGCCAGGCGCAGACCCCAGCGGCAGCCGATGCTCTGGCCACGCCGCCCCGCAGCGGCGCCTCAGCCCATCCTCCCGCTCCGCCCCTCGCTTTCCTGGGGAGTCTCCCCACCGCCACCCCCGCCCCGCCGCTGGCTGCACCCCGGCTCTTGTGCGCATGAATAAATAAATACATGTCTTTTTTTCAAAAACCGCGGGTGCTTCCCGAGGCGCCCCCGCCCCGCAGGTTTGGCTCCTCGGGCCCCTCGGTCCATCTGCTGCCTGTCCAGCCCGGCCGGCGAGGACCCTCCTCCAGGGCCGCAGAGAAGCCCGAGGGGCGGGCGCGCGTCCGAGCCTCCGAGGACATCCCAGGTCCGCGGCTCCGCCGGGCCGGCTGCAGAGGACGGGGCAGAGCCAGGGGCGCGTCCGCCCGCCCGGGGGTCAGGCCCGACTAGCCCCGCGGGCCCCGCCGGCCGAGGGGCGTTCCCGGCGGCTCCGGGGTCGACGCGCCTGGGGGGAAGCAGCGCCCCTGGCCACCTGGGCTGCGCCCCCCGCCCCGGCAGCGCGGAGCCGGACCTCGCGGGGGACGGGCTCGGGCGACGAGGCTGGTGTCACAGAACTCCGTGCCCCAAAGAGCGGGGGCGGCGGGCGCGCGTCCGAGCCTCCGAGGACATCCCGGGCCCGCGGCTCAGCCGGGCCGGCTGCAGAGGATGGGGCAGAGCCAGGGGCGCGTCCGCCCGCCCGGGCACCGCGTCCGCAAGTCCTCAGGCCTCGGTGCGGGCTCGGCGGGGGCGCCGGGCGCAGGGACGCCCCTCCGCTGAGGACTCGGGCACCCCGGGCGCCCCCGCCGCGCCCCTCGCCCGACCCGCAGCCCGCGCGGGCGCCTTCGCCTTCGCGCCGTTCCTCGGGACCCACGCGTCTCCCGGCCGCGCAGGGCCCCGTGCGTCCCGGCTGCCGCGGGATGGCGCCCCCGGAGCCCCCACGCAGCCCCCCACCCCCCGCCCAGCAGGTCCACGCAGCCGCCCGCCCCGGCCCCGCGCTCAGTCAAGCCCGAGAGGCCCTGGCCCGGCCCCAGGTTAGCTCGGGGGCGCGTCCTGTTCCCGGGAACCCCGAGGATTTCCGAGCCCCAGCGCCACCCCGACCCGGGGAAGCCCCGCCTCAGCCCGCAGGTCTCTCTTCGGTGCGCAGGGAGCCCCGCCTGCTCCCCGTACAGCGGGCGCCAGGGCAGGGGGTCAGGGACAGGCCCACAGCGCTGGCCTGGCAGGCCGCTGACCACCGCTGGGCATCGCCGGGCGCGGCGGGTCACCCCTCCCGCTACTCCCCGCAGAGCCTGGCCAAGCCCCGCCCCACGCCCGGCCCCGGCATCGGGGCAGCGGGGCCAGAGCCGACCGGCGCCTCAGCGCCTTTTTATGCAACCTGTGCTTCCCGGCTTGTGGGCTGGCCCAATCAGGTGTGAGCTACCAGCTGACTGGTGCTAAACGGTCCAATCAGCCTCAGGATTGAAAAACGGTCCAATCAGCTGTGTGGGCGGGGCAGCCTGAGAGCGGCTATAAGCAGGGCTGGCGGCGCTCAGACACGGGCGGGGGCGCGGGCTGCAGGCCCCGCCTCTTCTCTGGCGGCCCCCGAAGGCGCCCCGGGGCCCGGAGTCTCAGGGCGTCGCTTGCTGCAGGTGCCGCCCCACCACTCACGCAGCTGCGGGCGCCGGTGTCTCTCGCCGAGCGGCCCGCGGCGGCCCCCGTGGCTGGCCGGCGCCCGCGGTGAGCGGCGGGCGGGAAGCGGCGGCCGGGGGCCCTGGCCGGTCCTGAGCGTCCGCCGCCCCGTGCGCCCTCGCGCTGCCCCTTGGCGGGCCCGGCCTCGGCCTCCCGGGCCTCTGGGCGGCGGGTCCGCGCCGGCCCGTCCCCCGCCTCCCTCGCGCGCTGCCCTGGTCCACGCTCACCCGGCCCGAAGGCCTCGCCCGGGCCCGACGACGTCCTGGGGGGCGGGCCCGGGGAGGCGGGAGCAGCTCCGCGGCCCGCGTTGGGGCCGGGGCCGAGCTGGAGGGCGGCGGGCGGCCCGAGCCGGGCGGGGGCGGGAGCGGGGGCGCCGCGGGCACTGCCGGCCTCCGCTGCAGGCCGGAGACAGACGCCACCGAGGCAGAGACGCCTCAGGCCGCCCCGGCCCCCACGCCGGCGGGGACAGGCACCCGGGGAGGGGCAGGGGCAGCCGGTCAGCAGCGGCGCGTCGACAGCGGGTCCAGAGTCGGCGGGGACGGCAGCTGCACGGGGCGGCCACGCGGGCCACGGCGGCCTGTCCCTCCCCCGCCCCCCAGCCCCCGGCCCCCTCCCCCCTCCCCCTCCCCCTCCCTCCCCCTGCCCCCCGCCCCCCTCCCTCCCCCCGCCCCCCGCCCCCCTCCCCCTGCCCCCCTCCCTCCCCCCGCCCCCCTCCCCCTCGGTTCCCTCCTCCCCCCCCCACCCGTCCGTCTCTCGCCTCTGCCCCCTTCACCCGCCCCGCCCTCTCCTCCCGCCCTGACTGCTTTTCCTAAGATTCCATTCAACACACACCCGGGATCTGAGTCTCTGCAGACCAGCCTGGCGTTTGGAAGCGCCCCTGGGCCGCCTGCCGCGAGCCGGGGCGACGCCAGGACACCCCGCGCGGGCCCCCGGGCGGCTTCTGTCCGCGGCCCCACGAGCTCGGGCCGGCCGTGCACGGGGACGGGACTTGCGGAGCCCGCGGCCACACGGCGGGACCCCGGAGGGCAGAGCGAGACAGCAGGGCCGGCAGGGGCCCAGCGAGCGGCCGGCGGGCTGGGGGGGGGTGCGGGGAAGCAGCCCCCACCTGTGGCAGCCGGGGCAGCGCCCGCCAAGGGCCCCACCGCACTGGGCTGCGCCTGGCCCCACCCACTGGCCACACCTGAGCAAGAAGCTGCCCTGCGCTCTGAGGCCGCAGACAAGGCCCCTCCTCGTCATCACTTTCCTCGCGGCCTCTTGGAAGTCTTTGTTCCTCAAATGGTAGATGACGGGGTGGGGTTCGGCAGTGGGGTGACCACGGTGTAGAAGACGGAAATGATCTTGTTGATTTCAGGGGACAGGTGGGCTTTGGGGCGCACGTACATGGAGATCGTGGTCCCCGAGTAGACAGTGACCACTGCCAGGTGGGAGCCGCCGTGGAGAAGGTCTTCGCGGGCCGGAGGCGGAGGGGATGCTTACGATGGCGGCCACGATGAAGACGTGGGACACGAGGGTGGGGAGGAGGCACACGCGCAGGCGGCGATGGACAGGGCGAAGACGACCATCTCGGTGAGGTAGACGCGGGAGCAGGAGAGCCGCATGGAGGGGCAGGTCGCAGAAGAAGTGGTTGATCCGGTTGGGGCCACAGAAGTCCAGCCTGGAGATCATCAGGCAGGGCAGGACCCCGTGCCCACCCTGGTCACCCAGGAGACGGCCACCAGCTTGGCGCAGGTCTGGGGCGCATCAGGAGGGGGTAGCTCAGGGGGCTGCAGACGGCCAGGTAGCGGTCATAGGCCATCGTGGCCAGGAGGAAGCACTCGGTGGCCCCGAAAAACACAAAGAAGTAGAGCTGGGCCATGCAGGCGGGGAAGGAGATGGCACGGCCCGGGGACAGCAGGCCGGCGAGCAGCGGCGGCACGACGGTGGAGGTGTCCCAGACCTCCAGGAAGGACAGGTGCTTGAGGAACGTGTACATGGGCGTGTGCAGCCGCCGGTCATGGCTCGCCACGGCAATGATGACGACGTTCCCCACCACCGTCAGCACGTAGGTAGATGAACAGAAAGATGGCAAACAGCAGGGACTGCCACTCGAGAAGGTTCTGGAATCCCAGCAGCTGAAACTCAGTGACAGCAGACACATTTGGGGGCTCCATCGCCTGCGGAGGGGAAGAGACCTTGGAAAGCACTGCGGACAAGGCATGAAAATCCTCGGTGCTATCTGGAACATGAGAGACTGTCTTCGAGCACTCCCGTCTCCACGACAGCTTTCTGGAAGAACGTGCGCGGCTCCACCTGGCTTTTAGACCACTGTGGTTTCAACCCATTAGGCGAAAGGGGCGCAAGAGTTGGGGGAGGGCCTCAGCAAGCTCCACTCACCAGGCTCTCTGAGATCTAGAAGTTTCAGGTTCAACACCCCAGGTAAGAAGGGGCTCACTGAGCCAAACACAGGAAATACAATTAATAGCCGGGCCTCCCTGGTGGCGCGAGGGTTAAGTCTCAGCACTGTGAAGCTGTCCCCAGCCACTAAGGCATGAGTTCAATCCCCGGCCAGGGAGTGACCCACAGGGCGAGGCAGACCTCTTCTGTCTCCCCGCTGCTTCCCTCAGCAGCGTGTTTCAGTAGATGCACCTGTTCTGCTCCCCACTCTGTCTCTGGTCTCTGGTAAATCCTCTCACCCACCCACCCCCAACCTTTGGCCTGTACCCCAGTTCTTTATGCATAAATAAATAAACCTTTAAAAAATTAATAGCTATGTTTTCCTGGAAAGGGCCTGGGCCCTTTCCTCCCACAGGTGACCCTCATCTGGAAACAGGTCACACCTGGCCCGTCTCCCAGCCCCGGGAGACTGTGTTCTGCCCTCAGTGTTTATGGACACCTCCTCCAGGTACTTGAGCATCTGAGTGTGTCTGTGTGTGTCTGTGTGGCCAGGGCTGAGCCAGCCTGCATCTCCACTGGTACCTTCTCACCCAGGTGGACACCAGCTTAGTGATCGGATTTTGTGTCCAGTCAACAAGTCACCCCTCCTTTTTTTCAAGGTCTAGCCTAGTTCTGGATGAAGCCAGCATCCACCCGCCATCAGGGGCTTCCCTCATCAAGGACTGAGCGTGATGTCACCTCTGTAATGCCCAGGCCCAGGACTCCAGCCGCAGGCCCTTCCATGTCCCTCCCTCTCCCCTAGTGACTATTTCAGGCGCTTCTCCAAAACCTTCCAAGACTTTTTGTGTAGGAAAGTGATGAAGCTGAAGTACCCGGAGGCCCTCCTTCACCGCCCCCCTCTGTCTCCCCGGGAGCCCGATGGGTGGTGCATCACCCCCTTCTCCCCCCCTCTCCCCCAGAGGTTGCACCTGAGCTGGCTGTGGCTTTATTTGGTCTCTTGCCCAAATTAACCGACAACCCCCCCCTCGGAAATGCCGCATCCCCCCAAGGAGCACCGCCCCTCCCACCCGACTGCTGTAGTCTCCCTGCGCCCCAGGCACACCCGTCCTTCCTCCTGGGAAAGTGGACAGAGCAGCTGCCACAGCAGAGGCCTCTGCTAGGGTGGAAACCAGAGCGCACAAAGCAGACGATTTGGCGAGGGGCTTGGGCATGAGGCTGCAGAGAGTGGCCAGTTCAGGGCTCCGGAGCCATGGTCCCTGGAGCTCTACAGTGAAAAAGGCCCCTGGCTCCACCTGCTGGCTGCGCCCAGGAGCTGGCCCTGCTGCATGGTGTCTGCTCTCTGTGCCTAGGGCCGGCCTGCCCTGCTCCCTCCCAGCCGCTCCCCTTCCTCCTCAGAGGCACCAGACCTCTGGGTCTCTGTTCTGACCCCATCTCAGCTCCTGCGCACAGCACAGACCACAGTCTCTGGCCTTCTCTGCTCACTGCTGTTCCTGGGCCCTGCCCCGGGGCAGGCTGACCCCAGGCCAGTCCAGGAGCCCAGGCTGAGGGGAAGCGTGACCCCACAGGGCAGCGAGTGATGCAATTCACTTTGGAACATGGTCCTTTCCTGACATTGCTTCCACTTCCGTGACATGAGCAGTGACCGGACAAAGGCAGAATTTAAATGCCGAGACCACCAGGGCCTGGTTGACGGGGTCAGCATGGGCAACGTGGTTGGGTCACAGGGCATTTGGCCCCATTTCTGAGTCACCTAAAGTCCCCCTCAAACGCAGTCAAAGACACAAGGGAAAAAGGACCTGCTGGGCCTAGCCCTTTGGGGCAGGACGGGGTGCCGGGGTGACAGGGTGGGGGGTTGGCGGGGGTGGGGGGTGGCAGGGGTGGGGGTGCGAGCAGGTGGTGGGGTGATGGGGGTGGGGGTGCAGACCTGCTTGGGGCTGACATCAAGTCCTGGCTATCCCAGGGACTGGATCACCTGATTTACAATGAGCTCAGCCAACAAGACCCGCCCCGAGACAGAACCTCCCAGGCGCCAGCCCCACATCTCATTTCACAGCTTCCCTGGAGCCTTTATGGAAATAAACAGGCCCCAGTACCACAGACCTCCCGCCATCCAGGGCCACCAGGCGCCTCTGGGCTAGGGCCTCCCTGCTGCTCTCCAGGCACCACAGGGCGGGCGATCCCACCTGGACAGAGTATCCGCAGGGCCTGCAGCCTCAGGCTCGCAGTCCCTCACCCACAGGCATGGCCTCTGGCTCCAAACACACCTCTCCTGGTGGCCTTCTGAGCCCTGGGCCTACCTGTCCATCTCCCTGGCACACGGCGCCCACGGTCCTCTCTGCTGCCGGCTCGGCCCTGCTGCCCTCCGCCCTGCACGCTGGCCCTGGCTGCTGCGACTGGCCATCTTCTGCGGGTGATGCGGCTGGAACATGCTCCACCTTTCAACAACCCAGGTCTCCTGGGGCCTGGCCTTCGGGGAATCCTCCTCCCAGGTATTCTTCCACAGTTTGCCTACGAGTTAATAATCAACAAAAGCAAACTTTTGAGACTCCCCGCTGCCCAGGGGGCTCAGCACGGGGGCACCCCTGGGACCCAAGCAGTTCTTTGGAAAACTTTTTTAAAATGTAGCTTAGGATGGCCCCGGAGATGCTGAACTGGACTGACTCAAACAAATGGGTGTTTCTTGAAAATCTAGGGAGCAGGTACCCAGGGGCCCATCCTGAGACGGGTGCCAGCGGCCTTCCGCTTCACACTGCAGTTTCAGGTGTGCCCACGAGAGCACATCCACTCACCCACACGGTGAGACCCCCCCACCCAGGCCAACTTCCAGCGACCAGAGCACCTGCGCCGAGGGTGTCTCCCAACTCCACAAGGAAAACGCAGCATCTCAGCCTGGAAAGGCCTGAGCGGAGCCCTCCACATGCCCCCGCCCCCCTCTTACCAGCAGGACCAGAGGCTGCTGCATGGGGGGGCACTGCCTCACAATGCACTTGTGCTTGACTTAATAACTTATTTTCCAAAATAATGTTATCCGTGTGTATATTTTTCAGAAAACTTGCAGACAGAAGACGGCAAGGGCGCGGCGCGTGCACGAGTGCCCGCTGTGAACACGCTCAGGAGCACGGGTGGCTGCACACGCACAGGTGCATTTTGGGGCACTGGGTGAGGAGCCGCTGCAAGCTCTAGCTGGCACCACCGGGTCTTGGGGTGCCCGCGGCGCCAGGAAACCTGAGTTCATGGGGGTGAGGCTGCAGGGAAGAGTGTCCAGGCTCTTGGATGGGGTCCCAGGCAGGGTCCTGGGCTGGGTGGGGTCCACTACACTCCACCCGAGTTGGCCCCCTGATGGCCCAGCCCGCAGCTCTCCTGTTCCTCGCGGGCAGCACGCGCCCTGCGGCTGCGGCCTTGGCTGGCCTTAGCCCCTCTCCATCACCGTCTTTCTCACTGCTAGAGATGGGGAAGAAAACAAGCTGCACCCCGGCCTGTGGGCAGGCTTCTTCCGTGAGGTCTTCACACTGGGCCCCCACTCTTCGCCTGGCACGCCGCGGCCAGGGGAGGAGAGCAGTGCAGGCACCCAGGGAGCAGGCGAGCAGGCAGGTGGGTGGGTTCCAGCAGGTGAGAGCACAGGGTACAGCGGGACCTGGGGACACCCAGGCCACCCACCCCATCAGCACTGCCACGTGAGGGTGGCCGGCAAAGGGCACTGGCACGCAAGCCCCACAAGGTCACCCCAGCACTCACGTGCCAGCAGGCGACCAGCCTGAGGCTTGGCCTGAGGAGCCTGGGGGGGCGCCCGGCTCAGGTGTGCTGACATCTGAGGGGCCCCTCGCCCCGGCAGACGTGCGACGGAGGAGAGGCCGGAAAACGTCACCTCCAAGAGGCAGCAGGGCCATGGCAGACACGCGCCCCAGCTGCATCCGGAGCCAGCCGGCCAGAGCAGGCTTCCCCAGGCTTCCAGTCCCGGCCCTGGGAGCACATGCAGGCCCAGGACTGGCCTCAAGACCTCTTTGCGCCCCAGGCTGTCCTCCCCACTCCCCAGGCCCCAGCCTCCACTGCCTGACCAGCCCCAGGCGCCCGTGCCATCCCCGCAGCACCACTCTGGCACGCGTCCTCACCCTGGCACGCGCCCTCGTCCCCAGCACAACGGCCTGCTCTCACTCAGGCGGGCGCCCCTGGGTGCGGGTGCACCATCGGCTACAAGTCGGCATCTGTGTATCCGTCTCCACCAAGACAAGCTCACAGATACTTTGAGATGTTCAAATCCTCACCCGGAAGTACCTTCCAGAATCCCTCCTTCCTCTTTCCCGCGCAGTCGCTGGGACACTTCCTCACGCCCACGCGGTCAGCCCCTCCATCCCGCACAGGGGCCGGGCAGGGGTGCCGGAAACTGCCATCGGTGGTCACTCTCACGCTGACCAGATGTGCTGAAGTCACCTCAGTCTAGGCAAAGTGACCTGCCCCCTTGGCGCGACGGTGCGTGGTCCCGGCCGGCCATTTCCTGGGGCGGCTGAGTTGGGGCTTTGCTCATCCCATGGCGGGCCCCAGAGCAACGTGGCCGGAGCCCAGGGATTGGGGCATGTGGGGTGCACCAGGCCCAGGGGTGGGAGGGCCGCCCAGGCAGGGGCAGGTCTGTGAGGCAGGGAAGGGGAAGCAGGAGTCCAGGGGGAGCCCTGGCGAGCTGTGGGGGCAGCCACCCCGCGGGCCCAGGCCGGGGTCTGGGGGCGAGGGTGTGTTGTGCTCGCTGGGGACGGGGCAGTCAGCAGAGGAAGCCCGGCCAGGAGCTTTCTCGTGGGGTCACTCCAGGGACTCGGCCGTTACAGGAGGGGTGGAATCTCTACCCGTAAGGGTAGAGGCGCCGCTCCAGACGGGCCTTCAGGAGGAGGTCTTCCCGGTCCATGGAAGGAAATTCTAAGACTCACACTTGAAGCCCCGCACGGAGCATCACTGGGTTCGGTATGAAAAAGGGAATGATTATAAAACTCCTGTGTTTCTTCAGAAGTTTCATAGATGACAGTTATTCATCAGAGCACAGTGTGGACAAAGTCTGGATCCAGCTCCAGCAGTGCAAACCCCGCCTCTGAACAGGGTGAGGGGGTGCCCGATGGTCTGTTTAGACCTGCTCTCAGAACCACTCCCAGACCCACGGGCCCTGGGCGTGGGCTCGGTGTGGGGGAGGGTCCAGTACCCCAGGCCTGCTGGTTACCTCAGATGTGCCTTCCCCAGAGTGCTGAGGGCCCTGGGGGTGGGCCTCAGGGGAGCCAGAGGCCTCTCTTCTCCCTCTCCCTGGGGGATTCTGCAGTTTGGACCCTTAGAGGCCCAGCGAGAGAGACTTCTTTTATCATTTAAACCCCCTCTGGAATCAAGCGAGTGAAGCGTGGGCACAACTTCCAAGGCCACCACATGGAGGTAGCATCTTCACCAGCCCCCCGCCAGGATGGGGCCACCCTCCTCCCCAGGCTGGGGCCACCCTCTTCCCCAGGCTGGGGCCTCCCTCCTCCCCAGGCTGAGCACCCAGCGGGAGGAGCCAGCTCAGAACAATTAGCCCAGGCAGGCAAGTCCCAGGGTACCGCCTTCCTTCCTTCCTTCCTCTGGGGCACAGTGTGTGCGGGGGTGATGGGTTTGCGGGTGATGGGTTTGCGTTTATTCAATGCAGGTCAGATGCCAGACCCCACCATACCACCCAGGCCAGCCCAAGGCCCAGGGCCCACCAGCTGTAGGCGGAGAGAGTGGAGGCTCCCGGGGAAGAGGGGGCGCCAGGGCGAGGAGGGGGTTCGCCAGGGCACAGAGGGGGGTGTGCCAGGACACAGAGGGGGTACCAGAGCACAGAGGGGGTGTGCCTGGGCGAAGGGGGGGTGCCAGGGCGCAGAGGGAGTGCTAGGGCACAGAGGGGGTGCCAGGGAGCAGAGGGGGCGTTAGACCAGGGTCAGAAGGGAGGTCTTGCCTCCAGGTCCTTCACCATCATGCAGGCTTTCGGGGCAACTGCAGGGCGATAGTAGGGTCCTGCTCATAGGGCCACCAAGGAATCGCGCACATAAACGTCGCTGCACATGGGTAGGGCAGGTCGGAGCCTGTCAGCTGAGTTGCGGGCCTAGCAGCCTGCTCACGGGTGGGGTGCACCCTGTGCCGGCCCCACGTCCACCTGGGGTTGCTGCTTTCCATTCATCAGGGTCTCCCCAGGAAAAGCATGAAACTACCAGGACGTTTGATTCCCACGGCAGGGAAGCTGGGAACCCTACCCAGCAGCCCAATGAGCCACATCCCCAGCCCCCAGAGAGGGCCTGCGAGCCCGGGGCTGCCCAGTGACCGCCCGTGGGTGCCTCCCCCCCAACAGCCCCTGGCGGCGGCCACAGGCCCTGGCCTCGCCTGGAAAGAAAGTCAGAGCAGGGCCGTGCGCCCCGCGCCTGTAATGGTTAGGATTTCACCTTCAATTTCCCAAACAGTATTTTTTGATTTTGCTTTTTAAGGGTCCAGCTCTGATCACATTACTTCTTACAAACTTTGAAAATGTGCTTATTTCTAAGCAAAATAACTGAAGATAAACTTGTACTTTTTTTGAGTGCTTTGCCTCATGCTGATTTCCCTCTTGGAAAACCCTCTTCATAGGCCGCCGCCTCCGCACCAGCTGGCCGGTCGCTCTCCCTTTGTGTCCTGCAGCGGGGAGGGCTTCTCTCTGCACCCCCATGCTCGCCTGCTGGGTCCGGGAGGACCTGGGGTTCCCATTCTCGGTGCTCACTGAGGTGAGCAGGGGCTGTGCCCCGAGGGCCAGGCCGTGGTCCCCACAGGGAGAAGGCCGAGCACAGGGCAGGGCCTGCGGGCAGGCAGGGTTTGGTGTCTGGGCAGCGCTGGCTGGTGTCCAATACCCAGGTGGGGCCGGCCCCACAGTCCGTGGGGACACGGGCTGTCCCTTAGGACAAGACCTGCAGTGCTGTCCTCTGAAGCCCTGCCGACCCTGGCAGCACGCCGGCCAGAGAGGCCTCTGAATAAAATGTGCACAGGAGACATTCTCGAATCATCGAATCACTTAAAAGAGCAAGGGAGCTGCTCTTGAGGTCAGACAGGTGTCGCCTCACTGCTGGGGTGAGGGACAGGCACCTGACAGCAGAGTGGGGGTGGCCAGAGGGGCGGGCGGGCGGTGCATGGCTCCAGGCGGGAGTGACACGCAGTGCACACCAGGCACCCACCATAGAGTGAACACACCTGACAGGTGTGCGTACCTGGGGCTCCTGGGTGCCCCTGTGGGCAGTGGGCAGGGGCAGGCTGAGGACCAGCTCAGGGTCGCCGGGGTCAGGGTCCCCTCCCACTCCCCAGGAGTGGCTTGCTTCCCTCTGAATCCTGCAGAGGTCAGCAGGGAGGTGCCCTATGTATAGCGCCTATGCACTTGGACTACGCTGACTACACTCACCAGCCCTGACTGTGCTCCCAGCCCTTGCGCTACCTCTGCTGACAACTGACTCTCCTGCGATATTAACAAATGTACTATTAATCTAGCATTAATAGTACTCAAAAAGTATTCACTAACCTCACTAAATACTAGCAATGCTAACTTAACTCTACCAACAATACTAACAGAGCAATATGATGAAGGGATTAACATGGTAACTCAAACTAGAGCATAAACTAACTGAAGTATAAACATTTTGAGAATAAATCAATCAGCTAATTCTGTTACACTTTATTCATTTATCCACTCTTAATCAACTTGCTTCAGTGTACTTCTGCTACACTGTCTAGTCCACAAATCACTACACAATAGAATGAAACTTAAATACATGAAGGGAAACTCCATTGTGGAAGTTTGTGGATGGCTCACAGCTATTCCATGCACACACAGTTTGGGGAACCTCACCTCAGGAAACAGGTCTTGGGCCCAAATCTCTACAAGGGGGGTGCCACAAAATGCCCCCGGTGGGGCAGAGAAGTGTGCATGCATGAGTCACAAGTCCATTGTCCTCCTTGGAACCCAGGTCCCAGGTCAGGTATATAGGCTTATGACACAGGACTCGGGCCCTGTTCCAAAATGTGCTAGGGATCAAACCCAAGGCAATCCAACCCTGCATTTCCATTACACTGTGAGTGCTCCTGCATCGGGAAATCATCTCTTTTCGCCACCACAGAGGACACTTGATTTTCCTAGGGCTACAAGACTCAAGGAGTGATTTATTACTATCTCATCTATTTCTTTCTCTCCCAAAGTTCCCTTTTGGAATGGCATTAAAATTAGCCAAATCAGACTGGAAAGGAAAGGAAAACAATGACATAACTGCAGGGAACATAATTTGAGGAACATTTTCCAGGACATAATTTGAGGAAATTCAAGGATTTTCTATATTATTGATGCAGATATTGGCTACATAGATCAACGGAGGAGTAAACATTTTCTTACCCATGACCTAGCTGTGGTATAAACAGAATTAGAAATTTCCTCCATATCTGAGGATTGGAAAGCTGATAGTATACCAGAGACTATGATTCAACTAAGAGCCCCACATAGTAAGACCTCCGTAATGGATCATGGCTTTTAGCAGTTATGTAAGCAAAATACCCAAAAGCAATAATTAATATATATGTGTGTGTGTGTGTGTGTGTTACACTACTTTATAACACTGTATAAATCTTTGGAGTACAGCTTCACATCTATTAAAATGTGTAATTCCACACCACACACACTAACAGAGTTCTAATGAGCCTCTACTAACAGGCTTCTCCTCTCACACCCACCCTCTCCAGGGGCAGCTCCTCCTGCCTGCTGGTGTCTGCGCAAGCATCATCTTCTTTCCTTGTGTGTGTGTGTGTGTGTGTGCCCACACGCTACTGAAAGGAGGACTCTGGTGACGCTTTTCTTAGAGGTGACCCAAGAACCCTCATCTGTGACCCCAACACCTCTCCCAAACATCACTCCTCACCAGTGTCAATGTTATAAAAACAAGGAAAATCTGAGAAACTGTCATCCAGGCGAACTGGATGGGATTATGGAGCATAAAATGGACAGTAGCAAAGATGGCATTTAGTAATTATGTCAACATAGCTGCATTAGTTGTAAAAAAATAAAAGTATTCATGTAGGATGTTAACAACATGGAAATGGTGTGGGATAAACAAGACCTGTACTGCCTTTGCAACTTTTCTATAAATCTGATAGTATTCTTTAAATGTTATTTTTTAAGATCAATTTATTTTTTTATAAAGATTTATTTATGCATACAAGAACTGGGGTGCAGGCCAGAAATGTGGAGGTGAGAGGATTCACCAGAGATAGGGTGGGGAGCTGAACAGGCAGATGTACTGAAATGCACTGCTGAGGGGAGGAGCGGGCGAGACAGGAGAGGTCTGACGTGCCATATGGGCAGCTCCCTGGCTGGGGATCAAACTCACGCCGTAGTGGCTGCGGAGAGCTTCATAGTGCTATGTCTTAGCTCCTTGAGCCACCAGGGAGGCCCTAAATATTATTTTTTTAAAAATGCCCTCAATATTGAATAGGTTGTAGAAGAAAAAAATTTTCTCTTTTCCGATTCTCCCAGGTATCACTGTCCAGGGACTGGAGAGAGGAGTTCTGGGGAGAAAAGACGGAAACCTCACACACAGGGCAGGCTCCGGAGTCTCCTCTCTTCTGAGCCCTGCTGCTCTGACTCCTCACAGAGCATCTCACCCCAGGACGCCGCCCTCCAGCACCCCCAACTCTGCCCACCTCAGCCCCCCCGCCCCGACCTGGCTGCTCCACCAGAATCCGGAGCAGCGCGGCAGCGCCCCCGTGTGGCCACAGGGCTGAGCACAGGAGCCCAGAGCCGCCCTTTCTCCTGCTCAGCCAGGCCCTCCCCAGGCTCCCTGGGCCCCCAGCGGCAGGACAGGGATCTGCACACAAGGGGGCGCCCAAGTCTGCGTCAGTTTCAGTGTCCTTATTTTTAGTCTGCAGTGGTCTCCAGGACATAATTGGTTCCTAGGTTCTGGGCAAATCCCCAAATATATAGATTGCCTCAGTCTCTTTATATGAAAACTTAGATTCCAGGGTCCCTGTAATTTGTTTCTGCCTCTGCTTCCAAGGACGAAAGCCCCTCTTCCTGGGAATCACCTTACATTCTCCATCCTTTGGAGGAGGGGAGGGGCCTAGGAGAGCCCCCAGGGCACTGGCTAGGAAGATGGGGAAGCTCCTGGAAAATAGAGCAGAGGATGGAAATGGGGACTTTAGGGGACAGAGGTGGAAAGGGGTGCAGGGGGAGCCAGAGAGGACCGGGCAGGGAAGGGGCCACACGGGGGACACTGAGGGGGAAGGTCTGTGTGGGTGACATAGGCTCTCACTGGGGAGCTGGAGCGTCTGTCTCCCCTGGGGGATGCAGCAGTGCTGGCCTGTAACTGCCCAGGGAACTGCGCACATCTGGGGCCTTGCCTGTCCTTGCAGGGCAGGTGTCACCCACACATATGCACATGCTGGTGACAGAGAGGACTGTAACAGGGGGGCCCCCAAGGGAGGATCTGGGTTCGTGCCCCACCCAAGAAGGGTGGAGCTGAGCAGGGAGAGGAAGCTTGAGAGGAGGCTGAGGAGGGAGGAAGCAGGATGGAACCAGAAGGAGACCTGGGGGAGGCGCATGGGGCAGAGACACGTGAAGAAGCTGAACTTGCTTCTTGGCCTTGGACTGGGTGACACAGACATGGGTGAGAAATCCATGGGAGGTGACAATGGCAGCTTCTATCTTGATTTTGCTCTTTTCCTTCCAGACTTGACAGCCCTGTCCCCCCTTTTCTATGGGTCCCGCCAGGAGGTGCTTTAGACTGTGACAGGCTTTCAGGCCCTGCTTGGGCCAACCCTGTTTGGCTGAACATTTACCCACAAGGGATGGTGACTTTGGTGCTTGATTTGGAAACTTTATTCTTTCATTTGTCTTTGTTGCACACTAACTGTATTAAAAATCCTTTCCATGAAAGGTCTTCCATGTTTTGTCTTGATGCTGGAGATGGCAGGGAGATGGGGGAGATAATAGTTAAGGGGAGTCCCCTTCCTCATCCGGAACATCCCCGTTCAGTTCCCCAATGCTGGGGTGTCTGGGAGATTCAGGGAGCCAAGAGGAGGGCAGAGCAAGGCCTGTGCCTCCCTGGAGGACCAGCCCTTGGGACTGATTCTGGGGCTCCAGGGCCCCACTCCCTACAGGTGGGTCAGAGTCAACCCTGCTCACAGCCCCAGGCTGCTGACAGTCCCTCTGTGCCGTGATCCTGCAGACACCGCTCTGAGGATAATGTGAAAAAAAAAATGAACAGCAACATTAAATGGAATCTTAAAACACTAGGAATAATTTTTTTAAATCAGGTTTATTTTGAAGGACACTTCAGGGGATGTGGAATCCTTGTCTGACAGCTCATTGCTATCAGGACCTTGACTGTCACGTGACTTATTCAGTCTCCAATATTTCTTGTAAGAAAACAGACACTGATCACTTTATTGCCTTAAATTTTTTAATAGTTTGTACCAATCACTTCATCCTTTGCACATTAAACAAAGATCTGGCAATTCGCACAGTCTCTGAGGGGGAGGCAGCAGGAGGGTCCGTGCTCAGGGGCTCCTGCTCTGGGTCTCAGGAGGCTGCGATGGGGATGAGATGTTGGTGGATCTGAAGGGCTGTGATCAGTGTGGAAGGATCTTCCCTTCCCCAGCCCTGGGCAGCCAGAGCCCACTCTCTGCCTCTGGGGACAGGCCTGGGAACTTCTCTCTAAATACACCCCAGGTGACTCTGATGGCGCAGACTTGCAGTCAGGCATTTGGGGTCCCCAAGCCCAATGCATGCTGTTGCCCAGGAACATACTCCACAGGGTGCTGGGGTCACAGAGAACCACGTGACCCCGCCCTGGAGGTCCTGCAGCCTGGGGTGTGTGAGGAGACAAGGGCTACAGTAGTTGCCTCGGAGGGGGCCAACACAGAGCCAGGGAGGTTCCTTCCTCAGCAGGAAGGGGACATGGGAGTTGGGTCTCAAAAGCCAGAGGTGGGCACAGGAACAGAAGTGGCTCAGGGTGCTGACTGAAGGCCGGCTACATACCTCAGCAGTTACTTTCTCTGTGTCACCTCGGGGATTCTTCTCCAGCACTCTGTGAATTGGGAATTGATACTATCCTGACACCCCTCCCCCACATTCCCCTTCAGAAACAAGGACATGGAGCCTGAGGGGTTATGGCAGTGTCCAGGTCTGAACCCCAGCTGCCTGGTTAATGTCTGGGCCTCTCGCCTGACACCATCCTGCAATCTGACCGGGGAACCTATGAGGCAGGTTCCCTGGAGCCCTCACCACCCTCTCCAGATACCACACATTTCTGGGCTGCATTTGACTAAAGACAAAAGGGCAGTAGTAAGTCATCCTGTCATCACCCTTTATGCAAATGAATTGAACTCACCAAAGAGAAAGACACAGAGTGACTGGTTGCACCAAAAAATAAAACCCAACTTTATGCTGTCTCCAGGAGACTGGATCAAAACAGTTCTTGGGAAAAACACAAGAAAATGGGGCACCCCAAAAATTGCAGGGGCTGCCATATAAGATAAAATAAGCTTCCAGAAAAAAAGGTAACAAGAGACAGAGATGAACATCATACGATTAAGGAATCCTACATCAGGAAGACATAACACTCATCAATACACATGCACCAAACAAAGGAGCAGCAAAATGCATAAGGCAACTATTAACACATCTGAAAACAGATATTGGCAGCAACACAACAGTGGTAAAGAAATTCAACACTCCACTTTCATCAAGGACACATCACCCTACAGAACTCCGGGAAACTATAACTTTAAGTGAGAAATTAGACCATCTGGGCTGAATATTTATACTCCAAAAAGCTAAATAATATTCTTGTCAGGTGCACCTGGAATAGCCTCCAGAATACATCACTTGTTGGGTCATCTAACAAGTGTCATAAATTCATGATGACTGAAATCATACAAGTATCTCTCTGATCACAATGGTATCAAACTCAAATCAACCATAAAAAGAAACCAGGGGGAAAAATAACATGTGAAGATTGAATGACACTCTACCAAATCACTCTTGGGTTAAGAAGGAAAGCAACCAAGAAATTTTAAAATACCTTGAGACAAATGACACAGCACAAGCAGCACTAAGAGGGCAATACAGAGCAATACAGGCCACACCTAGAGTCAAGACAGAGCTCAGGTAAAGAATCTAAACAGCTAGAAAGAACAAATGAAACCAAGAGACAGTCGAAGGAAAAAAATATTAAAGCAGAAATAAATAACAAAGAAATCAAAGAGAGACAAAAAAATCAATGAAACCAAAATATGGTTCTTTGAAAAAAATAAACAAAACAGACAAATATTTTACTACACTTTCAAGGAGGAAAAAAGGAAAAAAAAACTAATAGAATAAGAAACAAAAGGGGAGAAGTTACAACAGACACATTAGGATACAAAAGATCATAATACCAAATATCTATATGTCATAATTCCAAATACCTATATGTCAATAAATTGAATGACCTCAAATAACCTGGAAGAAAGTGACAAATTCTTAGAAGTATACAAACCTTCTGAGACTGAGTCAGGAAGATTCAGAACAAAGCAACTACAAGCAAAGACACTAAAACATGAATCAAAAGTTTCCTGAAAAACAAAGTCCAGGACCAGACATTTTCAGTGACTTCTACAAACTCTTTAAAGATGAACTAACACCTGACTTCTCAACTCTTCAAAAACACAGAGGAAGAGGGAATGCTGCCATCACATCTCATGAGCCCAACATTCCCTTGATACCAAAAGCAGAGAAGGACATCACACAAAAAGAAAGCTACAGACTAATCCCTGATGAACATAGATGCAAACATCCTCAACAAGACCTTAGCAAACCAAATTCAATCACACATGAAAAAGGATCACACACCATGACAGAGTGAGTTTTATCTCAGCAACACAAGGATGGGTCAACATTTGAAAAAATCAATTAGATTTCTGCTCACACCAGTAAAAATGTCTATTATCAAAAGTCAAGAAATAAATTCTGTGAGGAACAAGGGTTAAAGGACCCTTTGCACTAATGGTTGGATGTAATTGGTACAGCCATTTGGAAAAACAATACGGTGGTTCTCAAGAAAATAAAAAAGAATTGCAATATGATGCAGGATTTCCACCTCTGGATATTGACCTGATGAATAAGAAAACACTTATTCAAAACGAGACAGGGCCCCTATTTTCATTGCAGTGCTATTTACAATAGCCAAAATAGGGAACAACCCAAGTTCTAAAGAACAGATGAAAGGATTAACAAAATGTGATTTACATACATCATACACACACATAATGGAATAGTACTCAGATACTGCAAAAAGAAGAAATCTCGCCATTTTCAACAATGTGGATAGAATTTCAGGGAATTATGCTATGTCAAATTGAGAAAGACAGAAAACATAGGATTGTACTTATTTGTGGACTATGAAGGGAAAAAAGCAATCAACAACCACAACAAAATGGCAGTCACCAGAGGAGACGGAGGGTAGAGGGAATATCTTGGTGAAGGATTGTGATTGGACTTTTGCTAATGGGTATGTGTGAAATATACAGTTGCCTGCTGAGAAGCTCTACACCTCACATCTATGCAGTGTGTAAATTAATGTTACCTCAATTAAAAAAAGAAGAGGAGGGCCTCCCCGGTGGCGCAGCAGTTGAGCGCTGGGTTGCCAAGCTGCCCACAGCCTCTGCAGCACTGATTTGATCCCCGGCTGCTCCCCGGCCACCAGAGGAGGGTCCCACATGGCACGCAGACCTCTCCTGCTGCCCCCTGCTCCCCTCAGCTGTGTACTTCGTCAGTCTGCCTGCTCTGCTCCCCGCTCTGGCTCTCACCCTCCCGTGCTTTTGACTGTACCCAGTGCTTGTATAAATAAATAAATAAATCTTTAAAAAAAAGAGAGAGAGAGAGAAGAAGAAGAAGAAGAAAAAGCTTCACCCAGCCTGCTCCCCAGTCAGGGCCCTTCACCTGATGATGAGGCCTAGGAAGACAGGACAGGACTGTGCTGTCCTTGGGAGCCCCCTGCACCTCCAAAGAGCCACTTCTCACCCAGCTTGACCTGAGCCCCTCCTCTCTCACCTGGAGACACACAGACTAGTCTCTCCTGCCACCTGGGAGCTGAACCAGGCCCTGGTCTGTTCACAGCCTGGCAGGGGCGCCCCAACCCCACAGTCACCCCCATCCTCACAAGGTGGCCCCTTCCCAGGCCTATGACACCCACTCCTGTGTCCCTCCCTTTCCCTCTGCTCTAGCTGATCCTCATCCCCTCTGCCCTTGCACCCCGGGCACCAGCCAGCCCCCCACAGGATGTTCCTTCCATGGGAACCTCACTCCCGAACATCCCCTTCCCAGGGCTTTGCTTCCATCCCACCTTCTGCACTGACCCCCTTGATGGACACAGCTGCCCCCATACCCCCATTTCTTGCTGCCCCACCTGCTCCCTGCCTGTCCCTCCCCTCAGCCCCTCTACAGGATGGGGTGGGTTTCTTGTCTTTATTATTCACTGTCTCCTGCATGAAAGCAGCTCTCTGAAGTTAGGGAATGTCTCTGTTTTGTACACAGCACCAAGCACATAACATACAAATATTGGTGGAGTTAAATGAATTAGTAACTGACAAGTGTTTCTTTTCTTTTTAATTTTTAATTTTTTTTTATTTTTTACAACATTGTTCATTTAAAAAAAAAAATATTTGCTCCCCCACCCTCAGGTGTAGTCCCCATAGAATTTCCTTCACCGATGTATCCGTGCACCATCACCACAGTCCCCTGTGCTCCTCCCTCCCTCCCTCTGATCCCTCTCCCTCCTCCTCCCCTGTAGGATGTCTCTCATTTATAATTGTCTGTTTTTGCTTTATTGTTTCGTACTGTTATTATTGTTATTGTTTCTTCAGAGAAGTCTGAAGTTAACCTGATTGGTTTTCCCTTATAAGGTGTCTGTTTCTTCCCCCTAAGTTAACTGACAAGTGTTTGATACAAATAAATCAAAAGTAAAAAATGAGGGGATAGGTATGTTCACATTTTTGATAGTTCACTTTTTGAAACATCATAACCCCTGACTGAGCAATGGTCATCCCTCCCCCTCTTGTTGCAGCTCAGAGACTGCTCTTAACTGTGTCATCACAATAGTTTTTGGAGAGCACCCCCATCTTTTATATCTATCTATCTATCTATCTATCTATCTATCTATCTACCACATCATTCTACATTTTTTTGGAATGTATGCTTTCTCCTCTTGTAACGGGGTAGTGCCCACGAAAAGGGGAAGTTCCAGGTTCCCTGCCCCACCCAAGGTAGGGTGGAGCTGAGCAGGGAGGAGCAGAAGCTGGAGGAGGAAACTGGAGAAGGAAGGAAGCAGGACAGAGAGCCAGAAGGAGACCTGGAAGAGGCACATGGAGCAGAGAGAACTGTGAAAAAACTGTGCTTGCCTTTTGGTCGTGGACTGGTTGAAACAGATGTGGGTGAGACTCATGGGGAGGTGACAGTGGTATTTTTTGTCTTGATTTTGATTTTGCTCTTTTCCTTCCAGACTTGTTTGGTTGTTTCTGATCCTTTTCTGTGGGTCCCCACCAGAAGGTGCCTTAGACTTGGGGCAGGCTTTCAGGCCTTGCTCGAGGCCAATCCTGTTTGGATGAACTTTTACCCACGAGGGGACGGGTAGCTTTAGGTGCTTGATTGAGAAATTATAGTCTTTGTCTTTTCTGTATTGTTTACTAATTGTATTAAAGCTCCTTTCCATTAAAGTCTTATATGTTTTGTGTTGATGAGGCAGATGGCAGAACCTATTTAGAGCAGGCAGGTTTGGGGGTTCTGGGGTGCCCCTCTCCCTGCCCTGTAACACTCTCAGGTGTAGTCCCCTTAAAATTCCCACCACCAGTTCACCCACGCACCATCAGCATTGTCCTTTGTGTTCTTCCCTCTTCTGTTTCGATCCCTCTCCCTCCCCTGGGAAGTACCCCAATTTTTCTAGAGCCAGGGTCCCCCCACACAGCCATCATTCCTGAAGGAAGAGCTCCAGACCCCAGGGCCCTACCTACTCGAAAACTATTTTGCCAGGCTAGAAAGGAACAAAGGGCACTCCAAGGACAGGTGGGTACAGGTTTCATTATTATCACACTAGTGGACACCAGACAGGAGAGTCTCCCCCTAAGATCTGGGCCACCAACATACACAAAGATTTCCATTTATACTCAGGGATTTCAGCATTCATTACGCTGATAAATTTGACAGATTTCATTTTTTTTGTAGTGCACAGGCCATTTGGTAGAGCACAGGGCTGTTTAGACAAAGGCGGGGGGGGGGGTGGTTAAACAAGGATCTGTGCTATGGGAGGGGGAAGGAGCCAGCCACTTGACTCCTTTCTTTTGGAATGAGGCCCAGTTAAGATAGAGACCAGGGCCTCCCTGGTGGCTCAGGCGGTTGAGCGCAGCGCTGTGAAGTTGTCCGCAGACACTACAGTGCCGCTTTGATCCCCGCCAGCCTTGGAGCAACCCACCTGGCGAGCAGACCTCTCCTGTCTCGCCCCCTGCTCCCCTCAGCAGAGTATTTCGTCAGTCTGCCTGTTTTGTTCCGCGCTCTGTCTCTGGTGAATCCTCTCACCCTCCCGCGCATCTGGCCTGTACCCCAGTTCTTGTATAAATAAAATAAAAATCTTTAAAAAAAAAGAGTCAAGTCATAAATTGCTCAGAGGGGAACTTGCAAATGCTAAGATGGTAAACGTGCTAATTGTGCCAGGCGGGTGTGATGGGCCCTTTTACTGCATCAGTTGTTTCATTGCTTTCCCCTTCACCATCAGTTTCAACATTACTTTGGACAGTTTCCACTTCCACAGAACACGGAGGGACACTGTAGGGTAAATGATTGTCAGGCTTTTCTGCTCTTCCACCATTAGGATTGATGATGGATCCCTGCGGTCCTGAATGCATGTCTGATGGCGGGCACCTGAGAAGGGTGTGGGCATGCGCAGGTGGGTGCACCTGTGCTGAGACGGGGCTTGTAAGGGCGGTGTCGCAGAATGGAAAACGACCAGAAGTGAGAGAACAAGACCATGAGAGAATGCTGGAGCACCCAGAAAGAGTGAAGATTCTTTTTCTTTTTTTTTTTTTTAAGTTTTTTTATTTATGCATACAAGAGCTGGGGTAAGGCCTGAGATGAGGAAAGGGGTGGGGGGTGAGAGGATCCACCAGAGATCCACCAGAGTGGCAGATTGACTGAAATACACTGCTGTGGGGAGCAAAAAAAAAAAAGTGAAGATTCACCGGGAGCTATGAGGCCTGCCAGCCTCCTGGCCCCCAGGCACATGGCAGGCAGGGGTGTGCCCAGTAAGAGCCTGAAAATCCCAATAAAAGCCTGAAAAAGCCACTGAGGGCTCAAGGACTCCTTCACATTTCTGCATGGGTTCATAGAGATCCTACTCTGAGCCATCATGCCCTTCGGTCATCACACTCACGTTTGGACCCCGGGGAGCAGCTGGAGGAGGAGCAGCAGGGAGGGGAGGAGGCAGAGCTGGGACAAGCCTAATGCTATTGTCCCCAAGGAGCACAGAGCTGGGACAAGAGCAGGCGCCATCTCCTCAGGGCTGGGGAGAAACAGGGCAAGAGGCAGCCAGGGCCACACAGAGGAGCAGGGCAGCCAGGAGCTCTGGGCTCAGGGGGGAGAAGGGCCCAGGGACCCCCACCAGCAGCAGCAGGGCCCTTCTGGTGACTCCTTAGGCCCTGAGACCAAGGACACACCTGGCTACTCTCAGGGCTGCTGAGCCTCTGTGCTGCTAGAGACCAAGAGGTTTATTGGGAAAAAACATCCTCCCTTCCCTTCCCACCCCGTGGAACCCACACCCCAGACCCACTCTGCTCAAAACACTGGACCCCTTCATTCCCAGCACCTGGTCCCGGCTGCAAACTGCTCTTCCCTCCTCCTCATCACCCAGTGACTTCCCAGGTCAGAGGCCCAGACCCAGGCCCCCCATGAAGGACAGGCCAGCACCTGCTTGTGGTCCTATGCCCCTCAGTGTGAGCAGGTGTCATGGAGAAGCATCAGGACACACAATATTGTCCCCAAGGAGTT
Source organism: Talpa europaea (assembly GCF_964194135.1). Classification (NCBI taxonomy): domain Eukaryota; kingdom Metazoa; phylum Chordata; class Mammalia; order Eulipotyphla; family Talpidae; genus Talpa; species Talpa europaea. The sequence goes on along the minus strand of NC_140068.1, from coordinate 123,484,421 downwards.
GGGGTATCCCCCACAGGCCTCTATTCTATTCTGCTCTGTCTGCTCCTTTAGTTTACCTGAAGGTCTGTCCCTCCCCAGCCCTGACCTGCCAGGGCTGAAGACAAGGTCCTGCCTCAAACAGCAGGAACCTGCTCAGATCCCCACTGAGGGCTTATTCCTCCTGGGGGATTCCTGCCTCTGGGTGAGGATCCAGTGGAGGCAGAGCAGTAGAGAAGTGAAATGAGTCCTGATCAGAGAAAACAACCTCAATCAGTTAGGCAGAATGAGGGGCACCCTGGGACACCCAAATCTGTATGCTCCAAATGGCTTTTGCCATCTGCCTCATAAAGGCAGAGCACACTCTGAGTGTGAAAGAACACACTAGAGGAGCGCCAGAGGGGAAGGGAAGATGGTGTTACAGGGCAGGGAGACGGGCACCCTGACCCCGCTAACCTGCCTGCTCTATATAGGTTCTGCCATGCGCCCATCAACACAAAACATATGAGATTTTAATGAAATGTAAATTTAATACAATTAGGGAACAGTACAAAAAAGACAAAGAATATAGTTTCTAAATCAAGCAACCAAAGTTATCCATCCCCTCGTGGGTAAAAGTCTACCCAAACGGGATTGGCCCCGAGCAAGGCCCCAAAGCCTGCCCCAAGTCTAAAGCATCCTCCAGTGGGGACCCACAGAAAAGGATCAGAAACAACCAGACAAGTATGGGAGGAAAAGAGCAAAATCAAAATCAAAGATAAAAGCTGCCATTGTCACCTCCCCACGGGTCTCATCCACATCTGTGTCACCCAGTCCACGACCAATAGGCAAGCGCAGTTTCTTCACGTTTCTCTCCGCTCCATGTGCCTCCTCCAGGTCTCCTCTGGCTCCATCCTCTTTCCTCAGTCTCCTCTGCAGCTTTTTCTCTCCCCGCTCAGCTCCACCCTCCTTTTGGGTGGGGCAGGAAACCTGGAACCTCCCCATTTCCTGGAGACCATCCTATTACAGTGGGATAACAGTTTCCCAACAAAACACTGAAAGTTACCCACCCTGTGGGGTAAATGATTGTCAGGCTTCTGCCCTCCCGCCATTAGCATCGCATGCCTGATGGAAGCCTGCATTTTGTTACACTGTTATATTCAGTTGTATTGTTTACTTCTGTGGGCTGGGGCTGCAGTATTTATATTGGCAAGAGAAGCAAAGAACACAGGAGAGGGAAAACTGCCAGAGAGCCCAGTAAAGAGTGCCAGCTCCTGGCACCCCAGCACCCCTGTCTGCCGTGTACCTGGTTGCCGCACTACATGTAAAAGATCAATAAAAGCCTGAGAAAGCCACTGAGGGCTCCAGGGCAAACTTTTCTTTACACGTTTGCTCAGATCATAGAGAATCAGCTCTGTGCCTTTCTGGCACTACCATGCCCCCTCTCCCCAGGGTAGATGACCAGCCAGACTTCTTGGGGGGCAGGGCTGCAGCTGCAGGATATAAACCACCCCCACCCCAGCTCTCAGCACAGTACAGCCCCTAAATCCACCCACCTCATGGGGAGGGGAGCAGGAAGTGACTTGGAATCAAAACTGCCCCAGGAGGACACAAGTCTCCCCATTAGTGCTTCCTTTTGTTCCAAGTGGAGAGGGAAAAGAGGGGGGTACAGAGCACAGGGCAGGTGTCCCTGGACAACACTAGGGGATCCTGCACACCCTGCAGGAAGGACACTCACCCCCTCACTGCATCTCCCAGCCCTTAGGGGCCTGTTCCTGCTGTTCTGTCAGCCCACACTGTTCCCTGTTCTGTCTTGTCAGATATTAATGGTCCTGATCCAGATGGGTTCATCATTTACTTTCCTCTTTAAAGGACATATGCCGCTAATCTTTCAATTGTTTCAAGTGCTTTTGAAATAGTTCCAGGTAAATACCTAAGGTTGCTGAAAGACAATGGAGAACGTAAAATGAATTGTAATTTTAAAATACAACTATGGATGGGAAGAAGTAAACCCCTTTCTCCAACGTGCCATCCACTGAAGTTTATGTAGACAAGGTTAAGATGAGGGGGTCACAAGGAAAGGCTCTTCGATAAACAGTGCTGGGGACACTGGACAGCCACGTGCAAAAGAATGAAACTAGACCACTGTCTCCCACCTCACACAAAAATCAACTCAAAATGGATAACAGGATGGGACTTAAGACAAGAAACCATAAAATCCATGGAAGACAACAAGGACAGAACACCCATGACATACCAAAAAAAAAAATAATGTGCTCAGTCTTTGAAAAGTCAGCGTTGAGTCATTTCTCTCTCTCTTTTCTTTTTAAAGATTTATTTATACAAGAAGTAGGGTGCAGGCCAGATGTGGGGGAGGGTGAGAGGATTCAGCAGGGACAGAGTGGGGAACAGAACAGGCAGACTGACTGAAATCCACTGCTGAGGGGAGCAGCGGGCAAGACAGGACAGGTCTGCCGTGCCACTGCAGAGGGTGCGGACTGCTTCACAGCACTGCACTCAACTGCCTTCACCACCAGCGATGCCCTAATTTCTCATTTTTACAACCATTCCCTGCTTGCTGCTGTGCTTTCCTTCGTCACCTTCTTCACATAACTGTGGTCTCTTTCCTTCCAAGGAAGAATGCCCCTCCAATTCTACCCCACAATGTAAATTATTGTCCACAGTTGAAGTCAAAGAGGTGAACGTCTGCATGGTGAGGTGAGCCATTAATAAGTGGCCTTAAGATTTGAAGACATGAATATCACCATCATGAATGGAAACTGAATGGCTTCATCAACACTATCCACAGGGCCTCAGGGATCAAACCCCTGATCCACACTTACCTGCAACCTGAGTGTAGCTTCCTCCTTGTCTTCCTGTGGGAAGAATCATCATGTGAGACAAGGGAGGAGTCAGCCCTTGCAGTCTTTAAGGAATCTTCTAATCCTGGAATACTGTGACTAAAGACCCAGGTCAGGACTGGGAAAAATGAAGAAAGGAGGTGAGGGGGGACTGGACAAAATGCCCTCTGGGCAACACACATGCGTGGATGGTACTTCCCATTAACCAGGCAGGGCAAGTTCTCCCTGGGACATGAAAGCCCCCAGTGGACAAGATTCCCCCACTCCCTTCCCCACCTGAGCGCTTCTTCCTCCACATCACAGCTGCAGCCACTGCAGCTCCAGTGAGCAGAGCTCCAAGGAGAACCAGGCCAGCAGTGATGCCCACAGTGGGGATGGAAGGCTGAGGAGGGGGCACTGGAAGGGAAGGGAAGGGGAGACCCCAGTCCTTAGTCTGACCCTTAGAAGTTCTCAAAGGGCTCCTAATACTCCTGAGAATGGGCTCCGTGCCCAAGTCCCCCTAGTTACCCTATCTCAAGATAAGGGGCTCCAGCAGCCCCTCATGCTGAAGATACACATGTATCTCTGCTCCTCTCCAGAAGGCACCACCACAGCCGCCCACTTCCGGAAGTTTCCATCCGCCAAGCCTGGTCTCCACCAGCTCCATGTACGGGGCCAGGTCAGGGTAGAAGCCCAGGACCCAGAACCTCAGGGTGATGTCATGCTCAGAGATGGGGTACTGGGTCACACATGCCCTTTGGGGGTCTGAGCAAGAAGAATCGGACATTTTATGGTTGCTATTTCCTCTATGGTCACTGAAGCAGCCTCATGGCCATCCTCAGAATGGACAGGAAAACATGCTTGGAGGGAGGTAGCACAAACCCCAGAAACCAGCCTGGTCTGGGAGTCTGGGATAGTAGGTGAGAGCCCAGGGTGGGATGCAGGTCTCTAAACATTTTGTTGCTGACTTGGGTGGAGGGTGAGGACACAGGCGGGAGTGAGATCTCCAAAAATGCTCTCTGACCAAAAAACAAGATCTCAAGAGAGAAACTCATTGTTCCTACGATGGCTGCTGGTGAAAAGGGTCCTGTGCAGGGTGATTTCAGGGGTGGTCTCCCCTCTTTCTCAGGAGAAACTGGATTCCTTAAGTGTCCTTCAGAAACAATAGGACCCTCTGGGCCAGTCTCCATCCCAGAGCTTGAAAACTTGAGAGACAGTTCTCTTTCTGACCAGAAGGGGGCGCTTTTCTGACCATTCAGTTTTCCCTGTAGGGTGTGAGCCTCAGGGAGATCAAAAGCCCTGTAGCCCCTCTTACCACTGAGCTGCAGCGCCTCCTTCCCCATCTCCAGGAGACTTGGGATCCACTCCAAATACCTGCCCTCCGGGTTGTTCATTTCGTGCTTTACCCAAACTCCCTCCTCCACTATGGCAGGTGCCATAGCCTCTGGGAATCACTGCGACCCTGACTAGGGGCAAAGGTCTGGCGAATGGGAGCTGTGACCTGGCCCTGGGCAAGCATTGTTCACTGTCCTAGCTCTGGTTGTAGCAGCCATGCAGGTCCTCCAGGAGCCATTAGGGCAGCTTTGAACCTCTGTGCCTATTGTCTTTGGTTCTGTCTCCTAGTCCAGGTCCTCCTGCCCCACCTGCTCTGCCCTGGGCTGCAGCATCTCCACACTGTGACCTGGAGAGTTGCTGTCAAACCGCCTGAACTGTGCGTGGTCCATGTAGCCCACTGTGATGTACCGGGGCTCCTGGAGGCTGGGCTGGGAGGTCTTTATTTCTAAAAGCCTTAAAGAGTGGGAGCCTGGGGGCAGGAAGGGGTGAAAGTTGGGCTGAACCTCCTCCCTGCACTGGTCCTGAGTCCCAGGGAGATGGGGCATGAGGGGAGAACGTGTTCAGGAAGGGAGGAGGCTCGAGAGCTTGAAAAGGGGCATCAGGTGGAGAAGGAGAGGGACTCAGGGGGACAGAAGAGGGCGCTAGGGTGGGGGGACAGAAAGGGACTAGGATTGAGAGGAAGCGTGGGGGGACAGAGGAGCCTAAGGCAACAGCCTCCTCCAGAGAAGGCTTTTCCCTCCTCCCTGCTCTCACCAGCCCAGGTTTGGGCCACAGCCCTGGAGAGAAGCAGCAGGAGGAGGGTTGGGGACCCCATGACCAGCACTACTGGGGTCTGGGGAGCTCCTGACTCTAGGCTGGTGGGTGGAGACTTACCCGGGGGCCATGCTGATTGGCTTCCCTGGGAACCATCTAGGCACTGGGGACTGAGAACTGAGGAGGAGTCACAAGTGTCCAGGGCCCAGCACAGGTGGTGGAGACAGAAGGGAGGCTAAGGGGGCAGTGGGGTATCCCCAACAGTAACCTTCCTGCCCTAGACACAGTCCTGGGGCCTGGAACTATGAGAACCAGACTAGGGACCTGGGGCTTTGCTCTGGCCCCTCCTGTCCTCACCCAAAGCTTCCTCACCCTGTCTCCATGACCCAAGCACTGGGTCTGCGATTCTCAGTATTTTCCTTCCGGATCCGTGTCCAGTCTTACAAATTAGGGAGGACGCCAAGCATAATCTTGTTTAGGAGGTATCACTCCCCATACTTACCACACTGGGAATAAAGCGAGTTTGATCATGTAGTTGTTTCATTTAGAATAATAATAATAATCCAATGCCTGTTAATAGATAATCAATAACCAATGCCTGTTAAATAACTTCTTTTAATCAGGGCAATGGGAAGAGTGGATCTTTCACGTGTTTTATGTTTGCAGTTGTCTTTCTTGTCTGTCTCATTGTTTTTTCTTGTCTGTCTCATTAGAAGAGAGTAGGATTTTCATGTTTCCTTCTGCATTTAGCTGTGGTTCTGGTTGAAGTCTATGAAAAAATGTCTACAGCTCAGAATGGAGGTGTTGAAATTGTATGGGGAATATAAAAATAAAATTTATTATTAAAAAAAATGTCTACAGCCTCACACAAATATGTTGAAGTAGTGTTTTCACATTATCGTGAATATTCCACTTGGATACTAAATTAAATCTATACAGCTGGGGCCTCCCCTGTGGCACAGCGGTTGAGCGCTGGGTTGCGAATCTGCTCACGGCCTCTGCGGCGCCAGTTTGATCCCCGGCTGCTCCCCGCCACCGGAGGAGGGTCCCACATGGCACGCAGACCTCTCCTGCCACCCGCTGCTCCCCTCAGCAGTGTACTTCGATCCTTCTGCCTGCTCTGCTCCCCGCTCTGGCTCTGGTGAATTCTCTCACCCTCCCGCGCTTCTGACTGTACCCAGTGCATGTATAAACAAAACAAACAAACAAACAAATAAAAAAAAAAAATCTATACAGCTGGCATTTTCTCCCAGGTTATTTGCAAAGTCAAACCTGAAACAATATCATTAAATATTTCTTATTCAGTTACATTTCCATAGTTCTCTCTTGCATAAAACTAACTGCAGTTAGTTTTAATGTGTGATTTTTTTTAAAGTAATATATTGTTCCACAAATTATAAAGCTCTTCAATGTTCATTACACTGGAATCAAATTATTTTAAAAAATTTATTTTATTTTTCACCACAAATCCAAAAAGTAAAAGTAGTACTGGAAGTTGTCAAGTTAGTGATAGGACACAATTTTCCATGATTCTGTTTTTTTTCTGAGCACTTGCATTTGGTCAAGTTGAAGTTAGTCTCAGTTAGCAATTGTCAGTTGATTTTCTCAAAGGAGCACACACTCATTTTCAGGACAATGTCTGCTAATTAACCAGATCAAATAGCCACAGATTTTATCAATCATTCCTTCATGTGAAGATGGTATTGCCTACAAAAAAAGAAAAACAGTCTAATTCATCTCATGCAAATATTTTCCTTGGCACATGGTAGTTGGGGACGCAACAGGAGTGTTGTGTGTGCACTTGCGTGTCATCGCATCAGGTGCTGTAAAATGTGGATTTGAGGATGACAGAATAATGAAGATAATTTTTAATACTTCAACCAAGACACTTTGAAAGACACTGCCTTTGAGTTGTGTTTCTGAGGTAAGAAGTTGTGAAGAATAACTGCAGTTAGTAATATAAGCTCCATTTTTAGTAAGTTTTACCTCAGCAGATGTCAAAATAGTGAAAAAGCCAATGGTGTCTAAGTGACATTTAGAAAATAGTTTTGACCTCGTGGCTCCTATGACAGGCTCTGGGTGACTTCAAGGATTCCACAACCACACTTTGAGAAATGCTTTTCTCAGTGAACCAGGGAACATCTCCCAAGTGTTCTCTGCCTTTGCCTCCTCTTCACTTCCCAGCATCCCTCTCCCTGGCTGGCTCCTGCCTCCCCAAGCTGCCTCCCCTGCAGACACAATGGCAGCAGAGAGAGGACCCTGGAGACATGGAGCTTGCACTGTCATGAGAGATGGACACTGAGTAAAGGTGACAAAGACACGTGTAAACCTGACCTGAGCCAAGGGCTGGAGCGTGTTTATTATGAAATTAGAGCAGAAGGAGTGCTTCTATTATTTTAAATAATATCAAAAGATGTAAAAAAAAAAAAAACCAGGGCCTCCGTGGGGGCATAAGGTTTAAGTCTGAGTGCTATCACTTCTTACACCTGAGTTTGATTCCTGACCAGGGAGCAACCCACAGGGGCAGCAGACCTCTCCTGTCTCACCCACCACTCCCCTCAGCAGTGGATTTCAGTGGATCGGCCTATTCTGCTCCCTACTCTGTGTCTGGTGAATCCTCTCACCCTCTGTACCTCTGGCCTGTACCCCAGTTCTCGTATGCATAAATAAATTAAAAATGAATCTAAAAACAAAGAAACAAAAAATTACATGCAGCATCAAGTACAAGATCCATCTCAGACCCAGTAAATAGCAGAGGCTGGGGACCCAGTGGTGGTGTAAGTGAAACAAGACAATGGGGCACTCAGTCAGCAGGAGTCAGGCTTTGTCGTCAAATAAGTTTGATGTCAAACTAGAGAGGGTCAGTCCACCATCCAGTGCTGCCAGGCCAGGAAGTCTAGGCTGGTCTGCAGCCCCAGCCAGTAGTCAGGCACCACCTGGGAGACTCAAGGTATAGCTTAATCTAGTCCTTTGTTTAATTTCTCTATATCCATATCTAAGTGATGTTTTTGTCTTTCTCCTTTGGGCTTATTTCCATTAGCTCCATCCATGTTGCCCCAGATGGCATGAGTTTATATTTCTTGATGAGTAATATTCTATTATCAATGTACAACCCCTTCCACAGCCTGGCTACTGTAAATAGTGCTGCAGTGATCAGGGGGTGCCAATTTCCTTTGAAGTAGTGTAAGGTCCTCTGCTGGTGTGCTGGCACCTGCCACCCTAAAGGGAGCTGGAGTCTCTGAGAGCACCTGCTTACTCTGCACAGGGGATTCCAGGAGGTTAGAAGTTCTGCAAATAGAACTTTTTTCTATTTATATAAGCACTGGGTAAAGTCAGAAGCGGGGGAGGGTGAGAGAATTCACCAGAGCCAGAGCAGGGAGCAGAACAGGTAGAAGGACTGAAGTATATTGCTGAGGGGAGCAGTGGGTGGCAGAAGAGGTCCTTCGCACCATGTGGGACCCTCATCAGCGGCCAGGGATCGAGCCGGTGAACCGGCACTGCAGAGGCTGCGGGCAGCAGAGGCAGCAGCTTCACAGCCCAGCACTCAACTGCTGCACCACCAGCAGAGGCCCTCAAGGTGGTTGTTTCCAGACTGAAGTCTCTTGCAATTGTGCACACGGTTGAGAACCACGGTGATGAGTCCCCTACTGGGCACTATCCTTCCATCGGCTCTAGCCTGTAGGCCCCTATCGTATGGGTACTGTAATGCTCCAGCCCTTGGTTTTAGCTTTGGGGCTTTTGGTGGCTCTCTTGTCTTAGAGCCCGGGCAGGTGGGTGCCACTGCAGCCTATCCTGGCATCCCATCCTTATGCCCCATGAATACCCATTTCAGTTGGGATCCCAGCCGGTGTCAGAGACACCAAGTGTTAAAAGCTCTTTATGAGTTGCTGGACAACACCAACAACGAACAGCTCTTTCAGACATGAGGCCCGGAGCCTTTGCTCCTTTCCGGTGATGTCAGACTGAGGACTGGAGGCCCAGTCTCTGACAGAGGTCTTCATCCTCTCTTCCTCCCACAGAGGTTGGCTACTGGATGCTGCTTGTCTTCTTTCAGCTTCTGGCCCTCCTTTCTTGAGAGGCCAGGAACAGAGTCTTCCCCTTCTTTCTTTGGAGGTTGGAACAGAGCCCCTCAGCTCCCTCTAACCCTGGCTTATATCACTCTTCAGGGTGTCCCAACATCAAGTCTGGTTGGACTATTTTTCTTTTTTTGTGCAGAAGAACTGGGGTATTGGCCAGAGGTGTAGAGTGAGCAGAACAGGCAGACTGACTGAAACACACTGCTGAGGGGAGCAGCCGGCAAGGCAGGAGAGGTCTGCTATGCCCTGTGGGTCAGCACCCGGCCAGGGATCAAACTCAGGCAGCAGTGGTGATGGTGCCGAGACTTAACCTCTAGGCCACCAGGGAGGCCCTGGACCATCTTCATCCTTGGCTGACTGGACCACCTGATTGGTCCTGCCCATAACCCAGGAAGCATGCAGAAAAGGGCAGTTCTGAAGAGCAACTGCTACAACGGACTTGTGGTGGAGCAGCAGAGTGGAGACCACCGCTGCTGCTGGCTCCCGCCACCAAGTCATCTCCCAGATCTGCGCCCACAGATGCGGGGGACAGGCACGGACCCCTCTTCCTGAGGCAGGCACTGTGGGACTTTGCCACCTGCCCAGACCCCTTCCCTCACCGAAGCAGAACTGCTTTCTAGTGCACTCTGAAGTGAAGGATGCTGAGGCTCAGCCCTGTTCAGTGAAGCGCAACCCAGAGCCAATTCTGGAACCAGGATGTCTCCACATCTCCTCGTCTCACCCCTACTGGCTCATGCCTCCAGCAGGGAGGTGACCTGCAGTCCCGAGGAACCCACCACTCCATGTCAGAGCCTAGGGCACAGGTGGTCACGGACCTGGCAGGATTGCAGGGTCCTCAGTGCCCCCCAGCCCTGAGTTGGAGCCATCTCTGTCCCGGCCTAAGGACCTCCCTCCCGGAGGCCTCCGAGCCCTTCCCAGCTAGCGCAGGCCTTACCAGCTCCTTCAGCTCTGCCAGCTTCTCCCGTACCTAGCCGAGTTTCATGGCCAGCTCGCTCTTGGTGTGTTGCTCTGTTTGGAGGGAGCCGGTCACCTCCATACTCTGATGGGCCTGGATAGACAGAAGTAACAATGAGACGCCACCCAATACAGCTGGAGACCCAGAGCTCGGTGTCCCCTCCCACATCAGGAAGAGGTCATCCCCCAGGCCAGGGCACCCCAGGCACCTTACCTTCTTGCCAACCACTCTCTGGGCTCCGAATCTGATCATCTCCTGCACCCACCCTCTGCCCGGGACTCCCAGGTCACCCGCTCTCCACGGGGATGAACACTGCCCACCTCTACACATCAGTCTCAAAACCCACCCCTCCAGCCTCCAAACCCTTCAGAGCCAACTGCTCCCTCAGTTGCCACATCCCACCTTGCCGCCTAGCAAAGTGTCTGCTGCCAAGGGCCCATGGGAGATGGGTAAGTGTCCAGTTGATTTTTAAAAGACAGTGGGGGAGGATGTCCCAGCCACTCATCTCTGGTGAACCTCACGCACATGCAGTTCTGCTACAAAACTCACCTTAGTCCTTGCACCTGTAACAAAAGCCCCCTTTCTCCTAAGCCTGCATTTCCCATTCCTAAGCTAAAATGAATTCATCACTTTGGAAAATCAACTGCAGTGTGGACTGTTGGTTGTTGCGGGACATGACCAGAGGGCAAGCCCCGTGTTTGGGGCGGGGGTTTGAGGCTCTCCTAGTAGGACGGGCCCCTGAGCATTCACCCTGGAGGCTTGGAAGGCCCAAATCTCACACTCCTGCTCTGGAAGCTCTTCACAAATGACCTCTCACCCTTCACGGTGTATTGTATCTTCTCCAAGATGATAAAGATGTGCGGGAAGGAAAACAACGATCAACCAAGCAGGTGAAACAGCAGACATGGACACACCGAGGGTTAATGATGGCAACATAAAATCAGCCAGAGGCCAAGTACCTCAACCAGACAAGCCTCGGGCATGCACGCTGGGAGAGGCCAAGCCAGAGAGGGGGTCTCGGCACGGCCTCACCTTCCTCCTGTCCAATGGGGGGAGCGCTACCCCATTGGAGCGGTTAAGGTCGGACACAGCACCTGCAGAATGTCCTGCATCTACAGGAGGTGAAAAGAGAAAAACAAGGGCAAGGGGAGGAAGAGAAAAGCGACTTAGAGAAGACAAGAAGGTCAGAGAAGGAAAGAGAGAGCAGCTCTGGACGATGGATGATGGAGACATGGGTGACGGATCATAACATGGCCTGTGCCTTCTTTCCAAACGGCCACTCACCACCTCGCCCGAGGCAGAAAGCAACATGAACCAAGAGATGATCAAAGCTACCAAATCAGTCTGAAAGACACTGATCTGGCCCAACAACTTCATCTTCCAGTTGAGGAAACTGAGGCCTGAGAAGGACGTGACTTTCCCTGGGATCACCCAGCAAGCCGGTGGCAAAGACGGACTCCCACCTCAGAGGTCACCTAATCCCAAGCACCTGGGGCTCATCTTTGCCGCCCTAAAGGGAGAGGGTGTCCTCACTGACTGGCTTCCCCTTGAGGCTGGGGATGAGGGAAATTGCCAGAGCAAGAAGTCCATAGCGACGCCCTGTACTGAAGGCTCACTGCGCACCAGGCCCCACGCGAAGGGATGAACGCACAATCCTCTCACGGATGCTGCCTAGATTTAAGTAGAGCTGTAGCACCCTGACTCACAGGTGGACAAAGAGCTTAAACAGTGTTGCCCCAAATCAGATCCCCAGCAGTGCTATGGAAAGGCCGCACTCAGACCCAGGGTTCTTACCCACTTCTTTCATGCTCTTCACCTCTCACTGAGCTGCCCCTGGAGCACCCCTCTCCCAGCCTGGCTGAGCAAGACTTACATCTTCAGATGACTTACAACCACTTCCAGTGGTCTCTTGCAGGAGACCCCAAGATGTTTTTCCTTTGGTAGTCTCTCCACTGTGGAGAGGAAAAAGAGAGTTGAGGCTCACGAGAACGGCAAGCCACTGTACTCACACCCCACTTTACAAGTTAGATTTGCCATCTGACGTCATGCCACCAACATCTCCACCAGGTGCTGTGAGTAGTCCCCCCGTCCCATCCTCCCAATGACAGAAGAAATGGACTGATAACTTGGTTTAAAGAAAAAATGTTTAGGAATTTTCACTCAGTCTTCAGACTCGAACTTCTGGGATGCCATGACTCAGTAGCTGCCAGCAGGCAGCGCTGCTCAAGCTCCTGCACCAGTGGATGCTGATGGTAGGAGGCAGTGAGGGGACAGCCAGGGGCACAGCCAGGCCCATTTCAGAGCAATCTGTTACAATCTCACATATGTCTGCATACGTGCACTAACACAGAAGGCTTTTTTTTCTCAGGAGACTCAAGCAGAATTGATGCTTCAGTCGCCTGTTTATCCTGTGGCGAGCAGAGCAACCCATGTTGAGACGACTGGGGGAAGATTCCCAACTGGGAAGGTCAGTTTGCTGGGATCTGATCCACAGAGGGTAAACAGATCACTCCAAAGAGCACTGATTGGGGGGCACTCTGGCCCCAGGGTCATAAGGAATTAGAATGTGAGATGGAGGAGTCAGACAAAAATTGGAAAGTCTCCGTGGAGAAGTAGAAACCCCGCAGAAAACCAAACTAAACAGTTCTTCCCAGTGTCTCCCAGAGCAGTTGCCAGCGTTTCAAGTTTACTAGGGAAGCGTAGGCTTTGTAGGCGCTCAGTGTTTAAAGGTGGGGTACAGTACAGAGCAAGCGAGCCTGAACCCTCTCCCAGGGTCAGGTCTTGGGTCCCCTTCAAGTTGGTAATCTGCAGCCACAAGAGAAACCTGAAAGGGGGTTAGTCCTGGGGGCTGGGGCAACAAATCAAGCACCCAGCTCTTGATGTGACATAAGGATGGTTCCCAGGGATTGTGACGTAGCTACTTTCCACCCCTTGCCCCTCCACGCACATTCGCCGCTCCTCTTTGTCCTGGGCCAGCCCGTTTATGAGAACCCCTTCTCTAGGTGCTGCTCCCTCATTACTGCTCTCTGGTCTGGCAGAGAGCCAAGGGGGTGGCTCAGGCCTGGTTATGAGGGTCTTCTGCAGGGATGCGATAACGTGGGTGGAGAAGGAGTTGGTCAAAGGTGGTAGGAGACATTTCCTGAATGTGAGCCTGTGTGAATTTCAGGAGGCAAGGAGCAAAAAGAAAAAAAAAAGTAAAGTCATCATTAGTATTGGCCCCAAGAGTGGGAGGAGCCATGACACTATAGGATTTTGAAACCATGTCAGCAGGGAATTGGAGCCCCCAATTTCCCTTTCCATGTCTTTGCGTAGTTTCATGAAGGCTTCCACATTTTGTTCTACAATCTTTGATTCATTGATACAATAACAATATTCTTCCCTGAGGAACAGGCAGGTGCCCCCCTTGTTAGTCGTCAACAGGTCCAGAGCCCGCCGGTTTTGGAGCATGGCCTGTGCCAGGGAGGGGAGCTGTCTTTGTGATGATGCTAAAGACACAGAGGTTTTTTCTAAGGAGGGGTAGATACCTTTAACCGAAATGTTAGAAGTGCAGGAAAGAAAGCCGACAAGGGCATCAGTTGGATAGCAGGGGTAGCTGTGATTGGAGTCCCATAGGGGGACTGAGAGTTGGGGAGTCTGGCAAGCAGCATCTGTAATCTTGATCATAGTGGTATTGAGATGAATTGGAGCTGCTGCCAGTAGAGGCCTCTGAAGGGAAGCACAGAGGAAACAAGAAAGGTATTAGATCCAAAAGAGTTATGTAGGAATAGTATAGCGTTTTGTATTTTACGAATCCAGGTTGGGGGTGTCTCAGTCTTTTCTGATGATGTTAGCTGATTTTGTAGGACTTGCTCTGAATGGAGGATGTCCTGGGAGACTTGGACTGTGGCATTTTGTGTCGGGACATAGTCCCTTGAGATGGGAAAATGTTGCCACTGTGTAGGAATGCCAGCCCGTGTACCCTGTGGCTTGGACTCCCTGTACCCAGCGTAGGTCCCAAGGACCTGAAATAGTATAGTTAACTTGATTCGTATTGAAACCCGTATTATGACAGATGGAGAGAACATTCGGCCTTTGTCTGGAAGGTGCACTGCACATGACGGGCAAGGGCACCCCCCATATTCTTTGTAGGTATTCTTGCAATGATCTAAGGTTTGATGGTAAAAGAAAGAAAACATGGTGTTCATAGTGTTGTTCATTGATGAAAGAGTTAGGGTGAGAGTGATGGGTGCTGTGCATCCGGCCTGTGGGCATCCGCAGTACCCACCAAGTGGGTACTCTCCGTGGATCCTGAGACAAAGGTCTCCCTAACTTTGAATTTCCACACATAGGACACTGAGCTAGGGGAGATTTTGACAAGAAATGCGCATCCTAGTAGGACCCAGGTTACAACATACATACTGTTTGTCTTCGGGCGCACGTTTGACCCAAGAGAGATGGTGCCAGCAGGGGTCTCCCAGAGGTGTTACCGCTATAGGCGTGATGAGAATGACTGTGTGCGGACCAGTCCATGGAGGCTGCAGTGGCTTTGGCTGAAGCGGTTTGAGCAGAACTTTGTCTCCTGGATGCAGTGGTGGGGGAGGTCAGTTGAGGAGGTCGAGATTCGGGCAGGACTGGGTAAGTACCGGTCTGCGTGTTCCTGGAGCAGTTGCAGAGCTCTCAGGAGAGTTTAGTCAGGTGACCCTTGATTAGCCCATTGGCGCGCTCCACTTTCCCTGAGGATTGCTGGTGGTGGGGAATGTGAAGCTTCCAGGTGATACCCAGAGCTGCGGAGACCTGCTGAGTAATCTTTGAGATAAAAGCTGGACCATTGTCAGATAGGACAGACGTGGGGAGGCCAACGCATGGGATAATGTGGTTAAGAAGGGCCTCGGTTACCCCCTGAGCCGTTTCTCTAGCTGCGGGGAAGGGCTTGACCCAACCTGTTATTGTATCAACCCTTGTGAGCAGATATTTAACTTTTTTGTGAGTAGGAGGTGAGTAAAATCAACCTGCCTATCCTGTCCGGGTAAGTGTCCACGCAGCTGGTGAGCTGCAGAAGAAGGAGGTTGGCGAATTCCCCCTTGAGGTGATCCACGAGCACCTGTTTGACGATGGGAACACAGCTGCCAGACTTTTGCATTCAAGGAGGGGTGGAAGAGCAGACTCAGGATTTGGCGTTCATTAGGTTCTAAGTCGGAGAGATGGAGGGGACAGATAGAGAGAGAATAGGACCAGGATCTGCAGCAGAGTGAGTTGTGGGAGCCCTTGTTGCTGCATCAGCCCTGTTATTCCCTGTGGTCACGTAAGAATTGTCCGTGTGGTGTCCTTCACAGTGGATAATGGCGACTTCAGTTGGAAGCTGCAAGGCCGCTAGAAGCTTAAGGGCAAGTTTAACGCTCATGATGGGGGACCCCTGGGTGGAGAGGAACCCCCTTTCCTGCCAAATCGCAGCAAGACTGTGAGCCATAAGGAAGGCATATGTTGAATCCGTATAGATCGTGACTTTCTTATGGTTGCTGAGGGTCAGGGCCCCGGTAAGTGCTCTGAATTCTGCCTTTCAGGAGGTGGTTCCCCCGGGCAGCTTTCCTGCCTCGATGACCTGATCGAGGGTAACCATGGCCTAGGCAGCCCTCCGCTGACCTCGCGCACCTTCGCAAGAGCTGCAGTCTACAGACAGAGCCCAGTAGGCAGCTGACAAAGGGGAGTCGGCCAAACCCAGTCTGGAGGTTTGCATTTCGCCCAGGATTTCAGGGCATGAATGAGCGGCAGAAGGGGGGCCAGAGACAGAAGAGGGGCTGGGTTGAGAGAAGTTGACTGAGTGAGACTCGCCAGAGGGTTTTCGATAAAGAGCACGTGGAAGTCCTGTGAGTGGGCAGGAGGGAGAGTGGAGAGCGGGCGGGGAGACAGGAGGGCCTGAAGGCTGTGCGAGGAATGTGCTTGGACAGGTCCTCCCAGAGTAAGTTTGAGGGGTTCCCGGATGAGTAGAGCTGCCGCCGCCAGGGCTCTAAGGCAAGGTTGCCAGCCCCTGACGGTGGGATCCATCTGCTTGGAGAGATAAGCGACAGGACACAGGGCTGGGCCCAGAGGCTGGGAAAGGCCACCTGCCGCCATACCCCTATGTGCGTTCGTGCACAGGAGGAAAGGCTTTTCTGGGTCAGGAAGGCCAAGGACAGGTGCCCTAAGGAGGATATGTGTGAGTAAAAGGAAGGCCCTTCAGACCTCCCCGGGAGATTGGAGACGTCCTTCGAGGGAGGCTTTTGCTGTGTCGTACAGTGGCTTGGCTAGGAAAGCAAAATTAGGGATCCAGTGACGGAAGAATCCGACCAAACCTAGGAAGGAAAGGATTTGTTCTGCCGATTCAGGGGAGGGAAGGTCCCGGATGGCCTGTTTGTGGTCCACCGTCAGCTGTTTGGAGGAAGGAGTTAGTGGAAGACCCAGATAGACGGCTGTGGGAACTGAAAGTTGGGATTTGGACGGGGAGACACGGTATCCTTTTGAGCCCAGGAAGGTGAGGAGTTGTGCAGTGAGTTGCTGAGATTGTGGCAGAGAAGGTCTGCAGAGGAGGAGGCCAGCAACATATTAAAGGAGAGCCCAGAAAGGAGTTGGACTTACCTGCTACCTTGACTGTTACCCTGGGCTCCTTGAAGTTTATCGGGGTCGATGAGTCCGGGCCTCTTCAGTCCTCAGCTGCCAAACCGAAGACCGCCGGTGGCAAGAGTTGCAGGGGCTGGAAGGACTGGTCCACCGCAGCCAGGCATGGAGGGACAGTCACTTTTCCAGTGACCCTGGACGTTGCAGATGGGGCATGGTCCTGGCAGGTGTTGAGGCATTGTCTGGTCCAGTGGCCTTCTCGACCACATTTGAAGCAGGCTCCCAGCGGTGGTCGGTTGGGGGCCATGGGGCCCGTTGTCATCCTCTGTCGGCCGGCAGGCACTGCGGTGGTTGAAGGAACATGGCCTGGCAGTCTCAAGGCCCTACCAGGGCCTGAGCTTGAAGCCCAGCCTTCTGGAGACTACGGGGTTCCCTCTCTGCCCTGTCCTGTTCCTTCCGGTTTTTAAAAACTGTCAAGGCCATATTCAGCAGATCCTGGATAGGGGTTTGAGGACAGTCCTCAGCCTTCTTTAAAAAAAAAAAAAAAGGTTTATTTATTCATTTACACTAGAACAGGGGTCCAGGCCAGATATGTGGGAGGGTGAGAGGATTCACCAGAGACAGAGTGGGGAACAGATCAGGCCGACTGACGAAATACACTGCTGAAGGGAGTAGCGGGCGAGGCAGGAGAGGTCTGCTGTGCCATGTGGGACCCTTGCTGGCCGGCCGGCATGGAACCGGCACTGCAGAGGCCTCGGAGAGACTCACAGCGCGGCGCTTTGCCATCTGCGCCATCAGGGGAGTCCTCTCAAACTTTTTAAGCTTCTATTAATGTCAGGAGCTGACTGAGATATAAAATGGGTAGCCAGAACTGTTGCGCCTCCATTTGAGTCAGGGTCAAGCCTGGTATGGCGCTGGAACGTCTGCAGGGCCTTCCTTTTACTCACACATATCCTCCTTAGGGCACCTGTCCTTGGCCTTCCTGACCCAGAAAAGCCTTTCCTCCTGTGCACAGACGCACATAGGGGTATGGCGGCAGGTGGCCTTTCCCAGCCTCTGGGCCCAGCCCTGTGTCCTGTCGCTTATCTCTCCAAGCAGATGGATCCCACCGTCAGGGGCTGGCAACCTTGCCTTAGAGCCCTGGCGCCTCCGTCAGGCGACTAAGGAAGGCAGCAGGGTTTTCTGAGGCAGACTGGGTGATCTCCCTGAGCTTAGCAAAATTTACACTTTTGTGCACAGCCTCTTGGAGACCAGCTAGGAGACAGGTAATAAAATGGTCTTGGTGAGTCCTGCCCTGGGGGCCCTGCCTGTGTCAGTCTGGAAGCCCCACCCCAGCTCTGGGCTGGGAACTGCTGCAGAGCCTGGGGCCATGGTTGTGTCAGTCACAGGGACCTGATCTGCTTGGTCTTGGGCAGACCTAAAAACCTGCTCCCTTTTGTCAGAGGTCAGGGTGGAAGAGAGGATCACATGTAATCATGACAAGTAAGGTCACAGGCTTGGGTAAGACAAGGAAACTCTTTGGTGTAGGTGGTGGGATTGTTAGTGAAAGAGCCAAGAAGCTTTTCAGTCTGGGAGAGACCAGACAGAGAGGAAGGACCATGGACCCTAATTCCTCCTTCATTCCCCGCCACTTCCCTGAGAGGACCCAGAAGAGGACCACCCAGAACGGGTGTGGTGGATAGGAGGTGAAAAAAAGAGGGGAGGCCGGATTGGGGAGCTGGAGGAGGTGAAGACTGAGAATTTAGAGGATCAGAACGTTGAAGAGGGTCCAGAGAGGGGGAGAGTGAGAGGAGTCTCAAGACTTGGAGACTGTGGCAGGTTTTCAGGAGGGAGGGGCTGGAGGGGGGCTCGGGAGCACAAGAGAAAGCCAGCCTGGCCCTAAGGGATCTCTGACCATTTTCCATTGCGGTGACAGAACTCTTTAGGTCTGTAAGGATGGAGAAGTCAAAAGCGCCATGCTCGGCCCGTGGGAGCCATTGTCCAATTGGTATTGAGGCCACGCAGCGCTGCGGTAAAAGATGAGACGCTTAGGGCACATATCTGGCCTAAGCTCCAAGGGACCGAGGTTTGAGAGAAGGCATCTGCCGCGAGGGTGATAGATAAGCTTCAGTCAGAAGTTGGCTCTCAGAGAGAATTTGATTCCTATATTGGTCACACACACACTTAAGTTCATACAGGCAAGCCAACCCCAGGTTCCCAAAGTACCTCCGACTGAAGACAGCCACTGAGACTTGTCTTACCCGGGCCTTCCACCTAGGTGGATGTTCTCTGGCTGTGGAAGTCTCTAGGCTCGAGGACCTGCAGTGCAGATGGTCACGCAGGGTGTTGAGCTGATAGGCCGCTTGTGCCGCTGTCAGGGAGCAGGCCATCAGGGAGCCTTCGAAATTCATGCTGGGGGTGCAGCCCCCATCCCCCAATGTGAGTGTGCTGCTGGGGCAGGGCAGCCGCCTTGGGAGCTTTGGAACCAGATCCACCACAGGGCAGAGGAGGTCTAACCCCTCCTCCTTATTGTGGCAACTGAGTCGCCTTCAGGAAGGCTCAGGTTGTCTGATGGCTTTGGAAAGCCTGAGGGTCCAAGCCACACCCTCGGCCCGCAGCCACCTTGCAACCAGGCAGGCCACAGAGCGCCTTGCCCTCCGTGCCTGCTGTTGCTGTTCCCGCCAGCACAGGGCCACGGCAGTCCCTGTGCCCCAGGTGAAGCACCGAAGCCTGCCTGCAGGCCCGTGGACCTGGGCCTGTTGTTCATAGTGTCACTTCTCCTTTTTCAGCCAGGGGACCTCAGTGTCGGCTGACCTGAGCAAGTCGGCTTCTCTGAGTTCTACCCCAGCTGGTCAGTAAAACTTGCCCCACAGACCTGCCTGCCCCCGCACCCCTACACTGATGCTGGCTCTTCTGCTTTTCCACACCAGGAAGGGCCCAGCCTCACCTACACGACCTGTGGTCCCCCAGCCAGCTGAGGCTCCCCTCTTAGACTTATAAGCCTGTGGCCACTAGCATCCGGCCTCCTGCCCTCCCTGCCTCCCCAGGGTCCATATGGGGAACTACTGTGCTTTCTGCCTACCCCAGGGGGCCCCCGGTGCTCCCTCCAGCCATCCTCTCAGCTCTGCCCTCCCGGGGCAAACAGTGGTATTCCCCTGTCTTTCTCCATCAGAAATGGTGGAGTCACGTGGGGCCCAAGGCCGCCTACTCCTGACACTAAGGGTGACCCTGGGCTGGCGGGTTGAAAGACAGGGGAACAGAGAGGAGGGAGCCGGAGGGGGCCGGTCACATGTCTGGCCCACGGGTGCACTGTCTCGTGTGTGTGAGAGGCCGGCGAGTGAGCAGGGAGAGGCTCCAGCTCCTGCTCCTGCATCCCCCTTCCCTGTCCCCCCTCTCCTCTCATCGAGAACCCCTGCCCACACCCTCCCCTGCTTCGTCTTCCCTCCCCACCTCCCCCCCAGCGCTGCAGCCCAGGCTGCACCTGCCTTCCCAGCTCTCCCCCTTCTCTGCCCTCCCCCGTTTTCTCTCTGCTTCTCTCCAGCTGCCAGCTGATCGGGTCAGGCAAGTCCATCCAACCTGAGAGACCCAGGGCCCCCTTCGGCCTCTAACCAGACCCCTCCTCTTCCTGGGACACCTCTCTTCCCAGGCCTGCCTGGGTGACTGTTCTGTGATTGGCCCCCAGCCCCCAAGCCTACCCCTTCATCTGTGACTTTAGTCTGTTGTGGTGGTGAGCTGACACCCCAGGCGTGACCTCGGTGACTCTTGTGCCTCCTCGGTGGTATTGCTCCTGCCCTGCTCTATGCATGTCTATAAATACACGGGCACACACACACGTGCAAGCGCGCATCTCTGGTGCTGGGAACCGCTGGCTGTGCTGTCCTTCTGAGTCTTGTGGCCCAACTACAAGCAAACACTGTCACCCCAGCCACCCCCGCCAACACGTGCCGCCTCCGACGAGCCTCCCTGCCATTCCCTGCCTGTGCACAGTCAGCCCCCCCAGCCACCTTCCTGTCCCTTCCCCAAGCATGGGGGTGCTGCTCCGGCAGCTTTGTGCTTCTGGCCGCGACCAGTCCTGCTGTCTCTTGGCTGAGAATGAAACCCATTTCTGAACAATGGGGAGCAACGTGTTGTGTGCTGGTTGTGTTCTGTGGCATTCAGGGGGAAGGGAAGGTTTAAGCATGGGGGCGCAGGGGTGCCTGGGAGGCACCAGTTTTTCCCAGTCTGCTCGGGAAAGCACCTGCACTTAGCTGGTCTTCATCTGAACCCTGCTGTGGCCACCAGGGGTAGAGTGCCAGCCTGGAGGACTCATGGGGCCTGGGTGGGAGCCCCAGAAGAACAGGGTGAGAGGAGAAATGCCTAGGCTGGAAGCCAGTACTCTGGCCCTCCCGGGGCAGCAAGCAGCCCACAGGCCCTACAGGTCAGAGAGCTGAGGGGGATTAGATGCCCTGACAGGCAGCGCCAATGCGCACCTTGCACCCCGAAGCCTGCCCTCTGCTGGCAGGACCCACACCCAGCGCAGGGCCTGAGCCCAGAACCCAGGGCCCGACCACGTGGTGAGTTCGGTTTATTCAGAAACAAAAGTGAAACACCAGGAACCACTCCCTGGCCTTGCCTCCTTCCTCTGTCCTGGGCGATCTATAAATAAGTTTCCTCGATGTCAACTGATTCATAGAAACCTCCTCTCCCAGGGGCCACCCCAGCCTCCGCTGTGATACAGGGGCCATCTCAGTCCCATGTACACACGTCCCAGCACAGTATGTACACCGCGGGGCGCCCGCGCGCCTTCCGCCTGGCCTCCACCAGCCACCCCGGCCCGGCTTCTGGTCAAGCCCAGTTTTCCACAGGGTTGGGGGAGTGTGTACCCCCAAATTGCCTCAGTAAGCCATGCATCCCCTCTATGGGTACTTTCTGTAAAAGAAGCACTGAAGGCCACCTCTCTGCAAATCCGGGGTGGTCCCAAGATAATCAGGCACAGAGGCCCACGGGACTTTTGCAAAGACAGCAAGTGGAGGCCACCCCCTTGTGGACTGCGGTGGCCTCATACCTGTGGGGCATTCGAGAGGAGCGACGGGGGAGGCCACCCCTTTGCGGATTGGGGTGGCCTCATGCCTGCAGGACTTATGTGAGGAGGGGGATGGGGGAGTTCTCCCCTTTGTGGATTGGGGTGGCCTCATACTTTTGTGAGGGGGCAAGGGGGAGACCACCCCTTTGTGCACTGGGGTGGCTTCAGGCCTGTGGATCTTTTGTGAGGGGCGGGATGGGAGAGGCCACTCCTCTGCAGATTGGGTGGCCTCATGCCCATGGGACTTTTGTGAGGCGGGAAGGAGTAGGCCACCCCTTTGCACATTGGGGTGGCCTCATGCCCGTGGGACTTTTGTGAGGAGGACAGCAGAAGCCACCCCTTTGTGGATTGGGGTAGCCTCATGCCCGCAGGACTTGAGGGGTGATGGGGGAGGCCACCCCTTTGCAGATTGGGGTGGCCTCATGCCCGCGGGCCTTTTGTGATTGGGACAGGGTAACCTCAAGCTGCAAGACATGTGTAGTGAGCAGAGCCCCCCCTTAACAGGTGGGTTCCCACAAAATAATCGGGCACACAGTCCCATGGGGACTTTTGCTAGGTAGTAGGAGAGGCCTCCCCTTTGCAGATAGGGATCACCTCCAGAATAATTGGGTGCAACAAAAAGTAAAAATAAAAAAAATAAAGAAAAATCAAAACAATTATTGGGTCCAACAAAAAATTAAAAACAAAACAAAACAAAGAAAAACAAAAACAAAATTGGGTGCAAAGGCCCATGGGGAAATTTCAAAAGGGAGCAGGGGAGGCCACCCCTTTGTGGATCTGGGTGGTCTCAAATAAACCACTGCTATCTCTGTGGCTACACTCTAGACAGGTGTTGGTGCCCACCTGCCCCAGCTGGTATCTCTGTCTGCACTTAGCCCCCGTGCTGGGCTTTCAAAGTGCTGCCCCGCTCGACATGGTTGGGGTGAGGTGGGGGGCACGTGGCCCAAAATTGCCTAATATAACCTAGGCCCTCTGCAAGAAGGCCTGGTAAGGATTCAATTGGTCATTCAAGGAGCCCCTATATTGTAGAACGGAGCCCCCTAAATAACTAGCTGGATATTTCTAGCTCCTTGCCTCTGCAAGTATGATTAGTCCAGAGTTAAATGAAGACACAGCCCTAACCTCAGAGGCTAGGGTCTGCACCTATTTCACCCTATTAGATAGGGGAGTTGTTGTACCCCTTTTTTAAGCCGAGGGATGAAAGGACGACTGGGAAGGAGAGCCAAAGGATGGGGGGGGGGAAGCCTGGGGAACAGGGATGGGTTGGTGAGGGCCAGGTGGGGGCAGAGCCTCCGGCCCCATGCCGGTGGCCTAGACCACCATTATCTTCACCTCGTTGTCGTCAGCCTGGTAGAAGAAGGGAAGGCATGGGCTGTTTCCAATGGTGACGCCTTCCTGGGAGTTCTGCATTTCTTGAAGCAGCTGAACAACCTGCTGCGCAGAGGCGTTCTCGAGGGGAGTCAGGCCCAGCTGGGCCTCACCCGGGGTCGGCTGCACATCGTGGACAAGGCTCACCTTACTTGGTTCTTTAGAGAGAGTAAGGGCAGGAGCAGGGCACAGCGCAGGTTTTCTGATCCCATGCAGACCGGGTAAAGGAGGAGTCAGAGTCCTCAGTGGTTTTGCAGGTTTGTTATTGGGGTTCACCAGGCATATGGCAGGCAGGAGTGCTGGCTGGGGGGTTGGGAGGCTGGCAGGCCTCCGGCCCCCAGCAAATCTTCACTTTATCTGGGCTCTCTGGTGATCTTGGCTTCTCTACCGGCTTCAGCTTCGGCTTCTACTGCTGCTGCTGGCGTCCCCGTCACACCGCCCTTAAAAGCACAGTCTTAGCTCAGCTGAATCCCATCTACCTATGCCCACACCCTACTCCAGGTGCCCGCCATCAGGCATGCATTCAGGACAAGGATCCATCATCTATCCTGATGGCGGAAGGGCAGAAAAGCCTGATATTTTCTTTACCCTACAGAGAGACAGAGACAGGATGCTGTGTGCCTGGCGGAGTGTGCTCTTCCTGACCAGCTGCCCGTTAGGGGCTTTCCTCACCTTGGACGTTGGCGGTGCCAAGCTTCTTGGGGACTAGGCATGCGCTAGTGGGCTCAGCAGCAGGGTTCTGGGTGGGTGCTCAGGGCTTTGCCCGCCATTCGTTGCGTGCCTCCACCAGCCGCAAAACCAACTCTTGCAGCTCTAACAGCTTCACCTGGAAGCAGAGATGCTCAGAAGCCCGCCCCGCCCCTAGCCGCACCACCATGGAGCCAGAGCTCTGACTACCTTCATCTCCTCTTTGTCCTGGGCCAGCTGCCTTATGGACTCCTCCTTCTCTTGGTGCTCCTCCCTCATCACTGCTCTCTGGTTCTGGTAGAGAGCGATGTATTCTCCTAGGGGGAGGGCGCGCAGACAGCTCAGCTGCTGGGGTCTCCCCAGCCTCTGCATAGCACCCCAGCTGCAGGGCACAAGCCTCCCTGCTCACCGATGGTGTCAGTCTCTCCAGACATCTGGATACATCGATGCTCCAGCTCCTCCATCCAGTCCTGTAAGCCCACTTTTTCCTGCATGAGCTCGGTAAATCGGCCCTCGGCCAGACAGCGGGCTCAGGGGCTCAGCAGTGCTGGCCTGCCCAGCACCCAGCCCGCCTAGCCCTCTGGAAAACCACACTGTAGGGAAAGATAAAACTATCAGGCTTTTCTGCCCTCCCGCCTTTAGGATAGATGAGGGAACCCTGTGGTCTGAATGCAAGCCTGATGCAGGCACCTGGAGTAGGGTGTGGGCATATGTAGATGGCATTCACCTGGGCTAAGACCGGGCTTTTAAGGGTGGCATTCACAGCAACAGCAGAGAAACATAAGCAGAACCGAGAGAGCAGAGCAGCAGAGACCACCAGAGAACGCCAGAGAGCCCATAAAGAGTGAAGACTTGCTGGGGGCTGGGAGGCCTGCCAGCCTCCTGACCCCCTAGCACCCCTACCTGCCATGTATCCAGTAAATCCCAATAAAAGCCTACAAAAGCCACTGAGGCTTCCAGGACACTCTTCTCCAAGACCGAGTCTGCTGGATCAGAAAATCTGCCCCGTGTCCATTCCTTCCTCTCTTACAATTGGTATAAGTCAGCAAGATGATCCATGTAGACCGGTATGGAGCCCTCCGAAGACCGGGAGGGACTGAGGAGCAGCAGACAGTGTTTGCCTGTGACAGCGCTGGACGTGTCATGGCGGGACAGGGGAAGGGAAAGGTGCGGGACCTGCGGGATGAGACCTCGCCTGGAGGAGGAGATGCCCGAGAGGACCAGCCAACAATCCCCGCCTAGGCAGCAAGAATCGTCGGGGGAGAAAGGACCACGACTCAGAGCTCCCCAGTGTGGACAAAGGGAAAAGACGATGAACTTGGACTAATGGACTAACAATCCCGCCAGAAGGGGGAGGACCTTGGCAAGTTTGATATGTTTTGGGGACCCTGAGGAAGGATGGGATTGTACACCCCCAGAGATGGGAGTCTGGGGGTGTCAGTGGGCCTTGGTGGCCAAAGGCAGCCGGTGTACTGCCCAGCGGCTAAGCAGAGGAGAAAAGCCAACTGAGAAGGCAAAAGCTTGTGCTAAGTTCGGGAAGCCCTGAGCGGCTGTTAAGCACTACGTAAGCTAAAGGCCAGTGAGTCTTTTAAAATCACCTGTGGGTGATGCCCTGCTCATAGTTGAGTGAGGGTGAGGAGCTGAGGAGCCCATCTTTGGGGGATGGTTAGGGAACGTGGCTTGTGGTGGAGCCCACAGCCAAAGAGGGGACCCAAGAGAGGCCGCATGTGGACTTGTATCCACGGATCCCCGACCCATGTGCTTGTGCAGTGGGTTGGCCTGAGTGCAGGGGCCTGCATGTTGGAGCGTTGGAGCGACCACAGATAGAAAACCCTGAGGGATGGGCGATTACCCCCAAAGAGTACAGAATCGCCAACCCAAGAGTGAGTGCATCCTGGGGGTGGATGCGGTGTGTGGCTTGTGGCCGAGACTGCAGCCGGAGGGGGCCGGGAGGCCTGATGGCTCCCGGCGTGTGACAGCTGATGCCTGAGTGGTTCCCTCCCTCGCATGAGCAGTGCCTTCGGCAGCGGAAGTGGTGGATCATCTACTGGTGCCAATAATTGTCTTTTGCACTAGGTTGATGCCCTGCCTGGACTTATTTGTGTTCTGTTATATTTCATTGTGATATATTTCATTTGCTTTTGTGGGCCATGGCTGCAGTGTTCATATTCGTCAAGAGAAACGTGTGTATCACTTGTATAGACTGTCTGGCAGAAAACCCTGAGGGGGTGGATTGTAGGGTAAGGTAAAAGTATCAGGCTTTTCTGCTCTCCCGCCCATAGGATGGATGATGGAACCCTGTGGTCCCGAATGCATGCCTGATGCGGGCACCTGGAGTAGGGTGTGGGCATAGGTAGATGGGATTCACCTGGGCTAAGATGGGCTTTTAAGGGTGGCGTCACGGGGACGCCAGCAGAAGCAGAGAAGCAGAAGCAGAACCGAGAGAGCAGAGAAGCAGAGACCACCAGAGAACGCCAGAGAGCCCAGAAAGAGTGAAGACTTGCTGTGTGCTGGGAGGCCTGTCAGCCTCCTGGCCCCCTAGCACCCCTACCTGCCATGTATCTGGTAAATCCCAATAAAGTCTGCAAAATTCACTGAGGCTTCCAGGACTCACTTCTCCTGTACCTGCTCTGCTGGATCAGAAAACCTGCCCTGTGGCCATTCCTTCCTGCCTTACACACACTCACCTGCAGTTTCTCCATGGCTCCCTGAAGGGCCTGGTGGGTCTCCCCAGGCACACTTTCCCCCCGGGGGCTGGGGCCTCCATCTTCTCAGTCTCCTGGTCCCATGGGGCTACCTGCTGAGCCAGGAGCCACCTGAGCAGCTTTTGCTCCTTTAGCTGCCTGTGCAGCCGCGCCTGTTCTTCCTCAGCACTGGCCAAGGCCAAGTTACAAAATGCCACCTGTGGGCCAGAGGTGCAGGGTGCCCCTGTGGGCCGGGCAGGAGGTTGGGAGGCACACCTCTCAGGGCCTCCGTGGGCACACCTTAGATTCGAGGATGGTGTTGGTGTCTACCCACTGGCTCCCAGCAGAGGTGGGTGAAAGCTTAATCAAAGGGAGGGGAACCAAGAAGAAGGGTGTGCTGGTGGGAGGGGGAAGGTGGGGCAGGGAGGGGGCCCCAGGGCCGAGCTCACCATGGCCTCGCAGCTGTCTAGATCGTCCGGGATGCTTAGTTTTGTCAGGGGACCCTTGTCCTCCTCTTCCTCCTCCTCTTCACCGTTCAGTCCATTTACTGTTGGGGGGGCAGCCAGAGGGGCTCAGAGAACCCCTGGGTTCTGAAGCAGCCCTGAAAGCCAGCAAGATCTGCCCCCTCCTCTCTGTGCAACCCCGCGCCAGCAAGTCCCCAAAGGAGAAGGATCCAAGTTGTCCTAAGGGTGGCTTCCATCTCTTTGGAGTGCTCCTTCAGGGGTGTCGGAAACTCTTCAGCAGACTGAGACTAGCACTGGGGACAACACTCCACCAGAGTGTTGATGCTGTGTTGCTGGGCACTGTCCCTTACAGTTCCCTCCCTCTGTATTTACTTAGTTCCAACAGGGAATCAGTTAGTTGGTGATTTTGTTCTGGTCATGAGGTGGCAGAGAGACCTGTCCTTGCTGACCTTTGCTTTTTCCCAGTGGTTCTCGGCTGGCCTTAGGCTATTTGTAGGTCACCGTGGAATCCTTGTCTTCCTCTGATGGCGCCCGGAGCCGCTCGATCACCTCTGTGGTGATTTCTTCACCGTTCTCCACAGTTCCCATTTGTGGGGTGCGGTGCCTGAAATAGTTCCTCTCTACTCAGTGTCCCACTTGATCTGTAGTTCGTTCTTGCAGTTTTTTTTTCCCTCCTTTCCGTTGGTCGGAGAGAGCCTACTCAGTGGGTGGGGGAGGGTGGTGAAACTTTTCTCAGACGTGACCCAAGAACCCCAACTGTAAACCCACCACCTCTCCAAAATATCACTCCTCACCAATGTCAACGTTATAAAAACAAGCAAAGTCAGAGAAACAGTCAGCAAGAGGCACATCGAGGAGAACTGGCTGTAACTGAGTGAGGCAATTTGGATTATGGAACATAAAATGTGCATTAGGAAAAACTGATGAAATTAAGCACGGAGTTTGGTAACTGTGTCAACATTGCTTCATTAGCTGTGAAAAAAAAAAAAAAAGACAACTGTATTCATGTAAGATGTTAACAAAGTGGAAATGGTGTGGGATGAATAAGAACTGTACTATCTTTGCAACTTTTCTGTAAATTTAACAGTATTCATTAAATGTTATGTTTTTTTTTTTTTTAAGTCCTCAATAGTAAATAGGTTGTAAAAGGAAAAAATGATCTACTTTCCTGTTTCCCAAGGTTTTGTTATCCAGAGGCTGGAGAGAGGGGTCCTGGGGAGAAAAGCTGGAAACCTCACACCCAGGGCATTCCCCCGAGTCTCCTGTCCTCTGAGCCCTGCTTCTCTGACTCCTCACAGAGCATCTCACCACCAGGATGCCGCCCTCCAGGACCCCCAACTCTGCCCATCTCAAATCCGGCCCTGTCCGGGCAGCTCCACCAGAATCCGAAACACTCCACCAGAATCGGGAAACAGTCAGACAACCCTTTTTATACCAGGGCTGCCCTGTAACAGTTTGGCGCAGTAAAGAAAAGGGGAGCCAAGCTAAACTTCCTCAAAGGAAGGGACAATTCATTGCGCCCCCAGGCAAGCGTCATACCCAAGATGGGTGTCCCTGAAATCGTGCCCGTTGTGGGGGGAGATGTCATTTCATAGGGTGAGGAGAGGTTAGGCAGGAAAACTGGGTTGGTAGCGGGGGGGAAACAGGCTTAGGGGGAACTAAGTTGTTTTTTCGTGGAGCCGAGTTGTTTTCTCCTGCTTATGGCTTCAGTTTCGGTTTGATGGAATCAGGGGTACTGGTGTCAGGGCCATCCTGTTGTTTGTATGTGGGCTTCCCCATTCCTGGCCCCTGCATCGACCTTTCATACCAGCCTTTTGTTGAAAAGGGGCAATGGTTCTCTGTTTGGCTACTTCCTGCTGGACAGGGGCAAAGACCAGGGTGGGCGCTCAGGCCTGGTTATGAGACAGTCTTTGCAGCGCGAGGATATGGGTGGAGAAGGAGTTGGTTAAAGGTGGTATGGGACAATTCTTGGATCCGGTGTTGGATGAAATGGACTAAGCATGGGGCAAAAAGAAAAAATGAGGAGATTAGGATAAGAAGCCCTGTGAGTGGTAATACCTGGTCCGAGGCTGTGCTGATCTGGAATTGCTGGGCATAGACAGAAGAACTGGAAGTGGCTTGAAGAGATGGGATTAGAAACAGAGGAAGGAGAGGGGCCTCCCCGGTGGTGCAGCGGTTGACGGTTGAGCGCTGGGTTGTGAAGCTGCCCACAGCCTCTACAGCACTGGTTCAATCCCTGGCCTCAAGGCGAGCGTCCCACATGGCGGGCAGACCTCTCCTGCCGCCCACTGCTCCCCTCAGCAGTGTGCTTCGTCAAGTCTGCCTGTTCTGCTCTTCGCTTTGTCTCTGGTGAGTTCTCTCACCCTCTTGTGTTTCTGACTGTACCCAGTCCTTGCATAAATAAATCTTTAAAGAAAAAAAAAAAAGAAACAGAGGAAGGAGAATCAGAGGGCCTCTACTCTATAGGCTGAGTGGGATGTGGACCAGGGATGCATTGATGCAAACCCGAGTTGGGCCCATGTGCTTGTATACATACTGCTTGTCCACAGGGACCACTTTGACCCTGGACAGCTGATGCCTTGACAGCCATTGGTGTAGTCAGGATGATCATGTGTGGACCCATCCACTTTGGCGGAAGTGGTTTTGGAGAGATGGCTTTCAGAAGAACCTGGTCTCCAGGGCACAGCAGGTTGACAGGTGCATCAGGGGACAGAGGCACAGGTTGTGGCAGACAAAGGTCTGCGTGTTCTTGGAGCAGCTGTCTGAGCAAAGAGAAGTATGGAAAATATCCAGCCAACAGTGTAGATTGGACGCGGAGCTCATGGTTAGTAAGAAGAGGTCTGCCATACATCCGTTCAAGGGGGCTCAGGAACAAGGGGCCATGGGGAGTGGTTCGGAGGTGCACTAAAGCCAGTGGGAGCAGCTCCACCCAGGATTTGTGGGCTCTGTGGAGAGTTTGGCTAGGTGGTCTCTGGTCAGACCATTTACCCGTTCTACCTTACCAGAGGATTGCAGTCGGGAGGGAATGTGTAGTTCCCAGGTGATGCCCAGGGAGGAGACCTGTGGAGTAATCTTTGAGATAAAGGCAGGTCCACTGTCCGAATGGTGATGGTGTCCCCCGTAGTAAGAAGAGGGTGTTACCTGCGTTAGGGAGTGGAACACCCGTGAAGCCTGGCAGGATGGAGAGTCGAGGATTGGGAGAGGGAGATGAGAGGGTCTTTGACAAAGAGAGTAGAAATCTAACAGACAAGAGGGTGATGGAGGGGAGAGAGCCTGATGAGTGAGCAGGTCCTGGAGCCAATGTGGAGAACTAACATTTACAGGTTGGCCCAGTGTGGGTTTTAAGGCCTTAGGTCTAGCGAGACGAGAAGCTGTCGCAAGTGTACGCAGGCAGGGCTGCCATCCTCTTACAGTGGGATCCATTTGTTTAGAGAAATAAGCAACTGCTCGCTGGACTGGTGTAGGTTGGCCCAGAACCCCTAGAGCAACGCCCTGTTCCTCATCTGTCAATAACAGGAATGGCTTTCCCGGGTCTGGGAGTGCGAAGGCTCATCTCAGAGAGCTTTTCCTGGATAAAGCAGAGAAAATGGGGTGTAGAAACAAATAAAAGCATGATCATGATCACCAGGCCTACTATGGGAAGGATCCATGGCAGTAAGGGAGAGTTGGTCCAAGTTTGGATGTCCTGGCCCCAGCTTCAGCTGACAAAAGGTCAGTCAGAGGGGGCTTTGCTTGTCAGATGAGCAAGCCCAGGAATGTGTTGGAGGAGGGGGAGACACCTGAGTACACACGATTTCTCACCAAAAATTCCCTCTCAGACCTTCAACACTTTCTCTTGCTTGCTTTCATTCTAATGCCATTTCATTTTACCCATCTGGCTTTACATAATCTTAAGGCCCTTCAGAATATCCCTCTTCCATACATTTCTTTTTTCAAACACACATACCTCACCTCACTTGCATTTACCAGACTTAGCAAAACCTTAGTTTTAGAAGGGAATTGAACACCATCTAACCAATGATGAAAAAACACCAATTTAAGGTAGACAGCCCCTGTAGTTTTTCATTCCTGTACCCAGTGATTTAATTGGCAGGGAATGGTGTCCAAAGCCTGCATCTGTTGGGCATATTAATGTTTCCAATTTGGCTAAGGTCACCCTGCAGGGTTTGAATCCAGGGAGGAGGAAGGGTGGGTAGCCCTCTGGAGAGGATTTTTAAAAGGAGAAATTCCAACTGGACTGACACTGTGTAAGAATCCCAAGTTGCAAAATCCCTTCTGCACGTACTCCATGACGAGCTGCAGCTTCGGCCCAGGGGACACTGGACACCTAGGTGTGCTCACTGCGGGACTGAGACTGATCATAGCCTAGGCTTCGTGGAGCAGGAAGATGTGCGGATTTTCCAGCTGAGCAGGTCATGGTGGATTAGGGCTGCTCTGTGAATAACCTCTGCCCACCTTGGAGAGTCCCGTTTGGATTCTAATATACTGGTCCCAGAGTCTTTCTTAAGGGGAGCTAGAGAGCCTATCTTTGTGCTCCTTGCAATCTGCACGATTTACCACCCAGGCCCAAGCCTTTGCAAGAGCTCCTGCATCCTCTGCACCATCTGTGTGCCCAGGGGTGAGCAGCAGGTCTCTCCCACCAAGGGGGCAGTACCTAAGATGGGGGAGAGAGGCCTAGGGTTCTTCGTCTGTGGCCCTGGGACCTCTGGAGGCTCTGCCCACACAGCCCCACACCCCTCTCCTGGTCCTGTACCTGCTCAACTCTCCCCAACCCATCCGCACGCCAACCCTCACCCGCTCTGCTCCTCTCCAGATGCTTCACCAGTTTCGTTGCCTGCCTGGTCCTTCACCTGCTCTGCCCCAGGGACATCAGTGCTGCCCAGACTTCTGTGCTGCAGTCCTGTGAGTCTCATGCTGCTCTTGGCCCCTCTGACTGGGCCCAGCCCCAGAGCCTCTCCAGAGCCTCAACCTTCCCTGGTGTACTCCTGTTCACCATGGCCACTGAGTGCTTGTTCTTTGGGGGTGGGGGGTCTTCTGCCGGGTATGGTGCTATTTTTAATCTTTGTTGCTCTCCAGTTCCAATGCTGCACAGCAGCAACAAAATTCTAGGATAATTTCTAATACTCTATCTCTGGCCCTGATGATTGCTGAAGGGGCCACTGCACTGGAAGGCCAGTCACATATTGGGGGACGTCTTAGGTTGGTGCTGGAGGGCTGGGGAGCTGGACTGATCCTGTTGGCCCTGCTTTCCTGGTCCCTCTCCAGCTGGGGGCCTGTCTCAGTGGTGCTGCCGTGCTCCCCAGTGTTCTCCAGCTGGAGGACTGACACCGCGGTGCTCCTGTGCTCCCCAGGGTCCTCCTGCTGGGGTCTAGCCACAGAGGTGCTGGTGTCCCCCCAGGCATCCTCCAGCTCTGGGCCTAGCGCAGAGGGACTGCCCTTTGGGGTGTCCTCTAGCAGGGGGCTTGGACCTGCAGCAGTGGTGTGCTGCTGCGCATCCTCCAGCTCAGGGACCTGGTGGAGTTGACCCTGTTGTCCGGGGTGGCATCCTTTCCCCTCTTTTGGATTTCCTGCTTTCGCAGGATTCCTGGCCTTGGGGCATTCCCCAAAACCTCAGGCTGAGGGAGTGGGGTGGGTATCCTTTCCAATCTTCTGCACTGGGTGTTTTCCCAGGATACCCGGCCTTGGGGTATTCCCCGAAACCTCAGGTGCCGGCGGGGTGGGTGTGGGTGGGGAGTCCTTGTAATCAGGGTAACCGGGATCCCGGAAGGTGACGCGCTTCGGCACCTGGAAGGTAACGCGCCTGGGCCGCTCCTCGCCCTCCTCCTCATAGTCCTCCTCCCCCGCCTGCTTCCTGGAGCGGAGGATCAGGTAGGTGGCCATGACCTCGCGGTACTTGTTAGTGTCAATGGCCTCCCGAATTTCCTGCCTCTGGTAGCCCAGGCGCTCCATACCTTTGGTTATGGCCAGGTCCTGGGGCAGAGCGACGGCTCGCTGAAGGGCAGGAGTCCCCTGCTCGTTTCTGCTACCCAGGCGTGCTGCTGGATGCTCTCCAGGGTGCTGCGCTTCCAGGGGTCCCGTGCCAGCATTTTGGCCAGCAGGTCCCCGCCCTGGACCATGAAGTAGGTGGTCTGGTGGACGTTCCCACCCAGGACGCACTCCCTGATTGCCCTGAGGCTGGGCCCCCTGAAGGGCAGTGTGCCGGTCACCATTTCGTAGGGCATGATGCCCAGGCTCCACACGTCCACCTTGGGGCCGTTGTACTGCTGGCCAAGGTAGACCTTGGGGGCCCTGTATTCTGGGCGACAGCAGCACGTGCTCAGTGCCTGGGGAAAGCCTTGGACACTGAGCCTGAAGAGGTAAAGGACCTATAGAAAGAAAACTATAACACACTATTAAAAGAAATAGAAGAAGACACAAATAAATGGAAAGACATCCCCTGCTCATGGATTGGTAGAATAAACATTATTAAATGGCCATCCTACCAAAAGCAATATACAGATTCAATGCTATTCCAATCAAAATCTCAATGTCATTCTTCAAAGAACTAGAACAATTATTGATGAAATTCATATGGAATTACAAAAAACTCCGAATAGCCAAGCTCTCCTGAAAAAAAAAAGAAGGGAATGGAGGCATCACACTCCCAGACTTCAAACTCTACTACAAAGCCATAATCATCAAAACTGCATGGTATTGGAAGAAGAACAGACACACAGACCAATGGAATCGAATAGAAAATCCAGAAATAAACCCACAGATTTATGTCAACTAATCTTTGACAAAGGAGCAAAGACTATGCATTGGAGCAAAGAAAGTTTGTTCAATAAATGGTGCTGGGAAAACTGGGTTGCCACATGCAAAAGAATGAAGCTTGACCACTACCTCACACCATACACAAAAATCAACTCAAAATGGATTAAAGAACTAGACATAAGACCTGAAACCATAAAATACATAGAAGGAAATATAGGCGAAACACTACATGATTTGCACATCAAAGACATCTTTACAAACACATCACCCAAAGCAGTGATAGTGAAGGCAAAGATAAACAGCTGGGACTACATCAAATTAAAGAGCTTCTGCACAGCAAAAGAGACAATAACAAAAACAAAGAGAAACCCCACCAACTGGGAGAACATTTTTTTTTATTTTTATTTTTTTTTTAATTTTGTTTTTTATTTATTTTTTTGATAATAAATTTTATTGTTATATTCCCCATACAATTGCAGTCCCCCCATTCTGACCCAATCCCTCCCCTCCCGCCCCGCCCCCCTAAAAGTGTCTCTGGTTCATAGTTTTTTGTTGATTTTGATTTTCACTTTCTTATAGTTATTCATTTTCCTGGTCCCTTATTTAAGTTTTCTAGATTCCTGCTATGAGTGAGACCTTCCGGTATTTTCTTTTTCTTTTTGGCTTATTTTGCTGAGCATGATCCCTTCCAGCGCCATCCATGTTGCGGGAGAACATTTTTTTACACAACACTAATGATAAAGAACTGATCACAAAAATCTGCAAAGAGCTGATGAGACTCAACAACAACAAAGAAAATAATCCAGTCAAAAATTGGGCAGAAGAGCTAAAAAGAAACTTCTCTGAAGAGGAAATGCAAATGGCCAACAGACATATGAAAAAATGTTCAACATCACTTGTCATCAGGGAAATGCAAATCAAAACTACCATGAGATACCATCTTACACCAGTGAGAATGGCACATATTAAAAAAACTAGCAACAACAAATATTGGCGAGGGTGTGGAGAAAAAGGAACTCTCTGCACTGCTGGTGGGAGTGCAAACTGGTCTAACCACTATGGAGAGCTGTGTGGAGATTTCTGGACCTACTAAACATAGAGCTTCCATATGATCCAGCAATTCCACTCCTAGGTATTTACCCAAAGGACACAGAAACATCAATTCCAAAGAACACCTGCACCCCTACGTTTATAGCAGCACTACTTACAATAGCTAAGCTTTGGAAACAGCCCAAATGCCCAAAAATAGATGACTGGATCAAGAAGATGTGGTACATATATACCATGGAATATTACTCAGCATTCAAAAAAGATAAACACATGCAGTTTGCAGCAACATGGATGGCGCCGGAAGGGATCATGCTCAGCGAAATAAGCCAGAAAGAAAAGCAAAACTACCGGATGGTCTCACTCATAGCAGGAATCTAGAAAACTTAAATAAGGGACCAGGAAAATGAGTAACTATATGAAAGTAAAAATCAAAATCAACAAAAAACTTTGAACCAGAGACACTTTTTTGGGGGTGGGTGGCGGGAGGGGAGGGATTGGGGTCAGAATGGGGGGGGGTTTGCAATTGTTGGGGAATATAAAAATAAAATTTATTATTAAAAAAAATGAATAACTACTTTTTAAAACTAATGCACATGACCAAAGTTTTAAAAAAAAAATCAAAAAATCTGTTTGTATCACTATCTAATGCCTTAGGAGTATTAGTTATAAATGACAACTATATAAAGTCTAATAAAAAATTCCCAATTTTGAGATCAGGATTTAAGATTTTGGTAATCAAAAACTAGATCAAAACTTAATGGTTGAATTTGTAGCATTCAAGCCTTACAGTTTTCATGTTGAGTATCAATATTTTATGTTGAAATGTCTCTATTTTCAAAAGGAAGCACACAGTATTCAGGAAAAAAAAAAGAGTAATTGACCTAGTCTACATCAAAAAAGATAAGTTTGCATTTTGTTGATTAGTCCTAAATCTCTTGATAAAATTCTTTTCCAGAAAAATCCCAGATTGACTTCTTTCTTTCCCCTTGTCCTAGCAAAATCTAGCCGCATGGGCAAGTTTCTTAGCAACACTGTGTTCCTCACAGGTATGTAGGAAATGTATATGATATTAAGTCTCTCTTATTTTTCTTGGTTTTCATCAATCTATCTAGTACTTGCCTAAGAAAGAAATTTGGTTTTTGGGATGTTAGAATTTGCAACTCTGAAATTAATTTAAAATTCCTGTCCTAAGGAAAACTAACAGCTACAATTGGTATCTCTCCCTTAAATTTTTTCTTTTATCATTATTTAAATGGTGGCCAAATTTCATATAAAACTAAGGTCTTATTAAGTTTAAGAATGAGAATGTTAAACAATATCACTTTCTCTAAATATTGTTGAGCTTGCAGGTTTATTTTTTTGCTTCTTATTATAAGAAAACTAAAATTTAATGACATCTCACCTAAACAAATTAAGACAGTTAAAATATGTGTTTCTGTATGAGATATCCAAGATAATAGGGTGGTCCCCAGGTAAAGGGGAAGTTCCAGGTTCCCTGCCCAACCCAAAGGAAGAGAGGGAAGGGAGCTGAGAAGGGAGAGAAGAAGCTGCAGTGGAGACTGAGAAGGAAAGAAGCAGGATGGAGCCAGAAGGAGACCTGGAGGAGGCACATGGAGCCGAGAGACACGTGCAGAAACTGCACTTGCCTTTTGGTCGTGGACTGGGTGACAACAGCACGGGCAAGAGACCGGTGAGGAGGTGACAATGGTGGTTTTTGTCTTGATTTTGATTTTGCTCTTTTCCTCCCACACTTGTCTGGTTGTTTCTGATCCTTTTCTGTGGGTCCCCACTGGAAGGCGCTTTAGACTTTGGAGAGGCTTTCAGGCCTTGCTCTAGGCCAATCCTGTTTGGGTGGACTTTTCCCCACAAGGGGACGGGTAACTTTGGATGCTTGTTTTAGAAACTATATTCTTTACCTTTCCTGCATTGTTTACTAATTGTATTAACGTTCCTTTTCATTTAAGTCTCATATGTTTTCTGTTGATGCGGCGGATGGCAGAACCTATTTAGAGCAGGCAGGTTTGTGGTGTCTGGGCTGCCCTTCTCCCTGACCTCTAACAGATTCTTTGTCTTTTCTGTATTGTTTACTAATTGTGTTAAAGTTCTTTTCCATTAAAGTCTTAAATGTTTTGTGTCCATGCGGCAGATGGCAGAAACTATTTAGAGCAAGCAGCTTTGGGGGTTCTGGGGTGCCCCTCTCCCTGCCCTGTAGTAGACTGACTACTGACACCTCCTGGATGACAAGTGATAGGGCCCAAGGACGTCACCAGGTCCCCAATGACATGGTCTCTGTGGTTAAGCCTAGAGTAACCCTGGATGTCACAGGTAAGATATTAATTCTCTGATTGCTATAGGAGCCACTTACTCCATACTCACCCAGCATTCGGGACCCAGCTTCCCCTCCTCACAAAATAGGAATACCTTAATAGCAGACAGAATAGAAAGATTGGAAAGGAGGTACCCTGACACCAGAACCTGACTCACAAGGAGGTAGGGATAGAGGGAAATAGCATGACCATTAACTCAGCTGTAGAGGTCGTGACCCTTAGGCACCAGGGCCTTATCACAAGGCATGAGACCCAAGCAGGATCAGATGCTCTAGGGAGTGGAGCACAGGCCTGAGGGGAAAGATTTGGAGATTGGGCCCATCCTGGAATCTCCACTCCCCATCCTGGTATCTCCAGTGCCTCTTGGATTCTGCGTGGTTATCCAAAATCAGCAACCAACTGACGGCTCACAAGGAGTGACCCCCCCAAACAGAAGAGGACTGTGTCTGTAAAGTCTCTGCACTGGCTCGGGGCAGCACTCCCTCTGCCCACCTGGGACTGTGTAGGTTCCTCTTCTTACCAACTCTCTCCCTCTGCAGGGCAGCAGCTTCCTGCCCGCCTATGACCTGTCAAGGCTGCCAGCCTTCAACCATGCAGGCCTCTCTCAGCAAAACCTGCCCCTTTCCCTTTCCCCAATAAACCTGTTTTTTAAATATAACTACCGTCTCTGTCTCATGGAGAAACTCGCCTGGGAAACTCGCTGCGTGCCACTGACAGGGGAGCTCTGCAGACACCTTTCCCAGAGTGAACCCCAGGACCCCGCTGTAACGCAACCAACCCATTCCAGGTGTGTTTATGAATGGTTCTAGCAGCCACATGCTCCTCGCTCTTGTTTGTAGTCGCCGCTCTCCTCCACACACTCCACTGTCCTCCTCCACCCTCGACACCGCACCCCCACCCTACTCCAGGTGCTGCCATCAGGCCTGCGTTCAGGCCCGCAGGGATGCGTCATCTCTCCTAATGGCGGGAGAGCAGAAAAGCCTGATACTTTTTACCTTACCCTACAATCCACCCCCTCAGGGTTTTCTGCCAGACCATCTACATATAGACAATTTTGTTTCTTAGCAAACATAATCAACGCAGCCATGGCCCACAAAAGTCAATAGTACACATCACACTATAACAACAAAATACAACAGAACACAAGTTAGTCCAGGCGAGGTACCAACCTAGTGGCAAAAGACATTCATTGGCACCAGCAGATGATCCCCAAATCTGCTGCCGAAGGCACTGCAGCATGCAAAGTGGGAACTAGCTTATTGAACTCATGATAATCTACCGTCATGCGCCAAGAGCCATCGGCTTCTTCACTGGCCACACCGGTGAATTGTCGGGGCTGTGGGCAGAAAGCACAATGACCGCTTTCTCCAGTTCTGATATTGTCCCCAATTTCCTTGTAGACTCCGGGCAACTGATATTGGTTGGTATTAGTCACTTGCCTAGGGACTGGCAGTTGTGTGGGCAGATGCTTAGCGTGTCCTCTCACCACTGCCTTTACCACACGCACTCTAAGGTGAAACTCTCCGGCTGTGGTCTCTCGCCATAAGCCACTTAGTACATCCACCCCCAGGATGTACTCCAGGACGGGCGACACATATACTTTATACTCTTTTGGGGGGTAATGGCCCAATCCCCAGAGATAGTCTCACTGATGTCACCTTGACACTCTGGCCTCCAGAGCCATCAATACAAGTAGACCTGTGAAATCTTTCTGGATTTCCATAGAGCAGAGTACATTCTGCTCCTGTGTCTGCCAGAGCTAAAACCCTTTGCATGTTAGTTGGGGACCAGTGGATGGCAAGCTCCACATGTGGCCTCCGGTCCCCGCCCGTCCCCTGTGGACGGGTTCCTTGGCCCTCACCCTATTTGAAAGCGATCAGGCCTCACCCGAGGATAGGGTTGGCAGCAAGTGTCTTCCAGGCGCAGGACATGTGCCTGAGGCCTGGAGCTTCCAGGCTCCCTCTGAGCAGCAGTCCTTCTCATGGGCGTGAACCTCTGGTCTTCTTGCAGCTGCTGCCATACTTCCAACAAATATAGATTGGGCTGTGCGTGTATTTTAGTGCTATCTACACCTGCTCTCACTAAATCTGTCCACATTTGGTTATGGGTGACTTTAATAAATTCTGTAGTGCCAAGAAGATTCCTTTCCCTCCTTGGCATTCCTTTTGACTTTTCAACAACTACCCATATTCCCTCCTGAGTTTGAGAGCGCCAGTTCTCAACTTCGCCCAAGCTGGCTATCACTGTTGTGACGTCGTGTAGCTGACGACTCACATGGGGTGCTACAACTGCCATGAGGGATCCAAATGAGGATGAGGGGACATTTTTTAATACCAAGTCTCTCATCCCTTCTGTGAAACGCTCATCATCAGGACCACGGGAATTCACATTAAACATGGCCTGCCGCATCCCCAATTCCCGAAGGACCTGTACCAGCTCGGCGTACGTCTGCCATCCACTTACTGTGTCCGGCACGTCTCCTGCATCAGCCAGACTGTCCGTATGGCAGCCATTATCCATTCCCGGAGGGTGTGGTCGCCCTGGCCATACCGCTGGCTGTTCTGTAGCCTCTGTCGCAAGCATGGGTGTAAACCATGGAGGCCAGTCTCTCCATCACTTGTGCCATGCAAATGATCCCATCCAGCCCCAGGCCCCACAAATGTAGCAGCCAGGCTGCCAAGGGTTCCCCTGGTTTCTGGTGGAAACTGTTTGTCCAAGTCCACCAGTTCCGCCTGGGTGTATGGTTGATAGGAAGTAAATTCTGTCATTTGTGGTGGTCCAGCAGACTGACCACCCACCTGGGGCCATGGGTGGCTGCCGCTTTATTTCTGAGTCACCACTCGGCGGGCCCGGAGCATGGGACCAGCCTCCACCTCCTCTCCAGAGGAGTCCGGCATCTCAGGGGTCGCAGGTTGGTTTGCCATTGCTGGTTGTGACTCGGGCAAAGGGCCAGCCTCCCTCTCCTCCTGTCCTGAGGAGGGGTCTGGCATCTCTGGAGTCATGGGTTGGTTTCCCACCACCAGCTGCAATTCGGGCAAAGGGCCAGCCTCCCTCTCCTTCCTTTCTGAGCTGGAGTCTGGCATCTCCAGAATGGTGGGTTGGTTTCTCTGAACTTCTTCCTCCAGAATCCTCAAACATTGTAGTTTTCGCATCTTTTCCCGCATCTCATCCCATACTCGCTGGACTCTAGATTGCTCTTTCTGCCTGGACTCAAGCAGAGCTGTGAGAAACAGCCATCCCACTGCTCCTGCCACCTCGCGGGCACTGCATCTGTAACAGGGTGGTCCCCAGGAAAGGGGGAGGTTCCCTGCCCCACCCAAGGGAGGGTGGAGCTGAGCAGGAAGAGGAGAAGCTGAAGAAGAGACTGAGGAAGGAAGCAGGATGGAGCTAGGAGACCTGGAGGAGGCGCATGGAGCCTAGAGACACATGAAGAAACTGCGCTTGTCTTTTGGTCGTGGACTGGGTAACACAGATGTGGGTGAGACCCGTGGGGAGGTGACAATGGCAGCTTTTATCTTGATGTTGATTTTGCTCTTTTCCTTCCGGACTTGTTCAGTTGTTTGTGACCCTTTTCTGTGGGTCCCCACTGGAAGATGCTTTAGACTTGTAGCAGGCTTTGGGGCCTTGTTCTGGGCCAATCCCATTTAGATGGACTTTTACCCACGAGGGGACGGGTAACTCTGGATGCTTCATTTAGAAACTAGACTCTTTGCCTTCCCTGTATTGTTTCCTAGTTTTATTAAAGTTCCTTCCCATTAAAGTTACCTATGTTTTGTGTTGATGCGGCGGATGGCAGAACCCATGTAGAATAGGCAGGTTTGCGGGGTTTGGGCTGCCCCTCTCCCTGTCCTATGACACATCCACTCAGGGTTTCTTCTATTTCATACAGGGCCTGTTCCAACTGCCCTGGGGATCCATCTACCTCTGGCCATTCCTGGAGAGGTGCCCACAGGGCGAGGAGGTTGGCCACCGAGTACCATCTGCTCGTGGCTGGCCACCTGGCAACCCCTCCCCAGGTTCCAAAGGGTTTCGTCTGCGTAGAGCCGTCCTGCTTTGAACCGTCCTGCCGTCTACGCTAGTTGTAGTGCAACCAACCCATCCCGGGTAGGTTTATGAACAGATCTAGCACCCACATGCTCTTCATCGCTGTTTGTAGTCACCGTCCTCCTCGTATGGGGTGGAACTGGGTGATCTCCCGTGCTTGTCAAAATTAACTGCCTTGGAGACAGGCTGCTGCTTGGAGCCTGGCTAAGAGGCAGCGAGCCCTGCCCCTGCGACCCGCATCAGTGTCAGTCTGGGATTCCCAGCCAGGCTCCTGGCGGGGACCTGCTTCAGGGCCTGGGGCATGGTTGTGTCAGTGAAGTGGCCTGATCTGCGTGGCCTCGAGCAGACTGAAAAACACGTTCTCTTTGATTAGAGGTCAGGGTGGAAGAGAGGATAACGTGTAGTCATGAAACCGAAGGCTATAGGGGTAACCTTAGGTGTAACCTTGGGTAAGATAACGAAATTCTTTGGTGTAGGTAGTGGGGTTCTTAGTGAAACAGCCGAGATGCCTTTCAATCTGGGAGAGATCAGACAGAGTGAAAGGATCGTGGACTCCACCTGCTCCTTCAGTCCCCGCAACCTCCCTAAGGGGACAAAGAGGACGACTGTGAGAGCAGGTGTGGTAGCTGGGAGGTGGAAGCGGGGGCAGGCCTGGGGAGCTGAAGGAGGTGAAGACTGAACATCTAGAGGAACAGAGAACGCAGAAGAGGAGAGGGCGAAGAGGGAGAGGAGACTGGAGACTTGGAAAGTACAACTGGTTTGCAGGAGGGAGAGATGGGAGGGCATGAGAAAGGGACACCTGGACTGGATGGGCATCCCCAAATCAGAACCAGGAGCAATGGGGGTCGGCTGGCGTAGGCCCGCGGTTTATGGAACAGTCGACCAGGATGGAGGTGAGGAGAGGAGCCAGGTAACCAGGGGTGAGGGCCTCCTAGGATGGAGGGTCAGGCAGGTGACTCACCCCAAGGATCAAGGCCGGTGGTGGATGTGAGGCGTCTGCCATGGAGAGGAGAGGTCCCAGGGACGGGAAGGCGGCCCCAGCGCCAGGGGACACAGCCTTCCAGGTTTCGGGCACCAAGATGAAAGGTTTGGCGCGGTAAAGAAAAGGGGAGCCAGGCTAAACTTTCTCAAAGGAAGGGAACATTCATTGTGCCCCCAGGCGAGCTTTGCTGATTCAAGGTGGGGTGTCCCTGAAGTCACGACCATTGTGGGGGGAGATGTCATTTCATAGGGTGAGGAGAGGTTAGGCAGGAAAACTGGGTTGGCAGGGGGGAACAGGTTTAGGTGGAACAAAGTTGTTTTTTCGTGGAGCCGAGTTGTTTTCCCCTGCTTATGGCTTCAGTTTTGGTTTGATGGAATCAGGGGTACTGGTGTCTGGGCCATCTTGTTGTTTGTATGTGGGCTTCCCCATTCCTGGCCCCTGCATCGACCTTTCATACCAGCCTTTTGTTGATAGGAAAAGGGGCGACGGTTCTTTCTTTGGCTACTTCCTGCTGGACGGGGGCGAAGACCGGGGTGGGGGCTCAGGCCTGGTTATGAGACGGTCTTTGC
Organism: Talpa europaea; assembly: GCF_964194135.1. Lineage (NCBI taxonomy): Eukaryota > Metazoa > Chordata > Mammalia > Eulipotyphla > Talpidae > Talpa > Talpa europaea. The sequence continues at coordinate 123,441,968 of NC_140068.1, read as the reverse complement.
AGGGACACGAGGATATGGGTGGAGGAGTTGGTTAAAGGTGCTACGGGGTGGGTCTTGGATCCGGTGTTGGATGAAATGCAGTAAGCATGGGGCAAAAAGAAAAGAATAAGGTTAGGATCAGAGGCCCTGTGAGTGCTAATACCTTGCCTGAGGCTGCGCTGATCTGGAATTTCCAGGTATAGACAGAAGAACGGGAAGTGGCTTGAAGTGATGGGATTAGAAACAGTGGGTCTCTGCTCTGTAGGCTGAGTGGAACCTGGACCAGGGGAGCAGTGATGCGTGCCCGAGTTGGGCCCAGCACTTGCATACATACTGCTTGAGTAGGTCCTGGAGCCGATGTGGAGAATTAACATCTATAGATTGGCCCAGTGTGGGTTTTAAGGCCTGTCTAGCGAGATGAGCAGCTGCCGCAAGTGCGTGCAGGCAGGGCTGCCATCCTCTTACAGTGGGATCCATTTGTTTAGGGAAATAAGCAACTGGTCGCTGGACAGCCCAGGTTGGACCAGAACCCCTAGAGCAATGCCCTGTTGCTCATCTGTCAATAACAGGAATGACTTTCCCGGGTCTGGGAGAGCGAAGGCTCATCTCAGAGAGCTTTGCGTGGATAAAGCAGAGAAAACAGGGTGTAGAAACAAAGAAAAGCATCATCATAATCACTGGGCCTACTAGGGGCAGGATCCATGGCAGTAAGGGAGAGCTGGTCCACATTTGGATGTCCTGGCCCCAGCTTCGGCTGACGAAGTATCGATCAGAGGGGACTTTGCTGGTCAGATGAGCAAGTCCATGAATGTGTTGGAGGAGGGGGAGACACCTGAGTACACATGATTTCTCACCAAAATCTCTCTCAGACCTTCAACACTTTCTTTTGCTTTCTTTCTTTCTTATGCCATTTCATTTTACCCATCTTGAACACCATCTAAACAATGATGAAAAACACAAATTTAAGGTAGACAGCCCCTGTAGCTTTTCGTTCCTGGACCCAGTGATTTACTTGGCAGAGACTGGTGTCCAAAGCCTGCATCTGTTGGGCGATATTAACGTTTCCAATTTGGCTAAGGTCACCCTGCAGGGTTTAAATCCAGGGAGGAGGAGGGGTGGGTGGCCGTCTGGAGAGGATTTTTAAAAGGGGAAATACCAGCTGGGCTGACACTGTGTAAGAATCCCAAGCTGCAAAAATTTGAGGTGACAATGCTCACTGTGGGACTGAGTTTGATCACAGCCTAGGGCTTCCTGGTGTAGGAAGATGTGCAGATTTTCCAGTTGAGCAGGTCGTGTGGAGTAAGGTTGGTCTGTGCATAAACTCTGTCCACCTTGAAGAGTCCTGTTTGGATTCTAATATACTGGTCCCCGAGTCTTTCTTAAGGGGAGCTAGAGACCTTCTCTATCTGCTCCTTGCAATCTGCACGTTTTACCACCTGGACCCAAGCCTTTGCAAGAGCTCCTGCATCCTCTATGCCATCCCTGTGCCCAGGATAGAGCAGCAGGTCTCTCCCAGCAAGGGGGCAGTATGGTCCTCAGGGAACTGAGCCTATGATGGGGGAGAGAGGCCCAGGGTTTCCTGCCTCTGGCCCTGGGGCCACCCACACAGCCTCATACCCCTCCTGGGCCCTGTACCTGCTCAGCTCTCCCCAGCCCCTCCACACCCCACCACTCACCCACTATGCTCCCCTCCAGGTGTTTCACCAGTTCCGTGGCCCTCCTGGCCCTTCACCTGCTCTGCTCAGGGACATCAGTTTTGCCCAGATTTCTGTGCTGCAGTCCCATGGGTCTCATGCTGCTCCTGGCTCCTGTGACTGGGCCCAGCCCCTGAGCCTCTCCAGAGCCTCAACCTTCCCTGGTGTACTCCTGTTCCCCATGGCCACTTTGTGCTTTGGGGTGGGGAGGCTTTTGTCTGGTGTGGTGCTATTTTTAGTCTTTGTTGCTCTGCAACTCGAATGCTGCACAGCAGCAACAAAATTCTAGGATAATATCTAATACCCTGTCTCTGGCCCTGATGATTGCTGAAGGGGCCACTGCACTGGAAGGCCAGCCACGTCTTGGGGGAGGTCTTAGGGGGGTGCTGGAGGCTTGTGGAGCTGGACAGATCGTGCTGGCCCTGCTTTCCTGGTCCCTCTCCAGCTGGGGGCCTGTCTCAGTGGTGCTGCCGTGCTCCCCAGTGTCCTCCAGCTGGAGGACTAACACCAAGGTGCTACTGTGCTCCCTGGTGTCCTCTTTCTGGGGTCTGGCCACAGAGGTGCTGGTGTCCCCCCAGGCGTCCTCCAGTACCGGGCCTAGCGCAGAGGGTCTGCCCTTCGGGGCATCATCTAACAGGCGGCCTGGCCCTGCGGCGGTGGTGTGCTTCTGGGCGTCCTCCAGCTCAGGGACTCCTGCGGAGATGACCCTGGTGCCCGGGGTGGCATCCTTTGCCCTCTTTTGGACTTCCTGCTTTCGCAGGATACCCGGCCTTGGGGTATTCCCCAAAACCTCAGGCTGCGGGAGGCTGTCCTTGGAATCAGGGTCACCGGGCTCCCGGAAGGTGACGAGCTTTGGCACCTGGAAAGTGACGCGCCTGGGCCGCTCCTGGCCCTCCTCCTCATAGTCCTCCTCCCCCGCCTGCTTCCTGGAGCGGAGGATCAGGTAGGTGGCCATGACCTTGTCGTACTTGTTAGCGTCAATGGCCTCCCGAATTTCCTGCCTCTGGTAGCCCAGGCGCTCCATACCTTTGATTATGGCCGGGTCCTGGGGGCTGAGGGACGGCTCGCTGAAGGGCAGGAGTCCCTCAGTCTTTTCTGCTAGCCAGGCGTGCTGCCGGATGCTCTCCAGGGTGCTGCGCCTCCAGGGGTCTGGTGCCAGCATTTTGGCCAGTAGGTCCTGGCATTGCTCCGTGAGATAGTCGGGCAGCTGGACCCGCCTGCCCACGACGCGCACCCTGATCTCCCAGAGGTTTGGGCCCCTGAAGGGCAGTGTGCCGGTCACCATTTTATAGAACACGACGCCCAGGCTCCACACGTCCACCTTGGGGCCATTGTAGCGCTGGCCAAGGTAGACCTCGGGGGCCCTGTATTCTGGGCGACAGCAGCACCTGCTCAGCGCCCGGTTGAAGGCCTGGACGCTGAGCCCAAAGTCCACCAGCTTGACTTTCCCCTCTCGGGTCAGCAGAATGTTCTCAGGCCTCACATCCCTGTGCGCGATGCCTTTGGCATGGCAGTAGCTGAGGGCCGCGAGGATCTGCCGAAAGAGCGGCCGGGCCTCGCGCTCGCCCAGGCGCCCACGCCTGTCCAGGAAGTCCTGCAGGTCCTCCCCCTGCACGTACTCCATGACGAGCTGCAGCTCCGGCCCGGTGTCCACCACCTGGAAGAGCTCCACGATGTTTGGGTGGTGAAGGGCCTTCATGCACCCCATCTCGCGGGCCAGGAGGCGGAGGTCGGGCACCTCGGACTTGTGGACGCCCCTGATGAGCACCTTCGTGCCCGTGAGCGCATGCAGCGCCAGCGTCACCTTGGCGTGGGAGCCCCGCCCCAGCTCCCGCAGCACCAGGTAGCTTTGCCCTTGCCGTCCCTGGGACATAGCGCCTGTGCGCTTGACTACGCTGACCACCCTCACCAGCCCTGAGTATAAGCAAATACAAAAAAAAAAAAAACCAAAAACAAGGAAAATAAGGTAAAAAACAAAGAAAGAAAAATAAAATAACTAAAATAAATAGCCTAAACAAATAATTAAATAAATAAACCAATAAATAAACCCAAAGAGAACCAAAACAGGCTCTCACGGTCTCTCTCGTCGTCCGGAGTGCACAGGTCACTGTCCAGAGCTTCCCGGCTCCTGAGGACACAGGCGCAGTCCGGGCGGGCCTGATGCAGGCGGTGCCGGTGCCGTCACAAGGGCTCTTTGTGGCGTCAGAGCCACAGGCCACAGCCATTGTCAGAGGGAACCGCCAGCGGTTTCTCAGCCTTAACGAAAAAGCTGCCGCTTAACGACAACCCTTGGAATGCCCGAGAGGCCCTTTCATCGGTCCTGAGCAATCCCGTCCTGGGTTTTGGCTTTTCCAGGCGTCCCCATCCTGGCCCTGCCTTGTGCAGATGCTTTACTGTCGCGCTCACACTGTGGGGAGAACAGCAAACAGGGGGCGCAGGCGGTTGGGCGCGCGCTGGGGAGCTGTCCACAGCCTCTGCCACGCCCGCGAGGGTCCACGTGGTGCGCAGACCCCTCCTGCCCCGCCCGCTGCTCCCCTCAGCAGTGGATTTCAGTCAGTCTGTCTGTTCTGTTCCAGGCTGTCTTTGGGGAATCCTCTCACCCTCCCGCGCATCTGGCCTGCACCCTGGTGCTTGCATAAATAAAATACATCTTTAAGAAAATTAAAAAAAAAAAATAAAGGCACAGTTACTGCTGTTGCAATGAACTAGTAAGGTTTAAATTCTAGAATTTTCAAGAGGTAATTTCAGGATTCTTTTTCAGCCTGTCTTTCTTTTTGGGGGGCTGTAATTGTGTCATGCAGTCAGTTTAGTAGAAAAATAACATTAAATAATAATACTATATGCACAAAAGTTCCTTTGAGAAGGAATATACTAACAAATCCAATAGGTCATAACAGTACCAGTGTGCTTAAAACTAAACAAAAATGTTAGGAAATTCAGAATACTTTGTTTTTTAGGTTGCTTTTAACACTTCAACCAAAATAAAGTGATTTAATAGTGATAAATATCAGGAAGTATAAGTATCATTGGTTTAATTCTATGTATATTACATATATCAATATGTGCACTTACATATATATTAATATCTGAGGAAGGAGATTTAGAGAGGCTAATTCCTTTTTCCAAGGTTACCTATATATGATATTCACTCAAAAGAAACAATGACTAATTATTGAGAAACTACACTGTACTTTTGTAGAATTGATAGTGTTCTAGTGATCAAGATATAGAGCGATTGTTGTGATAAAACTGACTTTTCAGTGGCAGGGAATAAAAGCAATATAAATAAGTTTTAAAATATCCAACAGAGAAATAACAAATGGTGATAGGAACTGTACAAAGGATCGAAACAAACCAATTGAATTTTCAATGCCATTTAGGATAACATGAAAATATGAAACCCATCAGGATATTTTTAATAAAATGTATGTATCTGTAAAGCTATGAAAACATTATTCTTTCATGGAAATGATAAGACTTCAATAAATGACAATATGAACTCTATTGACAGACCAGGATGCATACAGCAAAGTTTGGGAGAAAGCACAATTGCAGAGGGGAGCACAGAGAGGCAGAAAGGACTGAATCACCCTGAAGTAAGAAAAAGGAGGTCAGTGTTTCATGTGGACAAAGGAGAAGGAATTGTGAGACAAGGTCAAAGATATTCACAGAAACTAGTCACTCAGAACTTCCTAATTCAGGGGGATGGCCTGAACTTCAACTAATTGTGAAAATGGAGAGAGGTGTTGGCGAGTGGAGTGAATTGAATAATTTGTGTTTGAGGAAAATCTCTTTGCATTGGGGAAACTAGATTGTAGGAGAACAAGATGCAACAGGGAAAAAAACGGAGAAACTTGCAGTAGACAAAGAGAGAGGAGTGGGTCAGAGTGGTACTTTGCTTAGGATGTTAGCTAATAGGGCTGATTTGGATGGATATAGAAAGTGAGGGAAAGACAGAAATTAAAGATGCTGCCAAACTTTCTATCTTGAGCAACTTGGTAGATGTAATTGCTATTTGCTTTTTTTTTTTTTTAAGATTTATGTATTTATTTATACAAGCCCTGGGTACAGTCAGAAGTGCGGGAGGGTAAGAGAATTCACCAGAGCCAGAGCAGAGAACAGAATAGGCAGAGTGACGAAATACACTGCTGAGGGGAGCAGCGGGCACAACAGGAGAGTTCTGTGGTGCCATGTGAGACCCTCGCTGGTGGCCAGGTATTGAACCGGCACTGCAGATTCTGTGGGCAGCTTCGCAACCTAGTACTCAACCCCTGCGCCACTAGGGGAGGCCCATGCTTTTTTTTTTTTTTTTTTAAGTTTTATTTTTATTTGCTGAATTCAGAGAACAAAGAGTAGAGGTTTGGGTAGATGGAAGATTGGTGTAGTTGAAGAGGTTAGGTTCCATCTTCTTTTATAAGAAATCACACCACTCTATCTAACAAAGATTATTGATATAGAATGTTGTGGGGAAGAATCAAGGTGGAGGCCCTTCTGCAGGGGTGAAAGAGTTCACCAGAGACAGATGGGAAATACCAGGCGAATTTATTGAAATACACTGCTAAAAGAAGCAGAGGGCGAAACAGGAAGGGTGGACTGCTCAGAGTTTGGGTCCCAAGTCTCTACGCTTTAGAACCATTGACTGGTTAGGTTGACTAGTCTTGGGTGTGTCCTGACTGATGATCTGAATCAGCATAGAGGATCATCAGTTCTGGGCCTCACCAGCTTAAGGTCCATGTTTCCATGGCAGTTCCATCCACTCCCTTTATCATCCCAGCCTCCCAAACTTGCCTCTGGCCAAGGAGTGGGGGCTTGGTTTTCAAATTCTTAATGATACCTTGACAGACCAGATGTGCAGGGGTGAAAAATTTCACCAGAGGCAGACTGGAGAACAGAAAAGGCACATTTGTTCAAATACACTGCTAAGAGAAGCAGCTAGGGAGACAGGAAAGATCTGCAAGTGAAGAAATATTTTGGGCTCCCTTTTATAAATAGTTTTGTCAGTTTTGCTTTGGGGAGTTAGTTTTGGGCTGGTTAGTACAGGGGTGTCTGATCCTGGGGGCTTGATCTTTGACCCAGAATGTGTCCTGGCCTTGCCTCCACATTCCTGGTCAAAGGGATCCATCTTACGGATTGGGACCCAGAGCAGCCTCATCAGTTCTCTCTGTGTTCAAGCCTCCCAAACCTTCCTGCTGGGCAAGGGGTAGGGGCTTAATTTTAACCTTATTTAACACTACCCCACCATTTGGTTTCTGTTTTTCTGCCACAGTGGATAATTCCCTATATGCGATTTACATTCCCTCTTCTTGGTCTTCACCTGTCTGCATCCATTAAATTTGGAAGTCTCTACTGACAGAAACAATTCAAAGCATGCACTTTATGACTTAACACTCTTATATCAATAAGTGTCAAGTAAATTACCAAAAAGGGAACCCCAAATCCCCAAAGGCTAAACACGGAAGCAATTCTACATTTTCTTAAGAGAGCATTTCTGACAATTAAGTTGTAAGTTATGGTACAATCAAAAGAGCAAAAGGGGGTTGAATTGGGTTGCTTTATTTTTTTATTACTCATTCCCTGTCAAAACCATGTTTAATTACCAAATATTAAAACATGAGCCCATCAAATCAGCAAAAATAGCATAAATTCTGGAAAAAGGAAAGAAAATACTGTGATTTCCAGAGAAAGGATTATGTTGTCACTCCTGCCGTATACATCTGGCCCAACAGGGGTGTCAGGGTGTCATTTCATAAGGTTAAAAACTAAGCTCGCACTCTTACCCCACAGTCATGTTTGAGAGACTTGAGCAGAGAAGGGCATCAATAAGGCTGCCATGGGAACTGGGCCGCTAGACTGACCACCATGGCAGATAAACCAGCCCAACTCCAGGAATGCAGAGGCAGGGCCTGCACATGTGTCTGTGTCAAGGGTCTGCACCCAAGAGCAGACACCCCAGCCGATAACCTGTGCAAACTGGCTCCCCAAGTAAGAAACCCTATGGAACCCTAGTGTAAAAGTCTCAAATCCTTCACACACAGCTGTATAGCTCCCTCTTGCCCCCTGTTCCCTTGCAGGGTATTTCAATAAACCCTCCTTTTCTGTTCTCTACTCCATCTCTGCCGCACTCTTACACCCCCATACCTCACGCCTCCCCCAGCTATGGTTCCACCACAAAGACTGCTTAATAATGTTTGTTCCACTTAATGAACTATCCAATCATCGCTTATATCACTGACCCTGAATTATTATTATTTCTGATATAAATGTTATTAACAGCATTAGCAAGCTAATATTGATGCGGCAATTAAAGATAAATTCACTGATTTTCAAACTCTAAAAAGTTCCCTTATTTTCTGTAGATTCAGTGACCTGATAAGGGAAGAAGAACACAGGCTCAGATCTCTTTCTTCACCCTCCCTATGCCAGAGAAGCTGCGCTTGAATGTTTACAAATCATGACTGTAGAACAAGGATTGACAAATTTCTCTCTCCTCAAAGAATAAATATTTCAAACTTTATTTACCCTATATTGTAGTTCCTTTTGCAACTACTAAAATCTGCACTACAGCAAGGAGATAGCCAAGGACAATTTACAAATGAATGTGGCTGGTTTTTCATTGTATTTACAAGGTTGAATTTAGCCTGAGGTGTCATTTTCTTGTTCTAAGGAAATCATTTCCCTTTTCTCCACAATTTTACATCTTTGGGTTTGCTCCATGAATTTTGAAGTGGCTGGAATTTAGGATGACTTAGGAAATTTGCATCAAAATGTGGGTCTTTGAGCAACCCTCATCCATCTTGGAGATTCTGACTCCCATGTATTATAGCAAAAACTGTAAAGAACACACAGCAATCAGAATAAATGTCCTCTGAAATTAAGAACTTTAAATGTCCCTTCATAGGCCATCAGTTGATTCCATTGTTTTTAAAAATTAACTGCTGAGGGAGAAAAAATTTAAAAAAGGAAAAGTATGAGGATTGCATATAAGAGAGCAAGTCAAAATATCTCAGAATAGCTTTTACTTTTTTACATATATATACAAACGGAGCTTCGGAATTATCACAAATTTCATAAGCTCTAATAAACATCTTTGTGTTTCACTTCATTTTCTTTTAATTTTTACTGAAGTTCCACTGGTTTGTACCATTATATAGCGATAGGTTTTGGTGTACATTAAAAATTAACATTTGAATAAACAGTTTCTATTCTTCACCATACAAGAACTCCTTCACCCAAATTCCTCAGCCCCTTTTCCTGTTTCCCTCTGGCAGCAAATATTTTGTTCTTACAGACTAAGATGTTGTTTTTGGTTTGTTTTGTTTGTTCATTTGTTTTGTTTCTCTATCATCCATATAGGAGTGAAATTGTAACAGGGTGGTCCCCAGGAAAGGGGGAGGTTCCAGGTTCCCACCCCACCCAAGGGAGGGTGGAGCTGAGCAGGGAGAGAAGAAGCTGCAGAGGAAACTGAGGAAGGAAGGAAGCAGGATGGAGCCAGAAGGAGACACAGAGGAGGCACGTAGAGCAGAGAGACGCATGAAGAAACCACGCTTGCCTTTTGGTCGTGGACTGGGTGACACAGATGTGGGCGAGAGACCCGTGGGGAGGTGGCAATGGCGGTTTTTGTCTTGCTTTTGATAATTTATTCTTTTCCTTTCAGACTTGTCTGGTGGTTTCTGATCCTTTTCTATGGCTCCCCACTGGAAGATGCCTTAGACCTGTGGCAGGCTTTGGGACCTTATTCTGGGCCAATCCCTTTTGGATGGACTTTTACCAACAAGGGGACTGGTAACATTGGATACTTTATTTAGAAACTATAGAGACACACTGCAGGGGGAGGGGGTGCGGGGTGGGGGGAGGGAGGGAGGGCAGGGAGAGGAAGGACTAGAGTCAAAATAAGGGGGAGGTGCAATTGTATTGGGAATATAACCAAAATGAAAATGCATACATTGTGCCAAGATGAAAAATGATGTAAGAATTATATAAAATAAAGTATTTTAAAAAAAAGAAACTGTAGTCTCTGCCTTTCCTATATTGTTTCCTAATTGTATTGAAGTTCCTTCCCAGTAAAGTCTCATATGTTTGTGGTGATACGGAGGACGGCAGAACCCATTTAGAGCAGGTAGGTTTGTGGTGTCTGGGCTACCCCTCTCCTTGCCCTGTAACAAAATCATATGGTGCTTTTATTATCCCTCTGACTTATTTTAGATAGCAAAATATAGATACTCTAGGTCAATCCATGTTGTTGCAAACAGCAGGATTTCATCTTCTTTATAGCTGAGTAGTCTCCCACTGTATATATATATATGATATATATATCATATATATCACTTTTTTTTTATTTTATCATCTATCAGTGGGCTCTGAGTTTGTTTCTCTGTCTTGAGTGTTGTGAATAATGTTATGATGAACATGGTGTTCCATATATCTCTTTGAATTTAAGTTTGTATATTTTTGTGGTAAAGCTTGACAACTAAAGAGAAGTCAGCTAGCTGGGTCATGTGATATTTCTTTTCTTAATTTTGTTGAGGGATTGCCACACTATTTCCATGATTAGAACAGTTTAAATTTGTAACAACATCTACAAAGAATTTTTTCTCTCCACAACTTTACCATCACTTGTTTCTTGTCTATTTTGATAATAACCCTCTTAACAGATAGGAGATGATCGCTTATTTTGCTTCTGATTTGCTTTCTGAATAGGAGAGGAAGAACACACGTTCATGGGCCTGCTGCCATCTCTGTCTCCTGTGGACAAGGCGCTCTTCAACATCTCTGTCCACTTTTCAATGGGGGCATTTGTTCTTTTGGTGATGAGTTTAATGAGTTCTTTATAAAATTTCTATATTAAGCCCTTGTCTGACATATGTATTTTCTCCAAATCATTAGCTTTTTTAATGGTGGTTTCTTTCACTCTATAGAAACCTTTTAGTTTAATATTGTCCCATTTGTTTATATTTGCTTTTGTTTCCTTTGCCAATGTAATCCGATTGACAAAAGTCATCTCTAAGGCTGATTAAGGAACTGTGTCATTTTTGTTTTTCTGTGTATTTTGTGATTTCAGAACTTATAGCCATGTCTTTACTCCACTGTTGGTGGAAATGAAGACTGTTTCCTTTCCTAGAAAAGTAGGATAGGTATTTCTGAAAACACTAAAAATAGTTCTACCTGATGATCCAGCAATCCCATTCTTAGATATCTCTCTGAAGTATACAAAACCACTAATATGAAGGGATATGTGCACTCCTATGTTCATTGTAATAGTATTTTCAATACCAAAGTGATAGAAGCAACCTAAGGGTCCAACAATAGATGAGTTGGTTACAAAAATATGGCGCACAACACACAAATACTACTCAGCTACTAAAAAAACCCCACCGGATTAAATCTTCCTCTTTGCAATAATATCGATGGTACCAGAAGAGACTATCACTCACAGAATTAGCTAGAAGAAAGATAATACCAGGGAGAGTAAATGGTTTGTCCACAGATCCAAAACTATAGCCTAATTTGAAAATAAAACAAAAATCTCTTACTTAGAGAGACCAATTTTCCATCAACTACTTAAAAATTTATGGGCACAGAATGAACTACATCTATTTCAAACATAATGTTTTTTATTAGACTGTTATTTCATTGCAATCTGGTTCAGTATGCAAACTTGTAACATAAAAAGGTAATGAAGGGCTATTTATTAAAAGAGATGGATAAAAGGGATCTGAAAAGCATTATCCTTCAGGGCTACCATGTGAAACCCTGTCATTTGTTATTTTCCATTTTGTTATAATAAGAACGAAAGGTTAAATATTTTCATATTAGTTTTTACTTTGACATTTACCAAAAAGAGTCTTTTCAATTTCAGAAAAAACTATTCATAGTAACCATGTAGTATATAGTCCTTACACATGCATACCAATTAATTTAAATCTAAAACTTGCCTGTGACATGATTCATTGATCAGTAAAGACACATTCATTTTATATTAAATTCTATATGGCCAATGGTGCAGTGAGAAATTATTGGGAAAGGGGCCTCGCTGTTGGCTTTGAGAGTAAGTCTCAGCTCCATCATTGCTGTGGCCTGAGTTCAATTCCCCACGAGGGAGCTAAGCCACATAGGGTGCAGCAGCCTTCTCCTGTCATGCCTGCTGCTCCCTTGAGTAGTGTATTTCAGTACATCTGTCTGTTCTGCTCCCCACTCTCTCTGGTGAATCCTTTCAACCACTGCACCTCTGGTCTGCACCCCAGTTCTGTGATGCTTGAAAAACATACATTGGAAAAAGGTGGCAGTCTTTGTTTGGAAAGTCTGCAAAGCAGATCAAGGAGAAAAGACTTTAATGAGAAACTATTTGCGAATAGTACAGAGCAATATGATGAAGGGATTAACATGGTAATTCCAACTAAAGCATAAACTAACTGAAGTATAAACATTTTGAGAATAAAGCAGTCAGCTAATTCTGTTACATTACATTCATTTATCAACTCTTAATCAACTTGCTTCAGTGTACTTCTGCTACATTGTCTGGTCCACAAATCACTATACAACTGAATACAGCTTAAATACATGAAGGGATACTCCATTATGGAAGTTTGTAGATGGCTCACAGCTATTCCATGCAAACACAGTTCGGGGAACCTCCCCTCAGGAAACCACAGGAAACAAAGTCTCTACAAGGGTGTTGCCACAATATGCCCCCCGTGGGGCAGAGGAGTGTGCACGCATGAGCCACAAATTCATGGTCCTCCTTGGAACCCGGGTCCAGGTTAGTTATTTAGGCTTATGAAACAGGACTTGGGCACTATTCCAAAATGTGCTATGGATCAAACCATGGCAATACAACCCTGCATTTCCATTACATTGTGAGTGCTCCTGCATCAGGAAATAATCTCCTCTTTTCACCACCATAGAGAACACTTGATTTTCCTAGGGCTACAAGAATTAAGGAGTGATGTATTACTATCTCGTCTATTTCTTTCTCTACCACTGCTCCCTATTGGAATGGCATTAAAATTAGCCAAATCAGACTGGAAAGGAAAGGAAAACAATGAAATAACTGCAGGGGACATAATTTGAGGAACGTTTTCCAGGACATAATTTGAGGAAATTCAAGGATTTTCTATATTACTGATGCAGATGTTGGCTACATAGATCAACTGAGGAGCAAACATTTTCTTACCCATGACCTAGATGTGGTATAAATGGAATTAGAAATTTCCTCCATATCTGAGGATTGGAAAGCTGATAGTATACCAGAGACTATGATTCAACTAAGAGGCCCACATAGTAATACCTTCGTAATGGATCATGGCTTTTAGCAGTAATGTAAGCAAAACACCCAAAAGCAATAATTAATATATATATGCGTGTGTTACACTAGTTTATAACACTGTATAAATTTTTGGAGTACAGCTTCACACCTATTAAAATGTGTAATTCCACACCACACACACCAACAGAGTTCTAATGAGTCTCCACTAACAGGCTTCCCCAACATCCCCCCCCCTCCAGGATCAGGTCCTCCTGCCAATTTGTGTCTGTGCAAGCATGGACTTCTTTCTTTTCATATGTGTGCGTGTGTGTGTGTGCCCTCACCCCACTGAAAGGAGGACTCTGGTGAAGTTTTTCTTAGAGGTGACCCAAGAACCCCCATCTGTGACCCCAACACCTCTCCCAAGGAAACAAGGAAAGTCTGAGAAACTGTCATCCAGGCAAACTGGATGGGATTATTGGGCATAAAATGGACATTAGCAAAAACGAATTAAAGTATGGCGTTTATTTATTATGTCAACATTGCTGCATTAGTGGTAAAAAAAAAAAATCTGTACTCATGTAGGATGTTAGCAAAAGGGAAATGGTGTGGGATAAACAAGACGTGTACTGCCTCTGCAACTTTTCTGTAAATCGAACAGTATTCTTTAAATGTTATTTTTTAAAATACTCTCAATATTTAATAGGTTATATAAAGAAAAATTTTTTTCTTTTCCAGTTTTCCCAGGTATCACCGTCCAGGGACTGGAGAGAGGGGTTCTGGGAGAAAAGATGGAAACCTCACACACAGGGCAGGCTCCGGAGTCTCCTCTCCTCTGAGCCCTGCTGCTCTGACTCCTCACAGAGCATCTCACCCCCAGGTCGCCACCCTCCAGCATCCCCAGCTGTGCCCACCTCAGCCCCCGCCCCGTCCTGGCAGCGCCACCAAATCCGGAGCAGCGCGGCAGCGCCCCCGTGTGGCCACAGGGCTGAGCACAGGAGACCAGAGCCGCCCTTTCTCCTGCTCAGCCAGGCCCTCCCCAGGGTCCCTGGGTCCCCAGCGGCAGGACAGGGATCTGCTCACAAGGGGGCGCCCAAGTCCAGTGTCAGGTCAGAAGTCCCCAAATTTTCTTAGTCCTATGGACAAAGGACAAAGGCAGGTTTCCAGGTCATAACAGCTGATTCCCAGACTATGGGCTGATCCCCAAATATAGAGGTTCCTTCAGTCTCGGATGGATCCTTGGACTCCAGAGTCTCTGTACTTTGTTTCTGCTTCTGCTTCCAGGGAATTAACATTCAATTCTACCCAGGAGCCCAGGGCCTCGCCCAAGAAAAGGACAAGGTTCCAGGAAAACACCAAGACCCGGGGCCAACCACCATCCACGTCTTGCAGCAGGGGGGAGCAGGAGTGATCAGAGCCGGGGAGAGACCCGGGGAGCTGGTGGTGGTGTGTGGTGGATCATTGGTGGAAGGGCCGCACCTAAGAGGAACAATAACTATAGAAAGATGACCCACGCTGTAAGGAAATAAATAAACAAATATACATCTTTTAAAAATTTTCCATCCCTGAATGAGGGGAGGTTGAGGAGAGCCCCTATGGCATGACTAGGAAGACAGGGAGGCTCCTGGAAATGGAGCAGAGGATGAAAATGGGGACTAGGGGATGGGGCCCAAAAGGAGTGTTGGGGGCACGAAGAAGGGTGGGGCCAGGAAGGGGCAGCATCGGGGACACTGTGAGGGGAAGGTCTGTGTGGGAGATGCGACTCTGGCTGGGCCTGGGAGAGTCTCTGTCTCCCCTGGTGGGACTGCAGAGGGGCTGGAGCTGTAACTGATTAGGGAATCACTTAGGTTCTGGGCCTTTCCTGTCAGTGCAGGGCTGGTGTGACTCAAACACGCACACTCAGGCTGATGAAGGAGAGAGAGGAGGAGAGGACAGATGGTTAGGAGGAGGCCCCCATTTCCTGAGCCTCAACATCCTCCCCAACTCCCCAATGCTGGGGTGGCAGGGAGATTCCTGCAATGAAGAGGAGGTGATTCAGGGAATCAAGAGGAGAAAGGCCTGTGCTGCCCTGGAGGGCCATCTGTGGGGAATGATTCTGGGGCTCCAGGGCCCCACTCCCTGCTAGCAGGTTAGAGTCAGCCCTGCTCACAGCTCCAGGCTGCTGACAGCCCCTCTGTGCCGTGACCCTGCAGACACCGCTCTGGGGATAGTATAAAGAAAACAAAACAGCAAAATTAAATGGGAATCTGAAAACGGTAGAACTGATTTTTAAAAATCACATATTTTGAAGGACACTTCAGAGGACTTGGATTCCTTATCTGACAGCTCATTGCAATCAGGACCTTGACCGTCACGTGAGCTACTCTGGCCTCCACTGTTTCTTGTGAGAAAACTGCCACTGATCACTTTATCGCCTGAATATTTTACTGGTTTGTACCAAATCTCTTCCTCCTTTGCACCTAAAACAAAGATCTGGCATCTCCACAGTCTCTGAGGGGGAGGCGGCAGGTGGGGCCTCACTCAGAGGCTCCAGCTCTGGGTTCCACGAGGCTGTGATGGGGACGAGATGTTGGCGACTCTGAATGGCCGTGATCAGCGTGGAAGGACCTGCCTCAGAGCTCCTGCATGTGGCTCCTGGAGAAAACCCTCAGGTCCTTGTCCTGTGGGCGTCCCCTTAGCTGAGGGTCCACCGTGTGCAGGGAGTCACCCCAGAGAGGGGGAGCCCGGGTGGGAAGTCTCAGCCCCTGTGAGCCTGACTCTGTGACGTGGCGCGTCCCTTCTGCTTCATTCTCCTCACGAGGAAGAGCCAGGGAGTCAGACACACTCACGGGGGGAGCTGTCTCCCCTCCTGTGTATCCCAGAACTGGTGGAGAATTGAAAACCAACACAGTAGACCTTCTGGACACTCATTATTTCTATTCTGCCCACATGAAAAATAAGCTGCCTCCCACCCAAGGCCCCTAAAGTCTCTCCCATCACAGAAGCAGCGTGATGTCAGCATCTCATCGCGTGACTCAGGACCACGCAGAGGAGGCGCCATGACGGCTTCTGTCCAGTGAAACCGTCTGTGCTCAGCTCCTCGTGGGCTCAGGCAGTTTCCTGCCCCACAAGCCCTTGATGAGGATACTGTGGAGGACAGACACAGGGCAACTTGTAGACCCTATTTGTTATGTTTTTAAAGCAAATTTATTGAGATACAACTTTTTTTTTTAAAGATTTGTTTATTTATTTATTTATACAAGCACTGGGTACAGTGAGAAGTGCAGGAGGGTGAGAGAATTCACCAGAGCCAGATCAGGTTGCATAACAGGCAGACTGATGAAGTACACTGCTGATGGGAGCAGCGGGCAGCAGGAGAGGTCTGCGCGCCATGTGGGACCCTCCTCCGGTGGCCAGGGAGCAGCCAGAGATCGAACCGATGCTGCAGAGGCTGCGGGCAGCCTTGCAACCCAGCGCTCAACCGCTGCGCCACCGGGGAGGCCCTACCACACATTTCTTGCCTGGATTTGACTAAAGACAAAAGCGCAGTAGTAAGTCATCATGTCATCACCCTTCATGGAAATGAATTGAATTCACCAAACAGAAAGACACAGAGTGACTGGTTGTACCAAAAACAAAACCCAATTTTATGCTGCCTCCAGGAGACAGGATCAAAACAGCCCCACTGCGGGAGACAGGTATAGGCCAGGATGTTTGAGGAACTGCCCAGTGTGGACAGTTCACACCCCCACTGCTGGGGAAGCCAAGACAGGATGAGGATCCTGCAGGCGTGATTGTATTTTTTTTTTATATTCTTCTTTTTTTTATTTTTTAACTTCACTTTTCACTTGTAAAGACTATTTGTTTTCCACCTAGCCCCTCAGGTGTAGTCCCCATAGAGTTTCCTTCTCCAAGGCACCCGTGCACCATCACCTCAGTCCCCTGTGCTCCTCCCTCCCTCCCTCTGGTCCTCTGCACACTGGGGATCAGAGAGAGACTGAGACAGGGACACAGAGGAATGGGGCAGGGACAGAGAGGCCAAGAGGGACAGGGACACACACAGAGAGTGAGATGAGGACAGACCAGGAGGGGGAGAGAGAACATCAGAGGGACATACAGAAAGAGAAAGGGAGAGTCAGCCAGTGAGGACAGGGAAGGAGACAGAAGAGGCCTCGCTGGCATCAGTCACTGTTGGAGTGGACACCCCCTGCCTTGGGTGGCCTCGTCCCAGTCAGAACCCAGCCCCAAGTCAATACAACCTCCAGGCAGGTGGGCAGGTGTGTGAGCAGGCAGGGGGCCCTGAGAAGTCTGTGGCCGGCAGGTGTGCACTGTCTGTGGCCCTGGCACCTTGTCTGGGCCCACAGGGCCCTGTAGGGCACGGCCAGAGAGGAGCAGGGCTGACAGGCACACTGGGTGGGAGGACAGGCACCCCGGGTGGGAGATGTCTCTGCCCCCAGCAGGGCTGGCCAGGCCTGGGTGAGGCGTGTGCAGGTGCCCTTCCCCGGGTGGGACCCTCCAAGTGCTGTGAGCCTGACACCAGCCTCCCCTCCAAGGGCAGCAGAGAGGAGTGGCCCACTCCCCAGGACCGCCCCAGGGAGAGGCTCCACACTCTGGAGCTCCTCTGGGCCCATGGGAGACAGGAGCCTGGAGTTGCCGATGCTGCAGGGCCTGCTCCCTGGCAGGGAGGATGAGCCAGGTCAGCAGCCAGAGACCTGGGTCCCCAGGTTGTCCCTGGCTGCATGGCTCCATCCAAGGTCTCTGGGAGGCTGTGCTGCTGTCAGTGTTGTGAGATGAGCCTGGTATGGAGAGCCAACAGGAAGTGGCCCAGGTAGCCATGTGGCAGGCCGGGGGGGCGGAGCGGGTTGGGCATCTGTCTGAGCAGGAAGTCCAGGGAAGGGGACCCAGGAAGTGACATCACCTCCGCGAGATGACAGGGCACACATGACCTCGGAACCCTGGTCCCCAGGCAGTTGGTTCTGAACCAAACCTGACCCAGCTCACTTGCCTGGTGGGCCTGGACCCGCCCCACGTTTTCTTGCTGTTTGCCCAGGTCTCCCCACAGTGGACCCAAAAAAGGTCCCCGAAACTCGTGTCACACTCTGCCGAAAGGCATGTGGAGCCTGTGCGTACGCCTCAGGCCAGCGCCAGCACTGCCCCTGAGGTAACTAGGGGGGCCCTGGGGACAGGTCAGACCACTCCAGGGCTCTGATGCCCCCACTCCTCCCTTCACCCTGTGAGTGCGGGTGTGCGTGCGGTGACAGTGAGTGTGTGCGTGCTCCAGGAAGGAGGGTCTGGCCCACCCAGGAGTCTGCTCATGTCTACACCAGAACCAGCCTGGCTGGTGGTGGGACCCAAAGCGTCATGGCTGCTCCCTCTTGCCCCAGCTGGTTGCTACCCAGCAGGTGCGTCTGTTTACTCCCAGGAGGTCTTTTGTGTCCAGGAAGGTGAAGAGATCCAGAGAGTGCAATTCCCCGACTGTCCTCCCACAGCCCAGTGTGGGATCTGTCCCAGCACAGAGCCCAGGTTGAAGTGCACCTGCAACTTTGAGATTGGGGCACATGTCCAAAGGAACTGGCTGCAGTACCCGAAATCCCGGGAGGAGCCGTCCGAGGGTGAGTGGCCCAGGCTGGTGCATGGGCCCGGCTGGGCGGGGTAGGGTCAGGTGGCCCTTGGAGGAGACCACACGGGCTAGATTTGGACCACGAGCAGTCTGACCTGGCATCTGCAACTGCCTCATTTGAGGAACAGAATACCAAGGGCCCCCTATTTTAGGGTGGTCCCTGCTCAGGGCTCTAGCATGTGGTCTGTTTGAAAAGGCAAGTGGCAATCTGGCATGTGGCTGATGGCCTGTCCAATCGCATCTCTAGCCGCTTCTCAAGGAGCACAGTCAGGCTCCCCTGCAGCCCATGGGACAGGCCAGAGCCCAGCCAAGTTGCTGACTGGAGAGAAGCAGACACCGGGGTTGTCTCTGCTTGTGCTGCAGGATCCCTGCAGGGGCTGGTTCCCCAGGGCTGCTGCTGCCTTCGCACCCTCACTTGAACCTGCAGGATTTTGGCCAGAAGTGGCTTCCTCCCACAGGTGTGGTTCGAGCTCAGGACGCTCTTGCATAGGCTGCATTCTCCTGGCCAGGGCCTGGCTGTTCCAGCAGGGGTGGAGTGAGCTCAGCACTGTCCCCATGGGGTGCAGCATCCTGGTCATTGTCTGGTTCCTCCTGCAGCACTCTTATCTCAAAATCCTCAAAGAAGTCTTTGGGATCCTGCGCCAGTCTTGGCTTCCCCAGAAGGGGTGGGTGTGAACTGCCCACACTGGGCAGCTCCTGAAGCATCCTGGCCTCTACCTGTCTCCCGCGGTGGGGCTGGTGTAAACACACCACTGCCAGCATGCCCTGCTGGGGCCTGGCTAGGGCCTGGCTCCCCACAAACAGGTGGTGTGTGCTTATGTCCAGCAGGTTGTCCCACAGGTTGCAGGTCCTGGACTAGTTTCCCCAGCAGGGCTGGTATTAGCTCAGCAGCCTGGGGACATCCTGCTGGAATCTGGGGAGTTTCAGGCTATGTAGGGGTTTAGTGAGCTCAGAGTGCCCAGGAACAGCTACAGTACCCTGGGCATTGTCTGTCTGACCCAGCAGGCCTGCTGGGCTCTCCTGTTCGTCTGGAACAACATATGCAGAGGGTGCTCACCTGATGCCGTTCCTCCAGGGTCCCATCCCCTGACCCCTGTCCTGCCTGCCCACCTCTGGTGCTGACTAAGCACCGCTGACCCCAAACCTCTCCTCACCCACCTCTCTAGCCACATATCCTTGTTTAACTTCTACTATCCCTCCAACCACTGACACCTGGCCCTCCTCTTGGAATTCAAAAATCTTTGTTTCCTAATTGATTTCAAATTGTTTTCATTTTATTTCCTCCAGGGTTTCTTGTTCATTATAGAAATACTAATAAAGTTTGTTTCGTATCACCCAAATTTTTTCACTCCTTTTGCGTCCAGTTCTGTCATAGTGCTGGCCTCCTTCTTGCTATGGCCTATGCAGAAGATCTACAACTAGTGTAAACCCTTTAGCCAAACCACTCACTGCCCAGGCCCCTCAGGCAGTGATTCCTTCATATGTCTGCTGCCTCTGTTCTGAATTCTACCTGGGCGTTTTACAGAGAAGGAACCAAATAAGTGGTGACCTGGGATCTTCCCAAGTACACAATAGAGGTAGTACACATGGTAGGTGTAATGCAAATTTGGTTTGCTGGGCCTCCCTGGTGTCCTAGGGGTGAAGTCTCAGCGCTGTCACCACTGAGGCCTGAATCTAGGCCAGCTCAGGGAGCTGACCCTGCTAGGGCTCAGCAGACTTCTCCTATCTCACCAGATGCTCCCTTAACAGTGTATTTCAGTAAATCTACCTGTCTGTCTCTGCTGAATCCTCTTATCCCTATGCCTAAAGAAAAAAAAAAATTGGGGATATTGAATTTTAGTTAAACAGTAGGGTTTTGTAAATGAGCAATATCTATCAAATCAGCCATAGGTCATTACATAAGTATAATCAAGAAATCATTATTAATGTCTATATCAGTCCATGTTAGGACATCCATTTATAAGAACATATGTTTTAGGAGGAAGATATTCAGATTAGAGATGTAATGGGATATCCAGGGCTACAATTTCATTAAATAGCCTCACCCAGGAGCACCCAATGAGACAGTGAGGATTGGCAAGAGCTGCAGGCAGTGCCCTGATGACTTAATTTGAATGGTGGCAATGTTGACCTCCCTCCGTTACGGCTATAAAATAGACTCCTGGCAGTGGCTTGTGACTTTCTGAATGATTCAGTGCTGAGAAGGAGCAAGATGAGAAGATGAACGTCAAAGGAAATTAGGAAATGAGGCATTTTTGTCCATGGGAGTGGACACAGGTTGTAAGACCTTTGTGTCTCATGTGAGTTCTCACCTCAGAGAGCACCTACCACAGATAATATCCCCTTTGTGTGGATAACACTCAGCCTCTCTCGTTGGTCACCCCAGGGCTTATTCAACAGTCCCTGAAAGTCATAGAAATCAAGATCAAGGGCAATTTGATCATACCTGAGTCCAGTAGCATGAGTTTTTTCTCATCATGGGAGATTCATCAGTCACTGTCACTCACGAATGCCCAGATTTCCAGTCAAAGAAATCACAGTCAAGCTCTTGCTGTGATAACATCACTTAAGTAGACCAGACAGCTACATGGTAACAGGTGGATTTCTTCACTCAGTTTACCCTGTTATGGAGAGTGATGTGTTCTCAAGAATTGACATCCATTCTGGATGTAAGATTCCCTTCCCTGACTGCCAGCATCTCCATTCAAGAGCCAACAGATTGCCTGATTCACCAGCATAGAGCCTATATAACATTGCCTCTGATAAGGGGCACGTTTTATGGTGAAATAAGTATGACATTGGCAGCATGTCTGCAGGAATCACTGATTCTACCACACAGCATGTCACTTGGAAGTTGACAGCATAATTGAAGGAGGAGAGACATTAAAAACTTTTAACATTTTATCTTGGGCAAAACACTCTGAGATGGTGGTAGGCAGCTTTCAACATGTGTTATACACATTGAGTAATGGCCAATATATAATCTGTGTTCCAATATCGAGAAAGCATGGATCCTGCAACTAAGAGGTGAAGAAGGATCAGCCACTCTCACCATTACTCCTAATGATCCACTGGAGGAATTTATCCTTCTCACCCCACGCCTTCACCCTATTAGTTTAGAGGCTCTCCAGGGACGTGAGGTGGGACGTTGGGAGGCATATTTGTACCAGCAAGGTTCTGCTAGATTTGATGTTATATCTACTGCCTAAGCATTTATATTCCTTGAGCCAGTGAGCCATAATGAACTCTATTGTTATTGTTTTCAGAATAATTGACCCTGATTACTATGAGGAGCTAGGGTTGCTGCTGCACAATGTAATAAGAAATGAGCACGTGCAGAAACTCTGGAGAACTGGGGCTTCTTGCCAAGTAGAAATACAAAGAGGCCATGTCCTGATGGGGGTGAGGGACTCAGCCTCCCACTCTGCAGGGATGAAGAATGTAGGTTTGCTCCAGGGGGAGGGGAATCTGGAATGGCTGTGTGGGAAAGAGACAAAGCACATTAATAATGGTGTTGTGACCACATGCATCTGTGGAGGCTTGGCCCATTAAGTGATCTTTTGTAGAGCTTGTCACTGGCCACCACATCAAAGACCCTGTGACTGACTGGACTCCGCAGAGCCCATGAAAAGATCTGAGTGGTGTAAGGAGTAGACTGTATTGGACATTTCTCAGACCTCATGTCTTCTATCCCTTCAGTTCACCTTTTTACTGCTATAGTTTATTGTATCATAGTAAGCAGTTTCATGCAGGTATCAACTTCCACCACCTTAGTCCAGTTGTACCTTATTTGTCAGGGAGATTGAACCCCAGTTGCCCATGGCAGTACCCAGGTCAGTAAAGCTCCCTGGTATCAACTTTTCTTCCACTCCCTGCTTTATGTTTCCTGTTCCCATGGTAATGAACCCAAATAAACTATTCGCATGCAAAATCTCAAGTTTTTGTTCTAGCTAAGTTTTTGTTACTTGGGGAAAATGGAGATGGGGATTAAGCTGCTGAGATGGGTGTGGAAAGGTATCCACAGGAAAATTATCATTTATGCTAAATGCTGTTTATTAAAAACACATAGATATGTAAAGAGATGCATGCAAAAATGTCACCAAAATATTAATGTTTATTATTATGGTAAGATGACAAGATATTTTTAATTACATTTTTATATTTCAGAAGTTTCATATTTTATAAATGGTTTGAGTTGTTCACAATGAATGTGTGATATTTACATAATATAATTAGAGAAACACAGTAAAAATGGGAGTACAAATAATGAGACAAGGTGGGATTTCTCACTTTAGACATCTACACATGAAAGCAGACCCAGAAAGCAAACCCTTCCCTATGGAAGTAAATAGAAGTTTTACCTTGTCAAAAGAAGTGTCAAGGCATGAGCAAAGCCCACTAGTTGCATAGCAAGGGCTGGACTTCAATCTGAGCTCCATTGGAACCTCTTGCTCTCCTCACATACCATCCTCCAACCTTGCTGAAATCAGATAACTCCAACTCCCACTTGGAGAAAAAGAAAAAAAAAATGTCCTAAACTCTTAGGCATTTGGTATTGCCACAAAATTCTCACTTGTGAGAGATAACAAGAGGAATTAAATTGGCTGATGTGTTCCAAAGGCTGATTTGGGCCCTATGAGGAATGATGCCGTTTATTCAGAATTTTCTTTCCGTCACTATCCCTCCCTCTGATCCACTGTTTCAAGTCTTTCATTTATAATTGTCCTTAATATAGTTTGGTTCAGTTCCTAACCAGACCGTGCAGTGGGAAGGAATTGAGACAGTGTTTTTGAGAGGTGGGGGAAGTGATTGAAGCCCTTTTATGAATTATGATTTGAATTTTGGAAAATATAGGCTACTTTCTATTTCTTTTTAAATATTTATTTATTTATATAAGAACTGGAGTATAGTCAGAGGCTTGGGAGGGTGAAAGAAATCACCAGAGACAGAGTGGGGAGCAGAACAGGCAGACAGACAGAAGACACTCCTGAGGGGAGCAGCGGGAGTGGCAGGAGAGGTCTGCCGTGCCATGTGGGTTTCTCCCTGGGCGGCCGAGAATTGAACCCACACTGCAGAGGCTGCGGACAGCTTCACAGCGCAGTGCTCCACCTGCTGCACCACCAGGGAGGCCCGCAACTTTCTATTTCAAAGAGTCGGTTATCACAGCCCTCACAGAGGAAATCTTCCTCACAGAGGAAATCTTCAGGGTGAAGATTCTAAGTATGAAGGATTTTGAAATGTGTACTGGAATGAAGAAGGTTGGGGAAATCCGTTCCAAAATCATCAGGTGACAGCAGCTTCAAATATTAGTAGATCCTGACTTGAGAACTGAAGAAAATTTCCCACTGGGAAAAAAAAGGAATGAAAGTTGATACCTGGCACTTGATTCTACAATCCAGAAGAAAGAAAAGGCAAACTTCCTGCAAACATCAGTTTAGGGACTGAAACACACCAGAGGCGTTGTTTTCCAACATCACGATGGATGTTTTTACCACCCAGTGGCGATTTCACAAACTTATGAACACCCTTTTAAGTTCAATATTCTTTCCTGAAAACCATAACTTATAAGTCAAACTGTCAGGTCATCCCCAAACGCCGGGTTTTCCTTAAACCTCAGGTTCTCACCATCCCCCATTCCACATGGCTCCTTAGAGGGAGCAAAGAATAAAGTTTGGCCTTACCCTAGGCCTTAGCCTTCCTTTACCTTGTCAATAAGATGTTCTCAAGGCATGGTCCTGTTTTGAGAAGGCAGTGGGTGGGGCGTTCTGAGCTCGGGTGCCTGAATGTCTTAGGATGCCTGTCTTTAGGATAAATGCCAGGTTTGGGATGAGCTAGCCACACGGATGGTGGAGCTTCGATTTTCATAATATTTTAATGTTATTTAGATATCCAAGCACTCCAGGAAGCTTCTAGGGAGCAGGCAATGTCCTCTTGGGGAGACAATTAAGACACAGAACCTCACTCTGGATGCGGCTCCCCCTTGTGTGCACAGCCCTGTCCCTCTTAGAGCTCCAGGAAAAGCTGGGGAGACCTAATTATATTTCAAGTTCCTTCCCACAAAGGCCCTAGGAGCCCTCAGGATGAAGCACTCCCTGTGCTGGGTCCCGAGCTGTCTGCACACGTGCTCAGGGGCTCACTCCCCACATGATACCCAGGAGGGAAGACGTGGCAGGGCAGGTCTCCTTGCCCCGTGATGTGAGTCCTCTGCTCACTAGAGGAGGCAGCAGAGGCCCCTGAGGAGACACTCGGGGACTCTCCTTGGGCCGGGCTGTGAGGGAAGCGCCTGCATGGACACCACCACCTTTCCCTGACACTTTCCCTCCAGGGAGGAATTTTTTAAATTTGACTTATCAATAGTAGGACGGCCTGGGCTGGTAGTGAGGCAGCTGTCACTAGGATGACCCAACCTCACTCTGGATGTTTCCAGTGGATGTGACCACATTGAGTTCCCAGAATCCTCAGCTCGGAGACCCTTCCCCACTGCAGCTGCCACAGCAGGGGGGCCCTGGGCTGGTCAGAGCCCTGCATCCCCCACTGTGTTTCCTGGGCTGGGCTGTTGAGTCTCACTCCCCACAGACATTAATTGCTCTGGGATCATGATATCTGGCAACTTCCAGGGTGTCATGGGTTAAACTGAATAATCCATGTTTGTCTTATTTTTATTTTTGGCTTTTTTTCCCCTTTTTTTTTTGTTTGTTTGCATCATGAAAACTCAAGTCCACACTTTCTCCCTCTCCCAGGTTTTTTTTCTGATTGCACAGCACTGTTACAGCAACAACAAAAATAAGGGCATTTATAGTAAAAAATCTTACTTCTAATCACTTGCAAATACAATAATAATACTTACCTTTCTGTGCTCTCCTCCAGTGTGGCCATGAATACAAGGGGATTCATCCTGAACACGATAGTGGGGAGGGAGGTGCGGGATCCAGCCTGGGTTTATCTGAGATCCTCTCCCTGCTGCCCATGGAGGGGTACCTGGGGAGATGGGGGAGCCCAGAATGAGAAAGAAATCTAAGTTCACCCACCTAACGTTACACCTTCCTCCAGGAGCTGAGGGAACCCTGCTCCATCTCCCCTCCCTTCCTGGACTGTGGACAAAGGCTCAGCTCAGGAACTGGGGTGACCTGGGTTAATCCTGCCCCTGGACCAGGCCAGCAGGACACACAGTCCTCCCTCCCCCTGTGTGGCTCCCTCCTGCTCTGGTCTAGAGAGAAAGTAGCTGCAGCCCATGGTGCTCCCTGACTCTGAGGTCGGTGGGTTTTCTATGGTGACTCCAAAGGATAGAAAAATTGGGGTTTAAAAAAAAAAAAAAAAGAAAGAAAAATTGGGGTTTGGGGGAGGGAGCTGTCAGGGTGAAGGTGCCACCATTGTAGGTGGGGCCTGGAGGGGGTTCCTGCCCAGCTCCTTCCACCTCAAGCCAACCATGAGGTATTTCTAAACCTCCTCCTCCTCTTCAGGCCCAATGCTTTTTCAGTCCTGCTCAAAAGCTGCTTCTCCGTGGAACTGTATTTACTGAGGTGTTGTTTGACACTCTCTACTCTGTGTGTGATTTGAATTCATTTATTCTGGAGCTTGATGTTAATTGACTTCCTATCATCTTATGTTGTGTATCCTGTCTCTGCTGTTACACACACACACACACACACACACACACACACACACACACACACACACACTCCCCTTTCCTTGGGAACCAGATCCTCGCTCAGCACTGGGGTTACTCTGACCCTCTGTCTCTGGTTCCCCTCAGAGCCGTCCTCTCTGCAGTGTCTCTACCCAGTGGTGTCTGAGCAGCCCCAGGAGTCCCTGCACCTCCTGCCTCTGACCTTGTGGGAAACCAGCCCCTCAGCCTGCATGACAGTGAGGAGGCGAAGGCAAAGTCCTGAGGCCGGTGATTGATGGAGAGGACAAGTTACTTTTTTTCTTTTGCTTAAGAACTTTTCTTTTCTCCCCTCATTGTATTATTGAGTTGAGGTAACATTGGTTTACACACTGCATGTGTGCAGAGGCCCAGGGTCACCCTCTTCAGATGTTCATTATCACTTCCCACCCACCTAAGGGCCCCCCATAGTCCCCCACCACAGTCCATGGGACCCTCTTCCTACCTTGTTTCCTGCTCTCACCCCACCCCATAGCTTCAGTTTTGCAGTTACAGTTCTAGAGTTTGTTTTGGTTTAGTTTTACCAGTCCCTGCTTTGTTTCTTTATATTTCACATATGAATGAAATCATCCAGCATTTGACTTTCGCCTTCAAACTTTTTCACTTAGCTGCCGCGGACCAGCACAGCAGTGAACGATGAGGCCGCCTCAGGGTTGAGAGACTGTGCAAAAGGTCACTGCAGGGGGAGGTGCAGCACTTAGCGTCATCCCATCCACATCTGTCCATGTTGTTGCAAATTCAATATTCCATCTTTTTCACAGCTGGGTAGTATTCCACTGGGTATAAAGCTTGTGTTCTTTATCCCCTCCTCTGCCGTTGGGCACTTAGGTTGTGTCCATAGCTTGGTTATGTTGGACAGCGCTGCAGTGACCACAGGAGGCGCATATTCCTCGGAATTAGTGTTTTACCTTCTTTGGGTAAACACCAAGGAATGGAGTCCCTGACCAGGTGACAGGTCTATTTTGAATATTTTGAGGAACCTTCGTTTGTTCTCCACAGGGGCAGGACTGTACCATGTGCTCTCCATAGAAAAGGGAGGTTCTAGGTGTCCTGCCCCTCCCGAGGAAAGGTGGGGCTGAGCAGGGAGGAGAAGCTAAGGAAGAGGAGGAAGACGTGGAGCAAGATGGGGAGAGGAGACTGGAGGAGGCGCATGGAGCAGAGACACATTCCAAGAAGAAGCCACTCTCGCTCCTCAGGCTTGGGCTTGTGCCAGGGAGTTGGGGACATGGAAAGAGACACGTGAAAGAGCAAAGACGTGCATGAGAGACTCAAGGGGAGGCTGACATGGCCGCTGTTATCTTGTTGTGGATTTTGACTTTGCTCTTTTCCTTCCAGACTTGCCTGGCCCCTCCTGCGCCTTTCCCATGGGTCTCTACCGGTGGGTGCCTTAGCCTTGTGGCAGGCCTCCGGGCCTCAGCGGGCCTGCTTTGGGCAAGACTGTTTGGCTGGGCTTCACCCATGAGGGGACGGGTAACTTTGGGTGCTTCACTTGGGAACTATTCTAACTATATTCTCTCTTCTCTTTTGCTATTGCACACTAATTCTCTATTGCACGCTAATTTGTATTAACTTTCTTTTCTTTTTTTTTTATTTATAATTGCAAATTTTATTTTATTTATTTATTTATTTTTTAAATAATAAATTTTATGTTTATATTCCCCCATGCAATTGCAAACCCCCCATTCTGACCCCAATCCCTCCCCTCCCGCCCCCCACCCCCCAAAAAGTGTCTCTGGTTCATAGTTTTTGTTGATTTTGATTTTCACTTTCTTATAGTTATTCATTTTCCTGGTCCCTTATTTAAGTTTCCTAGATTCCTGCTATGAGTGAGACCATCCGGTATTTTTCTTTTTCTTTTTGGCTTATGTCGCTGAGCATGATCCCTTCCAGCGCCATCCATGTTGCTGCAAATTGCATGTTTATCTTTTTTGAATGCTGAGTAATATTCCATGGTGTATACGTACCACATCTTCTTGATCCAGTCATCTATTTTTGGGCATTTGGGCTGTTTCCAAAGCTTAGCTATTGTAAATAGTGCTGCTATAAACCTAGGGGTGCAGGTTTTCTTTGGAATTGATGTTTCTGTGTCCTTTGGGTAAATACCTAGGAGTGGAATTGCTGGATCATATGGAAGCTCTAAAAGCATAGACTCTTAGCAGTCAGGGAACAGGATGGCATTGGACTTGTGATTGGACTTTTGCTGTGGGTGTGTGTGAAATATACAGTTGCCTGCTGAGAAGCTCTACACCTCACATCTATGCAGTGTGTAAATTAATGTTACCTCAATTGAAAAAAGAAGAGAGCTTCACCCAGCCTGCTCCCCAGTCAGAGCCCTCTACCTGATGAGGCCTGGGAAGATGGGACAGAACTCTACTGTCCTCGGGAGCCCCCTGTACCTTCAAAGAGCCACTTCTCACCTGTGCTGCCCAGCTTGGCCTGAGCCCCTCCTGTCTCACCTGGAGACACACAGACTAGTCTCTTCTGCCACCTGGGAGCTGAACCAGGCCCTGTTCTGCTCACAGCCTGGCAGGGGCTCCCCATCCCCACAGTTACCCCCAGCCTCACAGTGGGGCCATTTCCCAGGCCTCTGACACCCACTCCTGAGTCCCTCCATCTCCCTCTGCTCTAGCTGATCCTCACCCCCTCTGCCCTTGCACCCCTGGCACCAGCCAGCCCACCACAGGCTGTTCCCTCCATGGGAACCTCACTCCCTAACATCCCCTTCCCAGGGCTTTGCTTCCATCTCACCATCTGCACTGACCCCCTTGATGGACACAGCTGCCCCCACACCCCCCTTTCTTGCTGCCCCACCTGCTCCCTGCCTGTCCCTCCTCTCAGCCCCTCTACAGGATGGGGTGGGTTTCTTGTCTTTATTATTCACTGTCTCCTGCAGGAAAGCAGCTCTCTGAAGTTAGGAATGTCTCTGTTTTGTACACAGCACCAAGCACATAACATACAAATATTGGTGGAGTTAAATGAATTAGTAACTGACAAGTGTTTCTTTTTTTTAATTTTTAAAATTTTTTTATTTTTTACATCATTGTTCATTTTTTTTTTTTTATAGAGGCATGCTTTTATTTATTTGTTTGCTGGTTTGTTTGTTTGTTTTGTTTATACATGCACTGGGTACAGTCAGAAGCGCGGGAGGGTGAGAGAATTCACCAGAGCCAGAGCGGGGAGCAGAGCAGGCTGAAGGACCGAAGTACACTGCTGAGGGGAGCAGCGGGCGGCAGGAGAGGTCTGCACGCCATGTGGGACCCTCCTCTGGTGGCCGGGGAGCAGCCGGGGATCGAACCGGCGCCGCAGAGGCCGCGCGCAGTTTCGCAACCCAGCGCTCAACCGCTGCGCCACCGGGGAGGCCCACATCATTGTTCATTTTTAAACAATATTTGCTCCCCCACCCTCAGGTGTAGTCCCCATAGAATTTCCGTCACCGATGTATCCGTGCACCAGCACCACAGACCCCTGTGCTCCTCCCTCCCTCCCTCCCTCTGATCCCCTGCAGTATGTCTCTCATTTATAATTGTCTGGTTTTGCTTTATTGTGTTTTGTACTGTTGTTATTGTTATTGTTTCTTCAGAGAAGTCTGAAGTTAACCTGATTGGTTTTCCCTTATAAGGTATCTGTTTCTTCCCCCTAAGTTAACTGACAAGTGTTTGATACAAATAAATCAAAAGTAAAAAATGAGGGGATATTTTCACATTTTTGATAGTTCACTTTTTGAAACATCATAACCCCTGACTGAGCAATTGTCATCCCTCCCCCTCTTGTTGCAGCTCAGAGACTGCTCTTAACTGTGTCATCACAATAGTTTTTGGGGAGCACCCCCACCATTTATATTTATCTATCTGTCTATCTATCTGTCTATCTATCTGTCTATCTATCTATCTATCTATCTATCTATCTATCTATCTATCTATCTATCTATCTATCTATCTATCACATCATTCTTCATTTTTGTGGAATGTATGCTTTCTCCCCTTGTAACAGGGTAGTGCCCAGGAAAAGGGGACGTTCCAGGTTCCCTGCCCCACCCAAGGTAGGGTATTGCTGATCAGGGAGGAGCAAAAGCTGGAGGAGGAAACTGGAGAAGGACGGAAGCAGGACAGAGAGTCAGAAGGAGACCTGGAAGAGGCACATGGAGCAGAGAGAACTGTGAAAAAACTGTGCTTGCCTTTTGGTCATTGACTGGTTGAAACAGATGTGGGTGACTCATGGGGAGGTGACAATGGTGTTTTTGTCTTGATTTGATTTTGCTCTTTTCCTCCCAGACTTGTTTGGTTGTTTCTGATCCTTTTCTGTGGGTCCCCACCAGAAGGTGCTTTAGACTTGGGGCAGGCTTTCAGGCCTTGCTCGAGGCCAATCCTGTTTGGGTGAACTTTTACCCTTGAGGGGACGGGTATCTTTAGGTGCTTGATTTAGAAACTATAGTCTTTGTCTTTTCTGTATTGTTTACTAATTGTATTAAAGTTCCTTTCCATTAAAATCTTATATGTTTTGTGTTGATGAGGCAGATGGCAGAACCTATTTAGAGCAGGCAGGTTTGGGGGTTCTGGAGTGCCCCCTCCCTGCCCTGTAACACTCTCTGTTGTAGTCCCCTTAAAATTCCCACCACCAGTTCACCCATGCACCATCAGCATTGTCCTTTGTGTTCTTCCCTCTTCTGTTTCGATGCCTCTCCCTCCCCTGGGAAGTACCCCAATTTTTCTAGAGCCATGGTCCCCCCCACAGCCATCCTTCCTGAAGGAAGAGCTCCAGACCCCAGGGCTCTACCTACTCAAAAACTATTTTGCCAGGCTAGAAAGGACCAAAGGGCACTCCAAGGACAAGTGGGTACAGGTTTCATTATTATCACACTAGTGGGCACCAAACAGGAGAGTCTCCCCTCTAAGATCTGGGCCACGAACATACACAAAGATTTCCATTTATACTCAGAAATTTCAGCATTTGTTAAGCTGATAAATTTGACAGATTTCCTTTTTTTTGTAGTGCGCAGGCCATTTGGTAGAGAACAGGGCTGTTTAGACAAAGGCGGGGAGGGGTGGTTAGACAAGGATCTGTGCTATGGGAGGGGGAAGGAGCCAGCCACTTGACTCCTTTCTTTTGGAATGAGGCCCTGTTAAGATAGAGACCAGGGCCTCCCTGGTGGCGCAGGTGGTTGAGCTCAGCACCGTGAAGCTGTCCACAGCCTCTGCAGTGCCAGTTCGATCCCCGCCGGCCTCTGAGCAACCCACCTGGCGAGCAGACCCCTCCTGTCTCACCCCTGCTCCCCTCAGCAGTGTATTTCGTCAGTCTGCCTGTTCTGTTCCACGCTCTGTCTCTGGTGAATCCTCTCACCCTCCCGCTCATCTGGCCTGTACCCCAGTTCTTGTATAAATAAAATAAAAATCTTTAAAAAAAAAAAAGAGTCAAGTCATAAATTGCTCAGAGGGGAACTTGCAAATGCTAAGATGGCAAACGTGCTAATTGTGCCAGGCGGGTGTGATGGGCCCTTTTACTGCATCAGTTGTTTCATTGCTTTTCCCGTCACCATCAGTTTCAACATTACTTTGGACAATTTCCACTTCCACAGAACAGGGAGGGACACTGTAGGTAAATGATTGTCAGGCTTTTCTGCTCTTCCGCCATTAGGATTGATGATGGATCCCTGAGGTCC
The DNA here is from genome assembly GCF_964194135.1 of Talpa europaea. NCBI lineage: Eukaryota > Metazoa > Chordata > Mammalia > Eulipotyphla > Talpidae > Talpa > Talpa europaea. The sequence continues at coordinate 123,410,135 of NC_140068.1, read as the reverse complement.
TGAATGCATGTCTGATGGCGGGCATCTGAGAAGGGTGTGGAAGTCTCTAGGCTCGAGGACCTGCAGTGCAGATGGTCACGCAGGGTGTTGAGCTGATAGGCCGCTTGTGCCGCTGTCAGGGAGCAGGCCGTCAGGGAGCCTTCGAAATTCATGCTGGGGGTGCAGCCCCCATCCCCCTATGTGAGTGTGCTGCTGGGGCAGGGCAGCCACCTTGGGAGCTTTGGAACGGGATCCACCACAGGGCATTGGAGGTCTGACCCCTCCTCCTTATTGTGGCACTGAGTCACCTTCAGGAAGGCTCAGGTTGTCTGATGGCTTTGGAAAGCCTGAGGGTCCAAGCCACACCCTCGGCCCGCAGCCACCTTGCAACCAGGCAGGCCACAGAGCGCCTTGCCCTCGGTGCCTGCTGTTGCTGTTCCCGCCAGCACAGGGCCACGGCAGCCCCTGTGCCCCAGGTGAAGCACCGAAGCCCGCCTGCAGGCCCGTGGACCTGGGCCTGTTGTTCCATAGTGTCACTTCTCCTTTTTCAGCCAGGGGACCTCAGTGCCGGCTGACCTGGGCAAGTCGGCTTCTCTGAGTTCTACCCAAGCTGGTCAGTAAAACTTGCCCCACAGACCTGCCTGCCCCCGCACCCCTACACTGATGCTTGCTCTTCTGCTTTTCCACACCAGGAAGGGCCCAGCCTCACCTACACGACCTGTGGTCCCCCAGCCAGCTGAGGCTCCCCTTAGACTTATAAGCCTGTGGCCACTAGCATCTGGCCTCCTGCCCTCCCTGCCTCCCCAGGGTCCATATGGAGAACTACTGTGCTTTCTGCCCACCCCAGGGGGCCCCCGGTGCTCCCTCCAGCCATCCTCTTAGCTCTGCCCTCCCGGGGCAAACAGTGTTATTCAGCCTGTCTTTCTCCATCAGAAATGGTGGAGTCACGTGGGGCCCAAGGCCGCCTCCTCCTGACACTAAGGGTGACCCTGGGCTGGTGGGTTGAAAGACAGGGGAGCAGAGAGGAGGGAGCCGGAGGGGGCAGATCACATGTCTGGCACAGGGGTGCACTGTCTCGTGTGTGTGAGAGGCCGGCGAGTGAGCAGGGAGAGGCTCCAGCTCCTGCTCCTGCATCCCCCCTCCCTGTCCCCCCTCCCCTCTCATCCAGAACCCCTGCCCACACCCTCCCCTGCTTCCTCTTCCCTCCCCACCTCCCCCCAGCGCTGCAGCCCAGGCTGCACCTGCCTTCCCAGCTCTTCCCCTTCTCTCCCTCCCCCGTTTTCTCTCTGCTTCTCTCCAGCTGCCAGCTGATCAGGTCAGGCAAGTCCATCCCATCCTGAGAGCCCCAGGGCCCCCTTCGGCCTCTAACCAGACCCCTCCTCTTCCTGGGACACCTCTCTTCCCGGGCCTGTCTGGGTGGCTGTTCTGTGACTTGGCCCCCAGCCCCCAAGCCTCCCCCTTCATCTGTGACTTTAGTCTGTTGTGGTGTTGAGCTGACACCCCAGGCGTGACCTCGGTGACTCTTGTGCCTCCTCGGTGGTATTGCTCCTGCCCTGCTCTATGCATGTCTATAAATACACGGGCACACACACACGTGCAAGCGCGCATCTCTGGTGCTGGGAACCGCCGGCTGTGCTGTCCTTCTGAGTCTTGTGGCCCAACTACAAGCAAACACTGTCACCCCAGCCGCCCCCGCCAACACGTGCCACCTCCGACGAGCCTCCCTGCCATTCCCGGCCTGTGCACAGTCAGCCCCCCCAGCCACCTTCCTGCCCCTTCCCCGAGCATGGGGGTGCTGTCCCGGCAGCTTTGTGCTTCTGGCCGCGACCAGTCCTGCTGTCTCTTGGCTGAGAATGAAACCCATTTCTGAACAATGGGGAGCAACGTGTTGTGTGCTGGCTGTGTTCTGTGGCGTTCAGGGGGAAGGGAAGGTTTAAGCATGGGGGCGCAGGGGTGCCTGGGAGGCCCCAGTTTTTCCCAGGCTGCTCGGGAAAGCACCTGGACTTAGCTGGTCTTCATCTGAACCCTGCTGTGGCCACCAGGGGTAGAGTGCCAGCCTGGAGGACTCATGGGGCCTGGGTGGGAGCCCCAGAAGAACAGGGTGAGAGGAGAAATGCCTAGGCTGGAAGCCAGTACTCTGGCCCTCCCGGGGCGGCACGCAGCCCACAGGCCCTACAGGTCAGAGAGCTGAGGGGGATTGGATGCCCTGACAGGCAGCACCAATGCACACCTTGCACCCCGAAGCCTGCCCTCTGCTGGCAGGACCCACACCCAGCGCAGCGCCTGAGCCCAGATCCCAGGGCCCCACCACGTGGTGAGTTCAGTTTATTCAGAAACAAAAGTGAAACACCAGGAACCACTCCCTGGCCTTGCCTCCTTCCTCTGTCCTGGGCGATCTATAAATAAGTTTCCTCGATGTCAACTGATTCATAGAAACCTCCTCTCCCAGGGGCCACCCCAGCCTCCGCTGCGATACAGGGGCCATCTCAGCCCCATGTACACACGTCCCAGCACAGTATGTACACCGCGGGGCGCCCGCGCCTTCCGCCTGGCCTCCACCAGCCACCCCAGCCCGGCTTCTGGTCAAGCCCAGTTTTCCACAGGGTTGGGGGAGTGTGTACCCCCAAATTGCCTGAGTAAGCCATGCATCCCCTCTATGGGGACTTTCTGTAAAAGAAGCAGTGAAGGCCACCTCTCTGCAAATCCGGGGTGGCCCCAAGATAATCAGGCACAGAGGCCCACGGGACTTTTGCAAAGACAGCAAGTGGAGGCCACCCCCTTGTGGACTGCGGTGGCCTCATACCTGTGGGACATTCGAGAGGAGCGACGGGGGAGGCCATCCCTTTGCGGATTGGGGTGGCCTCATGCCTGCAGGACTTATGTGAGGAGGGGGATGGGGGAGTTCTCCCCTTTGTGGATTGGGGTGGCCTCATACTTTTGTGAGGGGGCAAGGGGGAGATCACCCCTTTGTGCACTGGGGTGGCTTCATGCCTGTGGATCTTTTGTGAGGGGCGGGACGGGAGAGGCCACTCCTCTGCAGATTGGGTGGCCTCATGCCCATGGGCCTTTTGTGAGGCGGGAATGAGGAGGCCACCCCTTTGCAAATTGGGGTGGCCTCATGCCCGTGGGACTTTTGTGAGGAGGACAGCAGAAGCCACCCCTTTGTGGATTGGGGTAGCCTCATGCCCGCAGGACTTGAGGGGTGATGGGGGAGGCCACCCCTTTGCAGATTGGGGTGGCCTCATGCCCGCGGGCCTTTTGTGAGTGGGACAGGGTAACCTCAAGCTGCAAGACATGTGTAGTGAGCAGAGCCCCCCCTTAACAGGTGGGTCCCCACAAAATAATCGGGCACACATGCCCATGGGGACTTTTGGTAGGTAGTAGGAGAGGTCTCCCCTTTGCAGATAGGGATCACCTCCAGAATAATTGGGTGCAACAAAAAGTAAAAATAAAAAAATAAAGAAAAATCAAAACAATTATTGGGTCCAACAAAAAATTAAAAACAAAACAAAACAAAGAAAAACAAAAAACAAAATTGGGTGCAAAAGCCCATGGGGAAATTTCAAAAGGGAGCAGGGGAGGCCACCCCTTTGTGGATCTGGGTGGTCTCAAGTAAACCACTGCTATCTCTGTGGCTACACTCTAGACAGGTGTTGGTGCCCACCTGCCCCAGCTGGTATCTCTGTCTGCACTTAGCCCCCGTGCTGGGCTTTCAAAGTGCTGCCCCGCTCGACATGGTTGGGGTGAGGTGGGGGGCACGTGGCCCAGAATTGCCTAATATAACCTAGGCCCTCTGCAAGAAGGCCTGGTAAGGATTCAATTGGTCATTCATGGAGCCCCTATATTGTAGAACGAAGCCCCCTAAATAACTAGCTGGATATTTCTAGCTCCTTGCCTCTGGAAGTATGATTAGTCCAGAGTTAGATGAAGACACAGCCCTAACCTCAGAGGCTAGGGTCTGCACCTATTTCACCCTATTAGATAGGGGAGTTGTTGTACCCCATTTTTAAGACAAGGGATGAAAGGACGACTGGGAAGGAGAGCCAAAGGATGGGGGGGAAAGCCTGGGGAACAGGGATGGGTTGGTGAGGGCCAGGTGGGGGCAGAGCCTCTGGCCCCATGCCGGTGGCCTAGACCACCATTATCTTCACCTCCTTGTCCTCAGCCTGGTAGAAGAAGGGAAGGCATGGGCTGTTTCCAATGGTGACGCCTTCCTGGGAGTTCTGCATTTCTTGAAGCAGCTGAACAACCTGCTGCGCAGAGGCGTTCTCCAGGGGAGTCAGGCCCAGCTGGGCCTCACCCTGGGTCAGCTGCACATAGTGGACAAGGCTCACCTTACTTGGTTCTTTAGAGAGAGTAAGGGCAGGAGCAGGGCACAGCACAGGTTTTCTGATCCCATGCAGACCGGGTAAAGGAGGAGTCAGAGTCCTCAGTGGTTTTGCAGGCTTTTTATTGGGGTTCACCAGGCATATGGCAGGCAGGGGTGCTGGCTGGGGGGTTGGGAGGCTGGCAGGCCTCCGGCCCCCAGCAAATCTTCACTTTATCTGGGCTCTCTGGTGATCTCGGCTTCTCTACCGGCTTCAGCTTCGGTTCTACTACTGCTGCTGGCGTCCCCGTGACACTGCCCTTAAAAGCACAGTCTTAGCTCAGCTGAATCCCATCTACCTATGCCCACACCCTACTCCAGGTGCCCGCCATCAGGCATGCATTCAGGACAAGGATCCATCATCTATCCTGATGGCGGAAGGGCAGAAAAGCCTGATATTTTCTTTACCCTACAGAGAGACAGAGACAGGATGCTGTGTGCCTGGCGGAGTGTGCTCTTCCTGACCAGCCGCCCGTTAGGGGCTTTCCTCACCTTGGACGTTGGCGGTGCCAAGCTTCTTGGGGACTAGGCATGCGCTAGTGGGCTCAGCAGCAGGGTTCTGGGCAGGTGCTCAGGGCTTGGCCCGCCATTCGTTGCGTGCCTCCACCAGCCGCAAAACCAACTCTTGCAGCTCTAACAGCTTCACCTGGAAGCAGAGATGCTCAGAAGCCCGCCCCGCCCCCAGCCGCACCACCATGGAGCCAGAGCTCTGACTACCTTCATCTCCTCTTTGTCCTGGGCCAGCTGCCTTATGGACTCCTCCTTCTCTTGGTGCTCCTCCCTCATCACTGCTCTCTGGTTCTGGTAGAGAGCGATGTATTCTCCTAGGGGGAGGGCGCGCAGACAGCTCATCTGCTGGGGTCTCCCCAGCCTCTGCATAGCACCCCAGCTGCAGGGCACAAGCCTCCCCGCTCACCGATGGTGTCAGTCTCTCCAGACATCTGGATACATCGATGCTCCAGCAAATCCATCCAGTCCTGTAAGCCCACTTTCAACTGCATGAGCTCGATAAATTGGCCCTCGGCCAGACAGCGGGCTCAGGGGCTCAGCAGTGCCGGCCTGCCCAGCACCCAGCCCGCCTAGCCCTCCGGACAACCACACTGTAGGGAAAGATAAAACTATCAGGCTTTTCTGCCCTCCCGCCTTTAGGATAGATGAGGGAACCCTGTGGTCTGAATGCAAGCCTGATGCAGGCACCTGGAGTAGGGTGTGGGCATATGTAGATGGGATTCACCTGGGCTAAGACTGGGCTTTTAAGGGTGGCATTCACAGCAAAAGCAGAGAAACGTAAGCAGAACCGAGAGAGCAGAGCGGCAGAGACCACCAGAGAACGCCAGAGAGCCCAGAAAGAGTGAAGACTTGCTGGGGGCTGGGAGGCCTGTCAGCCTCCTGACCCCCTAGCACCCCTACCTGCCATGTATCCAGTAAATCCCAATAAAAGCCACTGAGGCTTCCAGGACACTCTTCTCCTGGACCCAGTCTGCTGGATCAGAAAACCTGCCCCGTGTCCATTCCTTCCTCTCTTACAATTGGTGTAAGTCAGCAAGATGATCCAAGTAGACCGGTATGGAGCCTTCCGAAGACCGGGAGGGACTGAGGAGCAGCAGACAGTGTTTGACTGTGACAGCGCTGGACGTGTCATGGCGGGACAGGGGAAGGGCAAGGTGTGGGACCTGCGGGATGAGACCTCGCCTGGAGGAGGAGATGCCCGAGAGGACCAGCCAACAGTCCCCGCCTAGGCAGCAAGAATCGTCAGGGGAGAAAGGACCACGACTCAGAGCTCCCCAGTGTGGACAAAGGGAAAAGACGATGAACTTGGACTAATGGCCTAACAATCCCGCCAGAAGGGGGAGGACCTTGCCAAGTTTGATATGTTTTGGGGACCCTGAGGAAGGATGGGATTGTCCACCCCCAGAGATGGGAGTCTGGGGGTGTCAGTGGGCCTTGGTGGCCAAAGGCAGCCGGTGTACTGCCCAGCAGCTAAGCAGAGGAGAAAAGCCAACTGAGAAGGCAAAAGCTGGTGCTATTCGGGAAGCCCTGAGCGGCTGTTTCGCACTACGTAAGCTAAAGGCCAGTGAGTCTTTTAAAATCACCTGTGGGTGATGCCCTGCTCATAGTTGAGTGAGGGTGAGGAGCTGAGGAGCCCATCTTTGGGGGATGTGTAGGGAACATGGCTTGTGGTGGAGCCCACAGCCAAAGAGGGGACCCAAGAGAGGCCGCATGTGGACTTGTATCCACGGATCCCCGACCCATGTGCTTGTGCAGTGGGTTGGCCTGAGTGCAGGGGCCTGCATGTTGGAGCGTTGGAGCGACCACAGATAGAAAACCCTGAGGGATGGGCGATTACCCCCAAAGAGTACAGAATCGCCAATCCAAGAGTGAGTGCATCCTGGGGGTGGATGCGGTGTGCGGCTTGTGGCCGAGACTGCAGCCGGAGGGGGCCGGGAGGCCTGATGGCTCCCGGCGTGTGACAGCTGATGCCTGAGTGGTTCCCTCCCTCGCATGAGCAGTGCCTTCGGCAGCGGAAGTGGTGGATCATCTACTGGTGCCAATAATTGTCTTTTGCCACTAGGTTGATGCCCTGCCTGGACTTATTTGTGTTCTGTTATATTTCATTGTGATATATTTCATTTGCTTTTGTGGGCCATGGCTGCAGTGTTCATATTCGTCAAGAGAAACGTGTGTATCACTTGTATAGACTGTCTGGTAGAAAACCCTGAGGGGGTGGATTGTAGGGTAAGGTAAAAGTATCAGGCTTTTCTGCTCTCCCGCCCATAGGATGGATGATGGAACCCTGTGGTCCCGAATGCATGCCTGATGCGGGCACCTGGAGTAGGGTGTGGGCATAGGTAGATGGGATTCCCCTGGGCTAAGATGGGCTTTTAAGGGTGGCGTCACGGGGACGCCAGCAGAAGCAGAGAAGCAGAAGCAGAACCGAGAGAGCAGAGCAGCAGAGACCACCAGAGAACGCCAGAGAGCCCAGAAAGAGTGAAGACTTGCTGCGGGCTGGGAGGCCTGTCAGCCTCCTGGCCCCCTAGCACCCCTGCCTGCCATGTACCTGGTAAATCCCAATGAAAGCCTGCAAAAGCCACTGAGGCTTCCAGGACTCTCTTCTCCTGTACCTGGTCTGCTGGATCAGAAAACCTGCCCTGTGGCCATTCCTTCCTGCCTTACACACACTCACCTGCAGTTTCTCCATGGCTCCCTGAAAGGCCTGGTGGGTCTCCCCAGGCACACTCTCCCCACCATGGCCTCGCGGCTGTCTAGGTCGTCAGGGATGCTTAGCTTTGGCAGGGGATCCTTGTTCTCCTCTTCCTCCTCCTCCTCACTGCTCAGTCCATTTACTGTCGGGGGGCAGCCAGAGGGGCTCAAAGAACACCTGGGTTCTGAAGCAGCCCTGAAAGCCAGCAAGCTCTGCTCCCTCCTCTCTGTGCAACCCTGCACCAGCAAGTCCCCAAAGGAGAAGGAACCAAGTTGTCCTAAGGGTGGCTTCCACTCTTGCAAACCCCTCCTCTGCTGAAGTCCCACTCACTTTCTCCAGTCCGAGCCAGGAGGTTCAGTGGGGCTGGCAGGTAAGAGTGAGAAGGGATGCTGCTCGCAGGTCTTCCTGCTCGGGCGGCCACCGGGTGTCTGGCACTCCAACTGCCCCACCTGTGTTTCCAGCAGCTCTTGGCGGGCCAACTCGACCTCCATCTTGCCCTGCTCTTCATGCTGCATCCAGTCGCCAAGCTGGGTGTTAAGCAGCACCGGCTTCTGCAGGACGCCCTTCTCGTTGGCCAGCTGCTGGTAGGCGGCCATGAGCTGCTCGTAGGCGGCCATGTACTGCTGAAGGTGACTAAGGTAGTGGTTCCGCTGCTGCTGCAGCTCCTGACCCTCATGATATTTCTCCTCCACCTGCAGGGAGGACGCGGGGGGGTGAGGGCAGGTGGCAGTTGGCCTCCAAATTGTCACTGGAACCCAGCTGCCTCTGCTAGACGCTACCTCAGGGAGACCAGTAGTGACCATCACTACTGACCAGTGCTGCTCAGCACTCCTGGTGACAGGGGATTGGAACCCTACTTGTACTTCTGGTGGACAGTACCTGGCTGAGGTAGACACCACTTGTGGCTACAGTAAGCTCCGTTTCCCATTTGTAAAATAAACCCCAATGTGGTTGTTTCCAGAGCCTGAAGTCTCTTGCAATTGTGCACATGGTTGAGAACCACAGTGATGAGTCCCCTACCGGGCACTATCCTTCCATTGGCTCTAACCTGTAGGCCCCTAGCGTATGGGGTCTGTATTGCTCCAGCCTTTGGTTTTGGCTTTGGGGCTTTTTGGCAGCTCTCTTGTCTTAGAGCCTGGGCAGGTGGGTGCCACTGCGGCCTATCCTGGCATCCCATTCATGCCCTGTGACTACCCTTTTCAGTTGGGATCCCAGCTGATGTCAGAGACACAAAGTGTTAAAACGTTCTTTGTGAGTTGCTGGACAACAACAACAACAACAAACAGCTCTTTCAGACACGAGGCTCGGAGCCTTTGGTGCTGCTTTCCGGTGATGTCAGACACAGGACTGGAGGCCCAGTCTCTGACAGAGGTCTTCATCCTCTCTTCCTCCTGCAGAGGTTGGCTACTGGATGCTGCTTTTCTTCTTTCAGCTTCTGGTTCTCCTTTCTTCAGAGGCCAGGAACAGAGTCTTCCCCTTCTTTCTTTGGAGGTTGGAACAGAGCCCCTCAGCTCCCTCTAACCCTGGCTTGTATCACTCTTCAGGGTGTCCCAACATCAAGTCTGGTTGGACCATTTTTCTTTTTTTGTGCAGAATAACTGGGGTATTGGCCAGAGGTGTAGAGTGAGCAGAAAAGACAGACTGACTGAAACACACTGCTGAGGGGAGCAGCCGGCAAGGCAGGAGAGGTCTGCTGTGCCCTGTGGGTCAGCTCCCAGCCAGGGATCAAACTCAGGCAGTAGTGGTGATGGTGCCGAGACTTAACCCCTAGGCCACCAGGGAGGCCCTGGACCATTTTCATCCTTGGCTGACTGGACCACTTAGCACCAATCAGCTCATAGCTTCCACCTGATTGGTCCTGCCCATAACCCAGGAAGCATGCAGAAAAGGGCAGTTCTGAGCAGCAACTGTCTCAACGGACTTGTGTGGTGGAGCAACAGAGTGGGGACCACCGAGGCAACTCCCAGATCTGCACCCACAAAGGGGGGGGGGACAGGCACTGTGGGACTTTGCCACCTGCCCAGGCCCCTTCCTTCAACTGCAGCAGAACTGCTTTCCAGTGCTCTCTGAAGTGAAGGATGCTGAGGCTCAACCCTGTTCAGTGAAGCACAACCCCAGAGCCAAGTCTGGAACCAGGATGTCTCCACGTCTCCTCGTCTCTCCCCTAGTGGCTCAACCTCCAGCAGGGCAGGTGACGTGCAGTCCCGGGGAACCCACCAGTCCATGTCAGACCCTGGGCACAGGTGGTCACGGACCTGGCAGGACTGCAGGGTCACCAGTGCCCCCCAGCCCTGAGTTGGAGCTACCTATGTCCTGGCCTAAGGACCTTCCTCCCGGAGGCCTCCGAGCCATTCCCAGCTGGCACAGGACTTACCATCTCCTTCAGCTCTGCCAGCTTCTCCTGCAGCTGGCCGAGTTTCATGGCCAGCTCGCTCCTGGTGTGCTGCTCCATTTGGAGCGAGCCGGTCACCTCCATGTTCTGATGGGACTGGACAGACAGAAGACACAATGAGATGCCGCCCAATGCAGTTGGAGACCCAGAGCTCGGTGTCCCCTCCCACATCAGGACGAGGTCATCTTCCAGCCCAGGGCACCCCAGGCACCTTACCTTCTTGCCAAGCGCTTTCTGGGCTCCAGATCCTGATCATCTCCTGCACCCACCCTCTGTCTGGGACTCCCATGTCACCCACTATCCACGGGGATGAACACTGCCCACCTCTACAAATCAGTCTCAAAGGCCACCCTTCCAGCCTCCAGACCTTTCAGAGCCAACTGCTCCCTCAGTTGCCACATCCCACCTTGCCGCCTAGCAAAGTGTCTGCTGCCAAGGGCCCATGGGAGATGGGTAAGTGTCCAGTTGATCTGCTTCCCCCCATCCCTTCAGTTTGAGTCTCCACAGAATTTCCTTCCCCAAGGCACCTGTGCACCATCACCACAGTCCCCTGTGCTCCTCCCTCCTTCCCTCTGATGCCTCTTCCTCCTCCTCTCCTGCAGTATGTCTCTGATTTATAATTGTCTGTTTTTGTTTTGTTGTCTTTTGTATTGCTATTATTTTTTTACACTGATGTCTTATTAGACTCCCCTATATTCCTGTTATAAGTAAAACCATCCTATATTTTTCTTTTTCCTTCTGTCTTATTTCACTGAGCATAATTCCTTCTAGCTCCATCCACATTGCTGCAAATGGCATGAGTTTATCTTTTTTTGATTGCTGAATAATATTCCATTTTATATATATACCACATCTTCTTGATCCAGTCATCTGTTTTTGGGCATTTGGGTTGTTTCTGGTTTTACCCATTGTAAATAGTGCTGCAATAAACATAGGTGTACAGGTGTTCTTTTGAATCAATGTTTTTGTTTCCTTTGGGTAGATTCCCTGGTAGTGGAATTTCCGGGTTGTATGGTAGCTCCATTTTTAGTAGACTGAGGAAACTCCAGACAGCTTTCCATAGTGGTTGGATCACTTTGCACTCCCACCAGAAGTGTAGGAGAGTTCCTTTTTCACCACATCCTCGCCAACATATGTTGTTGCTTGTTTTTTGATATGTGCCATTCTTACTGGTGTAAGGTGGTATCTCAGTGTGGTTTTGATTTGCATTTCCCTGATTATAAGGGATGTTGAACATTTTTTCATGTGCCTGTTGGACATTTGCATTTCCTCTTTGCAGAAATGTCTTTTAAGTTCTTCTGCCTGTTTCTTGACCGGATTGTTTATTTTGTTTTTGTTGAGCCGTGTGAGTTCTTTGTATAAATTTGTGATCAGTCCCTTATCAGTTGAATGGAGTGCAAAGATGTTTTCCCAATCACTGGGGTGTCTCCCTATTTTGGTTAATGTCTCTTTGGCTGTACAGAAGCTTTTCAGTTTGATGTAATCCCAGGTGTTTATCTTTGTCTTCACTATCACTGCTTTGAGTGATGTCTTTAAAGATATTTCTGAGATGTATGTCTTGCAGTGTTTTACCTATATTTTCTTCTATATATTTTATGATTTCAGATCTTATGTCCAGTTCTTTTATCCACTTTGAGTTGATTTTTGTGCAGAGTGAGAGGTAGTGGTCTAGTTTCATTTTTTTAACATGTGGAGGTCCAGTTTTCCCAGCACAGTTTATTGAACAAACTGTCCGTGTTCCATTGCATATTCTTTACTCCTTTGTCAAAGATTAGTTGTTCATAAAAGTATGGCTTTATTTCTGGGCTCTCTATTTGGTTCCATTGGTCTGTGTGTCTATTTTTGTTCCAATACCAAACTGTTTTAATTATTATGGCTTTGTAGTATAGCTTGAAGTTTGGAAGGGCGATACCTCCTTTCTCCTTTGTTTTCATCAGTAGGGCTTTGGCAATTTGAGGTTTTTTGTGGTTCCATATAAATTTCATCAGTATTTGTTCTATTTCTTTGAAGAATGTCATTGAGATTTTTGTTGGAATAGCATGGAATCTTTATATTGCTTTTGGGAGGATGGCCATTTTAATAATGTTATTTCTTCCAATCCATGAGCAGAGACTGTCTTTCCATTTGTGTCCTCTTCAATTTCTTTTAACAGTGTTTTATAATTTTCTTTGTATAGGTCTTTCACCTCTTTTGTTAGGTTTATTCCCAAGTATTTGATTTTTTTTTTGTTTCAATTATAAAAGGGATGGTGTTCTTGATTTCTCCTTCAGGTTGATTGTATATAGGAAGGCTACTGATGCTTCTGTGTTGATTTTGTATCCTGCTACTTTACTGAACTGGTTGATTATTTTGAGTAGTTTTTCTGTGGAGTTTTTAGGGTTCTCTATGTATGGTATCATATTGTCTGCAAATAGTGATAGTTTTACTTCTTCTTTCCCTATTTGAATTCCTTGTATGTCTTTCTCTTGTCTTATTGCCCTGGCTAGGACCTCCAGTATTATATTGAAGAGCAGTGGTGAGAGAGCATATCCTTGTCTTGTTTCTGATCTTAAAGGAAAGGCCTCCAGCTTTTCACCATTGTGAATAATATTGACTGTTTGTTGTATATGGCTTTTATCATGTTAAGGTATGTTCCTTCTATCCCGAGAATTTCAAGGGCCTTCATCATAAATGGATGTTGGACTTTGTCAAATGCTTTCTCAGCATCTATTGATATGATCATATGGGTTTTCTTTTTCTTTTTCTTGATGTGTTGGATTACACTTACCAATTTTCATATGTTGAACCATCCTTGTGTCCCTGGGATGAATCCCACTTGATTATGGGGAATTATTTCTTTGATGTATTGTTGGATTCTGTTGGCAAGGATTTTCTTTTTTTGTGCTGTCTTTGTTTGGTTTTGGTATTATTGTAATGTTGGCTTTGCAGAACGTGTTTGGTAGTATTCCTTCTTTTTCAATTTCTTGAAAGAGTTTGTGTAAGATAGGTACTAATTCTCTGCTTATTTTTTGGTGGAATTCATTTGTGAAACCGTCTGGGCCTGGGCTTTTGTTTTGGGGGAGTGCTATGATCACTGCCTCAATTTCACTGCTTGTAATTGGTCTGTTTAGTTGTTCTATTTCTTCTTTGTCCAGCTTTGGATGATTATATCATTCAAGGAATTTGTCCATCTCTTCTAGGTTGTTGAATTTGTTTACATGTAAGTGTTCACTGTAATCTCTGATTACTCTTTTGATTTCTACTGATTCTGTTGAGATTTCTCCTATTTCATTTATAATCATATTTATATGTTTCTCCCATTTTTTCTTTGTGAGCCTGGCTAGAGGTTTGTCTATTTTGTTTATTTTTTCAAAGAACCAACTTTAGGTTTCATTGATCTTTTGGATATTTTTTTTTTAATTTCCAATCTGCTTATTTCTGCTTTGATTTTTATTATTTCCTTTCTTCTACTGGCTTTAGGGTTTTTTTTGTTCTTTTTCTAGCTCTTTAAGATGTGAGATTAGGTTGTTTCTTTGAATTCTTTCTTGTTTCTTGATGTGAGCCTGGATTGTTATATATTTTCCTCTTATTACTGCTTTTGCTGCATCCCATACATTCTGAAAAGTGATGTCCTCCTTGTTGTTCAACTCAAAGTATTTTTTAATTTCTTCTTTGATCCCCTCATTAGTCCAGTGGTCTTCCAATAGTATGGATTTCAATCTCCATGAAGTGGGAATGTTCCTTGTTTTCTTTTCATGATTTATTTCTAGCTTGATGCCTTTATGATCAGAGAAGATAGTTGGAATGATTTTGATCTTTGTGTATCTGTAGATGTTTGTCTTGTGGCCCAGTATGTGATCAATTCTGGAGAATGTTCCATGCACACTTGAGAAAATTGTGTACTCAGATTTCTTTGGGTGCAGTGTCCTATAAGTGTCTGTCAAGTCCATGAGTTCTATGTCTTTATTTAGGGTTATAGTCTTTGTTTTGTCTCATTGATCTGTCCATTGGTGAGAGTGGGGTGTTGAAGTATCCCACTGCATATGTATTTTCTTTCATGTCTGTTTTCAGAACTGATAATCATTGTCTAATATATTTTGGTGCCCCCTCATTTGGTGAGTACATTTTGATGAGTGTTATATCTTCCTGATGTACTATCCCCTTGATCATAATTTAGTGTCCGTCTATGCATCTTTTTACCTTTTTTAATTTGAAGTCAATTTCAACTGATATAAGTATGGCTGTTCCTGCCTTCTTTTTTGGTCCATTTGCTTGTAGGATTATTTTCCAACCTTTTACTTTCAGTCTATGTTTATCTTTTGTGGTTAAAATGTGTTTCCTGGAGACAGCAAAAGGTTGGATTTATTTTTTTAATCCAGCCTGCTTCTCTGTCTTTTTATTGATGAGTTTAATCCATTTACATTTAGAGTTAATATTGATATGTTGGCATCTGTATTTGCCATTTTGTTTGTCTTTTTTTGTGATTTTATTCCTTGGTTTGTTCTGTTCTTCTTGTTCATTCCTCTGTTGGTTGTGGCTTTAGGACTTGTAGAATTTTTTTGGAGTGGTGGTTTAATTGTAATGAATTTCTGGAGTTTCTGTTTGTCTGAGAAGGCCCATATCTTTTCTTTGTAGAGGAAGGAGAGCTTTGCAGGGTAAAGTATTCTTGGTTGGCATTTGCTGTGTTGAAGTTTGCTGAATATGTTACTCTATTCTCTTCTTGTCCGTAATGTTTCTTTGGGGAAGTCTGAAGTTAACCTGATTGGTTTTCCCTTTAAAGTTATCTTTTTCTTCCCCTTGCCTGTTTTATTTTTTCCTTGTCTTGGACTCTTGCAAGCTTTACTATTTGGTGTCTTGCTGTAATTTTCTTTTCATTGTGGTAATTGGTAGTTCTTCTCGCTTTTTGTATGTCTATGTTCGTCTCCTTTTTCATACTAGGGAAATTTTCTTCAATTGTCTCCTTGAATAATTTCTCTGTTCCTTTGTCTCCTCACCTTCTGGAATGCCTATAACTCTTATGTTTCCTCTCTTCATGGAGTCTGATAATTGTCTAAGAGTATCTTCATACTTCTTTATTTGCTCTTCTATCTCTTTTCTTTTGACTCTTTTTATTTCTGTACCTTCGATAGTACTGATCCATTTTTCCATTTCATCAATTCTGTTTTCATTGCTTTTCCCAGAGTTGTTTATCTCCTCTAGTAATCTTTTAATCTCCTGTGTTTCTTTTCTTTCCTTTCTTGAGGTCTCAATTTCATTCTTCAGTGATTATTTGTCTCAAATCATTTTTTCATTTTTGTTTTCTTTGTTTTTGATCATGATGAGCATTAATTCTCTATCTGATAGGCCGAGAAGTTCTTCCATGTCATTGTTGAGCTCTGGTGACTGTATTTCTTTTTGTGGTGTGTCCTTCCCCTGCAGGCTTGCTTGGTTATTTATGTTTTCTTCTCCCTGTTGTTTGCTTTCAATTTAGTTCTATTCATTGGGACATGTGCCACTGGTGTTGGCGAGCATCTCTTTGGAGTGCTCCTTTAGGGGTGTCGGAAACTGTTCACCAGACTGGGATTAGCACTGGTAGACCAAAACTCCACCAGAGTGTTGATGCTGTGTTGCTGGGCACTGTCCCTTACAGTTCCCTCCCTCTGTATTTATTTAGTTCCAACAGGGAGTCAGTTAGTTGGTGATTTTGTTCTGGTCATGAGGTGGCACAAGAGACCTGTCCTTGCTGACCTTTGCTTTTTCCCAGTGGTTCTCGGCTGGCCTTAGACTATTTGTAGGTCACCGTGGAATCCTTGTCTTCCTCTGATGGCTCCCGGAGCCGCTAGATCACCTCTGTGGTGATTTCTTCACCATTCTCCACAGTTCCCATTTGTGGGGTGTGGTGCCTGAAATAGTTCCTCTATACTCCGTGTCCCACTTGATCTGTAGTTTGTTCTTGCTGGTTTGTTTTTTTTTTTCCCTCCTTTCCGTTGGTCGGAGAGAGCCTACTCAGTGGGTGGAGGAGGGTAGCAGAGTTCTGACTCTTTCCCTTTTTTTTAAAAAAAAAATAATAAAACTTCTCTTTGGCAGAGACTAAAAGTCTCTGTCTTGTGGGGAAACTCACTGTGTATGTGAATGGGGGAATCTGGTGAAAGTTTTCTCAGACGTGACCCAAGAACCCCAACTGTGAACCCAACACCTCTCCAAAATATCACTCCTCACCAATGTCAATGTTATAAAAACAAGCAAAGTCAGAGAAACAGTCAGCAAGAGGCACATCGAAGAGAACTGGCTCTAACTGAATGAGGCAATTTGGATTATCGAACATAAAACGTACATTAGGAAGAAGTAATGAAATTAAGCACAGAGTTTAGTAATTGTGTCAATATTGCTTCATTAGCTGTAAAAAAAAATACAAAAAAAATTCATGTAAGATGTTAACAAAGTGGAAATGGTGTGGAATAAATAAGAACTGTACTATCTTTGCAACTTTTCTATAAATTTAACAGTTTTCATTAAATGTTATATATTTTTTTAATGTCCTCAATACTAAATAGGTTGTAAAAGGAAAAAATGATCTACTTTCCCAGGTTTTGTTATCCAGACGCTGGAGAGAGGGATCCTGGGGAGAAAAGCTGGAAACCTCACACCCAGGGCATTCCCCCAAGGCTCCTCTCCTCTGAGCCCTGCTTCTCTGACTCCTCACAGAGCATCTCACCACCAGGATGCCGCCCTCCAGGACCCCCAACTCTGCCCATCTCAGAACCGGCCCTCTCCAGGCAGCTCCACCAGAATCTGAAACACTCTACCAGAATCAGGAAACAGTCAGACAACCCTTTTTATACCAGGGCTGCCCTGTAACAGTTTGGTGCAGTAAAGAAAAGGGGAGCCAAGCTAAACTTTCTCAAAGGAAGGGACAATTCATTGTGCCCCCGGGCGATCTTCGTGGACCCAAGGTGGGGGTCCCTGAAGTCATGCCCATTGTGGGGGGAGATGTCATTTTATAGGGTGAGGAGAGGTTAGGCAGGAAAACTGGGTTTGCGGGGGGGGGGGGGAACAGGTTTAGGTGGAACAACGTTGTTTTTTCATGGAGCCGAGTAGTTTTCTCCTGCTTATGGATTCAGTTTGGGTTTGATGGAATCAGGGGTACTGGTGTCAGGACCATCTTGTTTGTATGTGGGCTTCCCCATTCCTGGCCCCTGCATCAGCCTTTCATACCAGCCTTTTGTTGAAAAGGGGCAATGGTTCTTTCTTTGGCTACTTCCTGCTGGACAGGGGCGAAGACCAGGGTGGGGGCTCAGGCCTGGCTATGAGACAGTCTTTGCAGGGATGTGAGGATATGGGTGGAGAAGGAGTTGGTTAAAGGTGGTATGGGACAGTTCTTGGATCTGATGTTGTATGAAACGGAGTAAGCATGGGGCAAAAAGAAAAAATGAGGAGATTAGGATAAGAAGCCCTATGAGTGGTAATACTTTGCCCGAGGCTGTGCTGATCTGGAATTGCTGGGCATAGACAGAAGAATGGGAAGTGGCTTGAAGAGATGCGATTAAAAACAGAGGAAGGAGAGGGGCCTCCCCAGTGGTGCAGTGGTTGACAGTTGAGCTCTGGGTTGTGAAGCTGCCCACAGCCCCTACAGCACCGGTTCAATCCCTGGCCTCAAGGCGAGAGTCCCACATGGCGGGCAGACCTCTCCTGCCACCCACTGCTCCCCTCAGCAGTGTGCTTCGTCAAGTCTGCCTGTTCTGCTCTTCGCTTTGTCTCTGGTGAGTTCTCTCACCTTCCTGTGCTTCTGACTGTACCCAGTGCTTGCATAAATAAATCTTTAAAAAAAAAAAAAAAGAAAAGAAACAGAGGAAGGAGAATCAGAGGGCCTCTACTCTTTAGGCTGAGTGGGATGTGGACCAGGGAAGCATTGATGCAAACCCGAGTTGGGCCCAGCACTTGCATACATACTGCTTGTCCACAGGGACCGGTTTGACCCTGGACAGCTGATGCCAGAATGTGTTGCCCAAGAGCTTGACAGCTGTTGGTGTAGTCAGGATGATCGTGTGTGGACCCATCCACTTTGGCGGAAGTGGTTTTAGAGAGATGGCTTTCAGAAGAACCTGGTCTCCAGGACACAGCAGGTTGACAGGTGCATCAGGGGACAGAGGCACAGGTTGTGGCAGACAAGTCTGCGTGTTCTTGGAGTAGCTCTCTGAGCAAAGAAAAGTATGGAAAATATCCAGACAACGGTGTAGGTTGGATGGGGAGCTCATGGTTAGTAAGAGGAGGTCTGCCATACATCCTTTCAAGGGGGCTCTGGAACAAGGGGCCACAGAGAGTGGCTCGGAGGTGCATTAAAGCCAGTGGGAGCAGCTCCACCCAGGATTTGCGGGCTCAGTGGAGAGTTTGGCTAGGTGGTCTCTGGTCAGACCATTTACCCGTTCTCCCTTACCAGAGGGTTGCGGTCGGGAGGGAATGTGTAGTTTCCAGGTGATGCCCAGGGAGGAGACCTGTGGAGTAATCTTTGAGATAAAGGCAGGTCCATTGTGCGACTGGTGATGGTGTCCACCATAGTAAGAAGAGGGTGTTATCTGCGTTAGGGAGTGGAACACCCGTGAGGCCTAGCAGGATGGAGAGTCGAGGATTGGGAGAGGGAGATGAGAGGGTCTTTGACAAAGAGAGTAGAAATCTAACAGACAAGAGGGTGATGGAGGGGAGAGAGCCTGGTGAATGAGCAGGTCCTGGAGCCGATGTGGAGAACTAACATTTACAGGTTGGCCCAGTGTGGGTTTTAGGGCTTGTCTAGCGAGATGAGCAGCTGCCGCAAGTGCACGCAGGCAGGGCTGCCATCCTCTTACTGTGGGATTCATTTGTTTAGAGAAATAAGCAACTGGTCACTGGACTGGCCCAGGTTGGCCTAGAACCCCTAGAGCAACGCCCTGTTGCTCATCTGTCAATAACAGGAATGGCTTTCCCGGGTCTGGGAGAGTGAAGGCTCATGTCAGAGAGCTTTTTCTGGATAAAGCAGAGCAAACAGGGTGTAGAAACAAAGAAAAGCATGATCATGATCACTGGGCCTACTATGGGAAGGATCCATGGCAGTAAGGGAGAGCTGGTCCATGTTTGGATGTCCTGGTCCCAGCTTCGGCTGACGAAGGGTCAGTCAAAGGGGGCTTTGCTGGTCAGATGAGCAAGCCCATGAATGTATTGGAGGAGGGGGAGACACCTGAGTACACACGATTTCTCACCAAAACCTCCCTCTCAGACCTTCAACACTTTCTTTTGCTTGCTTTCTTTCTAATGCCATTTCATTTTACCCATCCTGCTTTACATTATCTTAAGGCCCTTCAGAATATCCCTCTTCCATATTTTCTTTTTTCAAACACACATACCTCACCTCACTTGCATTTACCAGACTTAGCAAAACCTTAGTTTTATAAGGGAATTGAACACCATCTAAACAATAATGAAAAAAGGTAGATAGCCACTGTAGCTTTTCATTCCTGTATCCAGTGATTTAATTGGCAGAGAATGTTGTCCAAAGCCTGCATCTATGAGGTGATATGTTTCCAATTTGGCTAAGGTCACACTGGGGGGTTTGAATCCAGGGAGGAGGAGGGGTGGGTGGCCATCTGGAGAGGATTTTTAAAAGGATAAATTCCAGCTGGGCTGACACTGTGTAAGAATCCCAAGCTGCAAAATCCCTCCTGCACGTACTCCATGACGAGTTGCAGCTTCGGTCCAGGGGACACTGGACACCTAGTTGTGCTCGCTGCGGGACTGAAATTGATCATAGCCTAGGCTTCATGGAGCAGGAAGATGTGCGGATTTTCCAGCTGAGCAGGTTGTGGAGGAGTAGGGCTGGTCTGTGAATAACCTCTGCCCACCTTGGAGAGTCCCATTTGGATTCTAATATACTGGTCCCCGAGTCTTTCTTAAGGGGAGCTAGAGAGCCTCTCTATCTGCTCCTTGCAATGTGCACGTATTACTACCTGGACCTAAGCTTTCGCAAGAGCTCCTGCATCCTCTGCACCATCCATGTGCCCAGGAGTGAGCAGCAGGTCTCTCCCACCAAGGGGGCAGAACCTAAGATGGGGGAGAGTGGTCCAGGGTTCCCCGCCTCTGGCCCTGGGGCCTCTGGAGGCTCTGCCCACACAGCCCCACACCCCTCTCCTGGTCCTGTACCTGCTCAACTCTCCCCAACCCCTCCACACCCCACCCCTCACCCGCTCTGCTCCCCTCCAGGTGCTTCACCAGTTTCGTTGCCTGCTGGCCCTTCACCTGCTCTGCTCCAGGGACATCTGTGCTGCCCAGACTTCTATGCTGCAGTCCTGTGAGTCTCATGCTGCTCCTGGTCCATCTGACTGGGCCCAGCCCGAGCCTCTCCAGAGCCTCAACCTTCCCTGGTGTACTCCTGTTCCCCATGGCCACTGAGTGGTTGTGCTTTGGGGGTGGGGGTCTTCTGCCGGGTATGGCGCTATTTTCAATCTTTGTTGCTCTCCAGTTCCAATGCTGCACAGCAGCAACAAAATTCCAGGATAATTTCTAATACCCTGTCTCTGGCCCTGATGATTGCTGAAGGGGCCACTGCACTGAAAGGCCAGCCACGTCTTGGGGGAGGTCTTAGGGTGGTGCTGGAGGGCTGGGGAGCTGGACTGATCGTGCTGGCCCTGCTTTCCTGGTCCCTCTCCAGCTGCGGGCCTGTCTCAGTGGTGCTGCCGTGCTCCCCACCGTCTTCCAGCTGGAGGACTGACACCGAGGTGCTGCTGTGCTCCCTGGTGTCCTCCTGCTGGGGTCCAACCACAGAGGTGCTGGTGTCCCCCCAGGCGTCCTCCAGCTCTGGGCCTAGCGCAGAGGGTCTGCCCTTTGGGGTGTCCTCTAGCAGGGCGCTAGGACCTGCAGCAGTGGTGTGCTCCTGGGCGTCCTCCAGCTCAGGTGCCTGGCGGAGATGACCCTGTTGTCCGGGGTGGCATCCTTTCCCCTCTTTCGGACTTCCTGCTTTCGCAGGATACCTGGCCTTCAGGTATTCCCCAAAACCTCAGGCTGCAGGAGGTGGGGTGGGGGCATCCTTTCCGCTCTTTTCAACTGGGTACTTTCGCAGGATAACTGGCTTGGGGTATTCCCCGAAACCTCAGGTTGTGGGGGGTGGGGGGGGCAGTCCTTGGAATCGGGGTCACCAGGCTCCCGGAAGGTGATGTGCCTCGGCCGCTCCTCCCCCTCTTCTTTGTGGTCCTCCTCCCCCTCCTGCTTCCTGGAGTGGAGAATCAGGTAGGTGGCCATGACCTAGTCGTACTTGTTAGCATCAATTGCCTCCCGAATTTCCTGCCTCTGGTAGCCCAGGCGCTCCATAGCTTTGATTATGGCTGAGTCCTGGGGGCTGAGGGACGGCTCGCTGAAGGGCAGGAGTCCCTCGCTCTTTCTGCTACCCAGGCATGCTGTTGGATGCTCTCCAGGGGCCGCGCCTCCAGGGGTCCTGTGCCAGCATTTTGGCCAGCAGGTCCCCGCCCTGGACTGTGAGGTAGGAGGTCAGGTGGACGTTCCCGCCCAGGACGCGCTCCCTGATCGCCCTGAGGCTTGGCACCCTGAAGGGCAGTATGCCGGTCACAATATGCCCAGGCTCCACACGTCCACCTTGGGGCCGTTGTACCATTGGCCAAGGTAGATCTCGGGGGCCCTGTGTTCTCTTGACAGCAGCACGTGCTCAGTGCCTGGGGGAAGCCTTGGACGCTGAGCCAGAAGTCTGCCAGCTTGACTTTTCCTTCTCAGATCAGCACAACGTTCTCGGGGCCTCACATCCCGGTGTGTAATGCCCTTGGCATGGTAGTATCTGAGGGCCACGAGGATCTGCTGAAAGAGCTGGCAGGCCACGCTCTCCTCCAGGTGCCCACGCTCGCTCAGGAAGTCCTGCAGGTCTTCCCTCTGCACGTACTCCATGACGAGTTGTAGCTTCGGCCCAGTGTCCACCACCTGGAAGAGCTCCACGATGTTCGGGTGGTGAAGGGCCTTCATGCACCCCATCTCGCGGGCCAAGAGGCGGAGGTCAGGCAGCTCGGACTTGCGGACTTCCCTGATGAGCACCTTCATGCCCATGAGCGCGTGCAGAGCCAGCATAACCTTGGTGTGGGTGCCCCACCCCAGCGCCCGCAACGCCTGGTAGCTTTTTACTTTATGTCCCTGGGGACTGAGGCGATTGCACATAGCACCTGTGCACTTGGACTACGCAACTACACTCACCAACCCTGACTGTGCTCACAGCCCTTGCGCTACCTCCACTGACAACTGACTCTCCTACGATATTAACAAATGTACTAGTATTAACAGTACTCAAAAAGTATTCACTAAACCTCACTAAATACTAACAATGCTAACTTAACTCAACCCGCAATACTAACTTCACTAACCTTACTAGCAATACTAATTACACTACAAATAAATAAAAATACACAATCAAAAAAATTACAAATGAGACAAAAATGTAAAAATATAACAAACCAATTACAAACTAACCACTAAATTGAAGAATAAAACAGAACAACAAAGACCAATAGAATAAACAACAGAACAAACCACAATTAGAAACTAAAAACTGGAAAAAACAAACAAACAAACAAAAAACCAGAGAAACGACAAAGGGGAAGAAAGAACAAGCAATGAAACAAGAACAGAAGGGAAAATGGGGGAAATCATTCAAAAAATAAAATCAAAAAACTAAAAACTGACATAAAAAAGAAAAAAAAAGCCAATAACAAAACAATAAAGGAAAATAAACAAGGAAATAAAAGGAAAAAGAAAAAAATAGAAAAAAGTATAAGCAAATACAAAAAAAAAAAAATCAAGGAAAATAATGGAAAAAACAAAGAAAAGTAAAATAACTAAAATAAATAGCCTAAACAAATAACTAAATAAGTAAAGCAATAAATAAACCCAAAGAAAACCAAATACCCCAAAACAGGCTCTCACTCTCTCTCTCTCGGCGTCCGGAGTGCACAGGTCACTGTCCAGAGCTTCCCGGCTCCTGAGGACACAGGTGCAGTCCGGGCGGGCCTGATGTAGGCGGTGCCGGTGCCGTCACAAGGGCTCTTTGTGGCGTCAGAGCCAGAGGCCACAGCCATTGGCAGAGGGAACCCCCAGGGGTTTCTCAGCTTTAAGGAAGAAGCTGCCGCTTAACGACAACCCTTGGAATGCCCGAGAGGCCCTTTCATTTGTCCCGAGCAATCCCGTCCTGGGTTTTGGCTTTTCCAGGCGTCCCCATCCTGGCCCTGCCTTGTGCAGATGCTTTACTGTCGAGCTCACACTGTGGGGAGAACAGCAAACAGGGGGCGCAGGCGGTTGGGCGCGCGCTGGGGAGCTGTCCACAGCCTCTGCCGCGCCCGCGAGGGCCCACGTGGCGCGCAGACCCCTCCTGCAGCGCCCGCTGCTCCCCTCAGCAGTGGATTTCAGTCAGTCTGCCTGTTATGTTCCAGGCTGTCTCTGGGGAATCCTCTCACCCTCCCGCGAATTTGGCTTTTACCACAGTTTTTGTATAAATAAAATAAATCTTAAAAAATTTTTTTTTTTAAAAAAGGAGGCACAGTTACTACTGTTGGAGTTAACTAGTAAGGTTTAAATTCTAAAATTTTCAAGAGGTAATTTCAGATTTCTTTTTCAGCATGTCTTTCTTTTGGGGCGCTATAATTGTGTCATGGAGTCTAGTTTAGTAGAAAAATAACATTAAATAATAATACTATATACACAATATTTCCTTTGAGAAGGAACAAACTACAAACACAATAGGTCATAACAATACCAATGTGCTTAAATACTAAACAAAAATGTTGGGAAATTCAGAATACTTCGTTTTTTACGATGCTTTTAACACTTTTACCAAAATTGATTTAATAGTGATAAATATCAGGAAGTATAAGTATCATTGTTTTAATTCTATATATATTACATATATCAATATGTGCACTTACAAATACATTAATAAGTATCTGAGGAAGGAGATTTTGAGAAGAGAGGTCAATCATTTTTTCCAAGGTTACCTATATATGATATTCACTCAAAAGAAACAATGGCTAATTATTGAGAAACTACACTGTACTTCTGTAGAATTGATAGTGTTCTAGTGATTAAAATATAGAGAGAATGTGATAAAAATGACTTTTCAGTGACAGGGAAAAAAAAAAAGCAATATAAATAAGTTTTAAAATAATCCAACAGAGAAATACCACATGGTTATAGGATCTGTAAAACGGATCGAAACAAACCAGTTGAATTTTCAATACCATTCAGGATAACATCAAAATATGAAACCCTTAAGGATATTTTTAATAAAATGTATGTATCTGTAAAGCTATGAAAACATTATTCTTTCATGGAAATTATAAGACTTCAATAAATGACAATATGAACTCTATTGACAGACCAGGATGCATACAGCAAAGTTTGGGAGAAAGCACAATTGCAGAGGGGAGCACAGAGAGGCAGAAATGACTGAATGACCCTGCAGTAAGAAAAAGGAGGTCAGTGTTTCATGTGGACAAAGAAGAAAGAATTGTGAGATAAGGTCAAAGATATTCACAGAAACTAGTCACTCAGAACTTCATGCTAATTGTGAAAATGGAGAGAGGTGTTGGAGAGTGGAGTGAATTGAATAATTTGTGTTTGAGAAAAATCTCTTTGCATTGGGGAAACTAGATTGTAGGAGATCAAGAATGCAACAGGAAAACAACCAAGAAACTTGCAGGAGACAAAAAGAGAGGAGTGGGTCAGAGTGGTGCATTGCACAGGTTGTTAGCTAATAGGACTGATGTGGATGGGTATAGAAAGTGAGGGAAAGACAGAAATTAAAGATGCTGCCAAAGTTCCTATCCTGAGCAACTTGGTAGATGTAATTGCTATTTGCTTTTTTTTTAAAGTTTCATTTCTATTTGCTGAATTCTGAGAACAAAGTGTAGAGGTTTGGGTAGATAGAAGATTGGTGTAGTTGAAGAGGTTAGGTTCCATCTTCTTTTATAAGAAATCACACCACTCTATCTAACAAAGATTATTGATATAGAATGTTGTGGGGAAGAATCAAGGTGGAGGCCCTGTTGCAGGGGAGAAAGAGTTCACCAGAGAGAGATGGGAAATAGCAGGTGAATTTATTGAAATACACTGCTAAAAGAAGCAGAGGGCAAAACAGGAAGGGTGTACTGCTCAGAATTTGGGTCCCAAGTCTCTACGCTTTAGAACCATTGACTGGTTAGGGTGACTAGTCTTGGGTGTGTCCTGACTGATGATCTGAATCAGCATAGAGGGTCATCAGTTCTGGGCTTCACCAGCTTAAGGACCATGTTTCCATGGCAGTCCCATCCACTCCCTTTATCATTCCAGCCTCCCCTACTTGCCTGCTGGGTAAGGAGTGGGAGCTTGGTTTTCAAATTCTTAATGATACTTTGACAGGCCAGAGGTGCAGGGGTGAAAAATTTCACCAGAGGCAGACTGGAGAACAGAAAAGGCACATTTGTTCAAATACACTGCTAATGAAGCAGCTGGGGAGACAGGAAAGATCTGCAAGTGAAGAAAGATTTTGGGCTCCCTTTTATAACTAGTTTTGTCAGTTTTGCTTTGGGGAGTAAGTTTTGGGCTGTTAGTGCAGGGGTGTCTGATCCTGGGGGGTTGATCTTTGACCCAGAATGTGTCCTGGCCTTGCCTCCACATTCCTGGTCAAAGGGATCCATCTTATGGATTGGGACCCAGAGGAGCCTCATCAGTTCTCTCTGTGTTCAAGCCTCCCAAACCTTCCTGCTGGGCAAGGGGTGGGGTTTAATTTTAACCTTATTTAACACTACCTCACCAGATACTATTTGATTTCTGTTTTCCTGCCACAGTGGATACTTTCCTATATGCGATTTACATTCCCTCTTCCTGGTCTTCACCTGTCTGCATCTGTTAAATTTGGAAGTCTCTACTGACAGAAACAATTCAAAGCATGCACTTTATGACTTAACACTCTTATATCAATAAGTGTCAAGTAAATTACCAAAAAGGGAACCCCAAATCCCCAAAGGCTAAACACGGAAGCTACATTTCCTTAAGAGAATTTCTGACAATTAAATTGTAAGTTATGGTGAAATCTAAAGCAGCAAAAGGGGTTGAATAGGGTTGCTTTATGTTTTATTGCTAATTCCCTGTCAAAGCCATATGCTTAATTACCAAATATTAAAACATGTGCCCATCAAAGTGTTAGGGGGAAAGGAAGTCCTGAGCTAATTCCATACAGGCTTTGTGGACTCCACCCCCACTCCAGACCAAAGCCGTCAGGACACTGGGAAAGACAAATTCCATCACCACCAAAAGAGGGTTGCTGGGACCTGAGGGTGGAGTTAAGCGGCCAGGTTTGATATAAAACCAGACACATGGGTCTTGGGGGCCCCCTTCTTGGCTTCACGGCTCTTGGCTCGCGGCCAGATCTCAGAGTACCATTGGGTTTCCAGGTCGGCGGAACGGGTAGGACACATTTAATACTTTATCTCCCTATTTTCTCCCTGAGTTGTACATTCCCTCATTTCCCCTTTCCTCAGAGTGCACTCATCCCTCTTGTGGACCTGACTCAGTATGCTCCTGACTACACTGAGCGGGATGAGGAGAGAGCTTGTGCATGGGGATTTACTGAGTTTGACCCCAGCTCCACTTGGAGAGTAAACTCCCATGGGATGATACTCCTCCCTGAGGCCCTGGTATATCCAATGCTAAGACGTCTTCATGGAGGATCTCAATATAGAAGAGATGCCTTATTAGAAACAGTGCGCCCATATTTGAAGGACCCATATTTACATAAAATAGCACACCTGGGGCTGTCAACTATGTGCCAGGAATAACCCCAAGACTGACTCCCACCCTAAAGCCATTCAGGTTCAATATCGGGGCAAGTGCCCTTTTGAGGACTGGCAGGTGGACTTTACACAAATACTTAGAAAAACAGGCAGTTTCAAATACCTACTGGATTTTGTGGACACATTCTCCGGATGGGTGGAAGCTTCTCCCACAAAGACGAAGAAAGCTTCCAAGGTGGCAAAAGAGCTGCTGAAGGAGATAATCCCTCGCTTTGGGTTGCCCAGCTCCATCCAGAGTGATAATGGGCCAACATTCATCTCTGACTTTACTCATGCAGTAAGCAATGTGTTACAGATCAGCTGGAAATTCCATGCTGCATGGAGACCACAGTCTTCTGGAAAAAATGAACCACGCCTAAAAGAAAACCTTGGCAAAACGGTGCCAAGAAACACACCTTCGTTGGGACCAAGTACTATCCCTTGCCCTCCTCCAGATAAGAGTAGCACCTAGAAGTGGGCTACAATTAAACCCCTTTGAAACTGTGTTTGGAAGACCTTTCCAGGCCTCAGTTCGGAAAGGCGGTCCAGAAATAGCACAAGATTGCCGGATCATACAATATGCGAAACATAGCCAGGAGGTTCTGGCACAACTTTGCAACCTTAAGGATCTCTATGCCTCCTGATCAACCATTGTATCCCTTCCGACATGGAAAGCAGATCTTACTCAAGACTTGGCAGAGTGGGCATGCCAAAAACCAGCTGTCAGAAAAATGCACTGGTCCACATGACGTTTTGCTGAGCATACATACTTCTTTGAAACTTGCAGGCATAAAACCCTGGGTACATCATTCCAGAGTTAAGCAAGCACCAGAAGGAACTGACCCAGAGACAAAGTCCCACTGGTCTTGTGAACTCATTGAGGACTTGAGATGTATATTTAAGAAAAAGACAAAAACTTGAATGTTACTGACTTCTTTTCCAGTTATTGTTGCAGGATGTCCAAAGATACACTTTTCTGGATTTTTTTTTTTAAAGATTTATTTATTTATTTATTTATTTATTTATTTATACAAGCACTGGGTACAGTCAGAAGTGCGGGAGGGTGAGAGAATTCACCAGAGCCAGAGCGGGGAACAGAACAGGAAGAATGACGAAATACACTGCTGAGGGGAGCAGCGGGTGCGGCAGGAGAGGTCTGTCATGCCATGTGGGACCCTCCCCATTGGCCGGGGATTGAACCGGCACTGCAGAGGCTGCGGGCAGCCCCACAGTCCAGCGGTCAACCACTGTGCCACCAGGGGAGGCCCGGATTCACTTTTCTGAAGAAACCCTAAGATGACTAACATGATCAAACCAATCTTCTTCCTTTCAAAATTTAAGAGATGTGAAATAACATCTAGAATCATGCATATGCTGGCAGTATTTTTTTTTTTTTTTTTACACAGATAGACTTTCAATCTTGATTTTGGTATTTCCTTTTAACTTTTTGCTTTTTTTTTTTTTAACTTCAAGGTTGATTTTCTGCTTGTTTTTGTTACTTTGGTCTGAGTGAAACTGCAGTTGTATAAGATACCCCATGCGTGATAAATCGTTACTAAAGAGCTCTTTGTGTCTATATGTTGTATGTCTGTATGTCCTTTCCTTGTGTCCTTGTCTTGGCCTCTAGTGGTTGACAAACTGGTATGCATAATTCCTATAGACATTGAAAAAAAAAGTCTTCAGTTATGAGGAAAAGCTAAAGGTTATGGTTTGATTGTCAACATTATAAAACTGAACTAAGCCGGTGCCTTCATAAGATTGAATATTGTTGTTTCTTGCTGTTTTCTGATATTTATGGCAAAGCTTCCCAGAAATCTAAATTCAAGTACAAATTTGGTAGCCTGTCATTGGCCTATGCAAGGAAATTTTGTGGAACCTCAGTAGAGCTCCTGAGACACTCCACATTTCCTCCCTTTCCTCCTGGGAAAGGTATTAGATGAATTTGTCCTATTTGGCTTACCTAGTAGAGAAAACTAGAAGGGAAGCATTGTCACTTGGGAAAGCGGGTAACACCTTGACCTGATTATGTATGTAAATTGTCAATGGTGATTGTCGCCTTGTAATATTGTATACTTCAATTGTTTATCGACAGAAATTGTTTCTGGAGAAAATAGGGGTAATAGGCCTCAACGGATTCCTAGTGATGGTATTGTTGAGTGTAAAAATTTCCTACAAAGGACTAAATTGATCTGGAGATTCACCTGATTTTTACTAAGTTTTGACATAATACCGGCAAATTTTTTTTTGCCTTTTGTTCTGAATCCACAAAAATTTTGTTTTGACTGACCAGGATGTGCAGCAATGTTGATTTTTTTCTTTTTTCAGCAGAGCTAACTTGTGTTCACATTTTCTCTCCCCTTGATACCAACACAGCATAAAAATAGTGGTAGTAATTTTTTTTACTACTTATCTCAGAGACTGTTTTTGCATAACTTCTGTAGGGATTTTGTCTGCTTAAACTAAAAAAATTGGACATGAGTTTCATTGTGTGGCTTTGAGTGGAGTTCTTCCAGGAAGTTGAAGCAGAGCTGAACCAAGAAGAGGAGAACCTGTTGCTTTGTTCATAGTGTTCCAGAGACCTCCAAAGAAGGTGAGGGAGCTTGCCTCCATTGGCAGGACTGGACAACCTGGCAAATGAAAAAGTCCTGGTACCCTCAAGAAGAGGAAAGCCCAGGTGGAGTCTGATGAGACCAACTTTGTTCCTGAAGCCTACATGGACCAAATGTCAAGAGTTCACTCTGATCCTATATGGAGTATTCCAAAAGCCAGCTAAAATTGCTGTTTAGTTATTCTGCCCTATGATTTTATGCAAAAATAGGTAATATAGCTTACAAGTAGATTTAGTTTGCAAACTTTTGCTATGCCGTTGAAAGAATTTGGGCTCAAGGTTGAGAGAACATGGTTTTTACATAATTTGAACCAATTTTAAGCTTTTTTCTTGTGATTTTGACATGTTTGCTGTCTTGTTTTGACTAATGCCTCCAGATTTTTTTTTGTTTGTTTTTGTTTTTTGTTTTGGCTTGCACTGATGAACTCTTTTTCTAGGAATGGAGGACTTTTGCTTTCCACAATGGACTATACCTGGAAAGACTGGTTTTCTTTCACACTGGAACCCTGAAAAATTTTCATCTGAGACTGTATCCCAGCATCCATATAACTGATCTTCATCACCATGGAAATGGTGGCAAAAAGTGAAAGGGGGGAATTGCTGGGGGGAAAGGATGTACTGAGCTAATTCCATACAGGCTTTGTGGACCCCACCCCCACTCCAGTCAAAGCTGTGAAGACACTGGGAACTACAAATCCCATCATCACACAAGGGAGGGTTGCTGGGACCTGAGGGTGGAGTTAAGCAGCCAGGTTTGGTATAAAACCAGACACATGGTCCTTGCGGGGTGCGCGGGGGGGGGGGCGTCCCTTGTCTTCATGGCTCTTGGCTCACCGCCGCTTCTCAGTGTGCCATTGGGATTCCAGGTCAGCGAACACGGGTAATACGCATTTAATACTTTATCTCCCTCTTTTCTCCCGAGTTGTACATTTCCTCATTTCCCCTTCCCTTGTAAATAAACCTTTTATTAACCTTTGTGTGTGCCTGCAGTGGAGTATTAATAGGTCCCTTTTAAGCGCGCGGGTGAAGACCCAGAGTCAGGCAACCCATTTTATATCAGGGATTCCCTGTAACACTTTCACTTCTCAGATTACAGGCCATTGATCTGAGAAAATGGGGGGGCATCGCACCCTGAAGGGCCTGTTTCCCCATCTCATCTCCAGCTGGCCTCGTTATAATCAGTCACACACAGTCAGTTACAGCAAACAGCCCGTCACAGCTGGTGCTCCTGGTATCCATTATGTTCAGCCTCCAGTACTGGTTATCAGCCCCCGGCCTCACCCAGACACTACATTGCCACAGTCAGTTTGCATGAATTCATCAGGAACAGAAATTATTATGCAGACTTTTTAATCTTGCTTTGTCAGACCTTCATACAGGAACCCTCAGACTGAGAGCTCCTAACAGCCAGGAGTCAGGGCTCAGGACCACGCCAAGTTCTCACCTCCAGAATTGGCCTGCAGTACCTGTATCATTGGGAAAATTCCTCATGAGGCTCCCATGACATTTGGGGTTTCTGGACCTGCCAAGGGGTTGCCTTCTTTACCCTCATGACAGACCCTTGTACCCCTAAAACAGGTGCCAGTTTATTGTTGTCTTGCAGCCTCTGAGATCAGTCTGGTTTCTGGAAACACAACATTCCAGACAAAGCCTAGGTAACATATCCGTATTTCCAATTGTCTATTTAAGAGAAGGGGAAAAAGAACTTTACTGGATTTAAGCAAACTTTTTTTTTAAAGATTTATTTATGCATAGAAGAGATGGGGTATAGGCCAGAGGTGGTGGGGAGGCTGGTGAGAGGATTCACCGGAGACAGAGTGGGGAACATAACAGGCAGATCTACTGAAATACACTGCTGAGGGGAGCAGCGGGCAAGTAGGAAGAGGTCTGCTGCACCATGTGTGCAGCTCCCTGGCAGGGGGTCCATCTCAGGCCATCACGGTGTCTCTTCCAGGTGTTTCCTTCCACGTCTCTAAGTTCTTGGTGCAAGTCCAAAGCCAAGAAGCAAGGGGCTTTCTCCACACGTCTCTCTCCTGTGCGTCTCCGGGTGCTCTCTGCACTGACAAACCTTTATGTTCCGAGCAAACAGCCCACCAGAACAGCCGGTCACAGCTGACCCTCCTGGTGTCGGTCCTGTTCAGCCCCAGAACTTGCCGTCAGCCTCCTGGGTATCCTGCCCCTGGTACATCAAAGGGCGTCAGTGTCCGGCACTCTTTGGGGCATCAGCAGGGCAGGATCTCAGTTTAAAACAAGAGCTTTAGTTCAAAGAAAACAGATCATGAGTCGTGTAGCGTGTGCGTGCAGCCTGTGTGTTTGCAGGTTCCTGTACTAGGTATGGGCCCTTCCTCCCTGGCCCCCTCTCAGAAGGACAGAGCTGAGGTAGAGCACAGGGCACTGTCTGTGGTTCTCACCCATGTGCTCAATTGCAACCACTCAGGCTCAGGGAACAGCAATGAGGTTTCTTTAACGAACAGGAGAGCAGGGAAATAAGGAGTTTCTAAGGGCTCAGTGGCAGCTGTTCACCCCAGATAGTGTCCGCTGTGTCCAATAGTCCCAAATTAAGGCTGCCGTGCAAGGTGGTACAGTCCTGTCAGGGAGGGCCTGGAGGTGGGGCACAGCCACAAGCACTGGGCCAGGATCCAACTCACAGTGGCATCGGGAGGTGCTCGCAAGGGGTGCTCCCCTCTGAGGTGACACCCCAACAGGCACAGCCACAGTCTGAATTCCAGGCTGGACTAGAAGGAGGCAACAGCAATAGGAGGTGGTGCCAGACAGACAGCAGCATGACAGGTCTCAAAGGGGAACTTGCTGCTGTAGCCCCAGTGGGCTGCATGCCCTGGGGTGGTGTGGGGGGGACAGAGAGCCTCTGCTGCCAGACTGGCTGCGGCCTTTGTCCATGACACTAATGGGGGCTGGTGGTGAAGTGCCCACCTATTGTCACCCTCTGCCATTCCCTCTGCTGGTTGCAGTGGACACAGCTGTCAGGGTGTCCTGGGCCCTGTCCTCAAGCAGCAGCCTCCTGGAGCCTGCCAGGGCAGGTGGGGTCCATTCAAACCCAGCTGAGGCCCCCATAGCTATCATCCCTAGCCCACGAGGTGGCCTCAGCGAAGCTGTCCCGTGGCACCCACTGCAGGGCGGCCTTGGAGCTGCCCAGAAGCAGCTCCTCTGGGGGCAGGGGAGGGGGAGCCTAAGCCCTAGGGGCTCCTGTGCTTAACCCTGGCTTGCTCTGGGGGAGGGGCCGTCTGAAGGCTGCCTGCCACTGGCAGGAAACCCCCCTCTGCCACCACCTCTAGAGCTGTGCCCACCATCTCCCACCCACACACATAGGGTACCAGGGCAGGAAACCCCCCCTGCTGCTGCCAGCCCTTTCAGCCTCCTGCTCCCACTGGCCTCTGGCTATGCCCACTGGGGCAGCCCCAAGAACAAAGCCCGCATGTCCCACCACTCAGGGGGCAGGACAGAGCTGGGTAAGGCACAGGGGTCTGGAGTCAGTGTCACACACTATACTATTATATACAAACATACACACATTCACACATATCTATTAATGCCTTTAGTAAATTTTACTTGAAAAAATTGCATCATAAATTTGTATCAAATGAGTGAGAAATCCATCTAGGGATAGTAGCAGGCCCTCCACATCTCTCCTTCACATGCTTCACAGTCTGAAATGTTGGGTGGCATCCCCACCCCTTTCTTACAACCCAGATGTTACATTAGGATGTGCTGTAAAGTCCACCTCTAAATATATCCAGATCAAACGACTTCCTGTTATTTTCCTGATCACACCCCATAAAGCTACCAAATTTTTCCATCCTAGAATCTGTGCTAATTTCCTACATGTATCTTCCCACCTCTCACCTTCCCCTCTTGATTCTGCACAGCAGCCAGACGGAGGCTTCTAAAAAGAAGTTGCACCATGTCACTCTCTGTCCAGAAAGGTCTGTTAATCCCACATCTTACTCAGAGAAAAGGTTATGAATTCCAAACCAATCTTCAGTGACAAGCCCAAATATTTGGCAATTATTTCCTTTTATAGAAAATTGTAGGTTTTTCACCTTGAAACATAACAAAAGCCCAGTGTATCAGTTTAGTGAAAAATCCAGCAGCCAAATATACTACGTGGCCGTCAAGTTTCCCTTTGAAAATACATTTAGATTCACATAATTTTAAGCTTATTACATAAAGGTTTTAAATATAAACCATCAAAATATTTAGCTATATAATCCCACATCTGGACGTATGGATATTTTTTTAAATTCCAGTTTATTTATTGATCAGTAACATGTAACATTTGACAATGATCAGAGAAGAAGCTTCCTGTGTGTGGGGAGATGACAGTGTCATCACACCTGCTAGGAAGTGGGTCACTTGCACAGTCACTACTGGATTCTATCAGACCTGCTGCCATGCTGAGGCTTCCCCGTGAGCAAAGTATGACAAGTGGTCACTGCCGGGCCAGCACGGAAGACGGAGCTCACTCCTGACACCAGGCACCACCTGAACCATGTGTTTGTGTTTCCTTGTTATGGCGCTGAGCCTTGGTGTTATTAAACACAATGAGATTTTCTTAATGAACGTGGTGGGTTAACAGAAAAGGACATAACCTGGTCCCCTTAATCATTTACTTTCTCTCCACCTTTTTAAAAATTAGTGTTGAGACAATATGAGTTACAGATTCACTGGCTGGAAAGACACAGTCACCTCTTAGGTCACCCCTGGTGTTTATGCAGGAGGTTGGTTTCTCTTGGTCTCTCAGCATGACCATCTCTCAGCAGGGCCCTCAATGCGGAGTTTCAAACGCTACCAAATCTCCCGGCTGGATGTAGATTATTTTCTCTCATTAAAAATATTTAATAGTGCCTCCCTGGTGGCACAGCGGTTGAGCGCTGGGCTGCGAAGGTGCCTGCAGCCTCTGCAGTGCCAGTTTGATCCCTGGCTGCCGGGTGAGGGTCCCACAAGGCACACAGACCTCTCCTGCTGTACCTGCTGCTCCCCTCAGCAGTGTACTTCATCAGTCTGCCTGTTCTGCTCCTTGCTCTGGCTCTGGTGGACTCTCTTACCCTCCCGCGCTTCTGACTGTACCCAGTGCTTGTATAAATCAATAAGTAAATCTTTAAAAAAAAACCAAAAAACGCTGGTGTTATACTTTCCAGTCCAGAAACAGTAATGACATACATGTGAGTCAGGGAGAAGATCATGGGCTCTCTGAGGGGCCATTTCCTGCTCAGTTTAGCTCTCACTGGACGTGGTGGTCAGCAGTGGAGGTTTGACCACCGGTGGACATGCATCTGGCTCTGTCATCAGGGCTGCTGTCATCTCATAGGTCCTAATGTCCGACAAGGATGCACCCCGTCTCATGTCATTGGTGCAAAAAAGATTTAAGTCATTCAAGACTTTTACGTCTCTGACTAGAATTCATCCCACGTTGTTTTGTTGTTTCAGTACAATGTGACCCGTTGGGTCCTCTAATAATTATAACCATTTCATGTCACAGCTTCCCCTGACCCACCCACCAGCACCTACTGTCGCTCCCCATGTTCCATCGAGCAGAGAGCTCGAGCACAACATTCGAGGGTCAAACCGTAAAGAGAGAGCAGGAATGTCACATAGCACAGGATTAACATCTCCCTCACTTATGTGTGGGCGATACTGACAGAACCTGCACACGGGGGGCCCTGGTCCCTGTGACTGGCAGGGACAGCCACACACACAGACTGTCTGGCTCAGCCACTGAGCAGTCTCCTCCCTGCACAGATGTGCATGAGTCTGAGGGGGACAGAGGGGCCAGGGAAGGACCCGGGGGTGGATGAGCCCATCCTGCAGGAGGGACGTGTGGATGTGACCCAGGAGGAGACTCTGCAAGAAAAAGTTGTTAAGGCATCAGAGATGGGAGGAGGGTTGTTTGAATGGCAAAATAACAAAGTGAATTACTTAGTGTCCAGGGGTCCAGCAATCTCAGCTCAGGGAGTGTGGAATTGTAGGACTCCAGTGCCCAGAGAAGCGTGACAGGGATCTGGACAGTAAGACAAGTCATTTCAGGAGAGGCTGTGTGGTGCAAATGAGGAAGACACAGCTACATAAATCTCTCTTGAAATTTTGGATGTTAGAGTTTCTCTAAATTGAAGCTTTGAGGATACTCAGTAAATGAAAGATTTGGGGGGAGAGACCGAGGGTTCTGTGATAGCTCACGGTCCCTAAGGCTTGTTGACAGTTTAGCTTCTTGGACATTGTGCTGACCTCGGCTGTTTGAAGATGGTTGAGGATATGGGGACAGGAAGATCGGGGCACAATGTTGCAGTGGTGGTCGCCCCGTCATTTTATTGAAAGAACTGGGAAGGCTATGCTAAGGTTCTGATGGGGTGGGTTGAAACTTCATAGCCTTCAGTGCCTTTCTCAGACTACACTGGACAAGCAACAGTGCATAGCTCAGCAGAGCACCACTCAGGTGATGAAAGGTGCTGAGGCTCAAGGGAAGGAAGGAATGATGAGTGGTGAATGGATGGTGAGGTTATCACATAGACACGCATACTTAGGTCCAACATGGGGAGACTGGAAGGTGGCATTTTATTCCTCTTTGTTTACACAGATTATGGCTCCAGTGGTGCCAAATCTCACAGCTCTGACAGAATTCGTCCTCTTGGGGTTCCCCACCCAGGGGACCATGGGCTTCTTGCACCCACTCCTCTTCTCCCTGGTCTACCTGTGTACCCTGCTGGGGAACAGGCTCATGGTCCTCATCAGCACCCTGGACCGGCACCTCCACACCCCCATGAGCTTCTTCCTGAGGAGTCTGTCCTTCACGGACCTCTGCCTCATCACAACCACGGTCCCCAAGTCCATTGCCAACTCTCTGAGGCACAGCAGCTCCATCTCCTTCCCGGGCTGTGTCCTCCAGGTCTTCATGCTGGTTATTTCAGCAACTGCGGAGCTTCACCTGCTCACAGTGATGAGCCTTGACCGCTATGCTGCCATCTGCCACCCCCTGCACTATGATATCATCATGAGCAGGGACAGGTGTGTGCAGTTGACAGCTGTGTCCTGGCTGGGTGGGGGTCTCTATGCTGTGATGCACACAGCTGGAACCTTCTCCTTGTCCTACTATGGGTCCAACGTGGTCCACCAGTTCTTCTGTGACATCCCCCAGTTATTGGCTTTTTCCTGTTCAGGAGATTTAATTAACAAACTTGTCCCCATTCTCATTAGTGTGATATTGGATATGGGTTGTTTTATTTTCATCGTCATTTCCTATGTCCACATCTTCTCTGCTGTCAGGAAGATCCCATGCACAAAAGGGAAGGCCAAAGTCTACTCCACCTGCTTCCCCACCTGCTGGTTGTGGTGCTATTAGTCTCCACTGGACTCTTTGCTTATCTGAAGCCGACCTCAGGGACCCCGTCCATGTCTGACCTGGTCATTTCTATGTTCTACACGATGGTGCCCCCCACCTTTAATTCTGCCATATACAGTCTGAGGAACCAAGCCTTGAAGACAGCTGTGGGGACTCTGATGAAGAGGAGACTCACCTATATGTAATAGAGATGTTGACTTCATGAGTCCATTATGAGACACATATTTTAAGTTTTCACATTATATGCCTCTTCATATTTTTTTTTCTTTATACAAGAGCTGGGGTACAGGCCAGAGGCATGGGATGGTGAGAGAGTTTACTGGAGACAGAACTGGGAGCAGAACAGACAGACAGATAGACCAACGACACTGCTAAGGGGAGCAGTGGGGAGACTGGAGAGGTCTGCCTCGCCATGTGGGACTCTCCCTGGCAGGCCAGGAATGGAACCCACACGGCAGAGGCTGTGGACAGCTTCAGAGTGCTGCGCTCAACCCACTCTGCTACCTGGGAGGCACACGCCCCTTTATATTCTTATAATTATATGTAATTCCATTGAATAATTTAAAATATATGCTCGTTTTTAAAATATGTAGTAAGATAACTTCATATGGTCTTGGTTTCAGTCGTTGCTTTAGTTGTTCCTGTTGTTAACTCTTTGGTGCTCTTCGACAGTCTGTGGCGGGAGGGCACTGAGCTTCAGCCTTGTCTGCTGTTCTCCATTCTGTGCTCGGCCTAGAGAGGCGACAGTGGGGTGTCCTCTCAGGGGTCCGCAGAAGTTCCCTCACGGGCAGCCTCCTGGCCTCTGAGGCACTTCCCCTCTGATGTTGCGACCCCCGCGGTCACGGTGGGACCCGGGCCGGGGAGGCCAGAGGCCCTGCACGTGGTGAGTGGGGCCCTCCCAGCATGAGAGGGGCTGAGGGTCAAGCTGGCATCTGCGCGGTCACGGCCTCTGTGGACAAGGACCACCCGCGAAGGCAGCCGCCCTTGAGCTCTGGGGCTGGGCCGCGGGCATTGCGGGGAACACACTCGGGGGCGGGAGGCTGGATGGGGCGCCTGGGCTGGGCACGGGGCTGGGCGCCTGGAGCCCAAGGGGCGCCTCTGCACGCCAGGGAGCTCATCCCTGGGCGTCCCCCTCCTTCCTGGCAGCCAGGGGCTCCCGCCGGCCAACAAGCGCTCTGAGCCGCCGGCCTCAGCTCCGGCTCCCGCGGCCACCGCCCCGGCCTCCTCGCCCGTCCAGCGCGTGGTCATGTCCTCTCCCCGCTGAGTCTCCGTTTTCAGGGGCTCGCGGCTGCGGGACACGTCCTGGCGGGCGCCCGCGGCCAGCGGGGTCCCCAGGGCTGTCCACAGGAGCAGCGCGCAGGCCCCACCTGCCCGCCGGCAGCGGCTGGACACGCCCCGCGCTCTGTCCGCGTCGAGGCGGGACCTGGGCCGCTCCGTGAGGCCCAGTGAGGCCCGCGGGCCCTGCGCCTGGTGGACACTGTGGCTGGAGCCCCGCGGCGCGCGGAGGTCTCTCAGGTGCGCTCAGACACACTGGCCCCGCACCCCCCCCCCACCCCCGCCCCGCACCCCGACAGGAGGCCCCGCGGGCGCACACAGCACAGCCCCTGGGGAGAGTGTCCCCCGAAGGTTGAAACCCGGCTTGGGCCCCCAAGGGCGTGGGGCGCGCGGGAGCTCCCCCCGTACCCCCTCCTCAAGCCACCCCTGGACCTTTGTTGCCTCTCCCTGGGCAGTGTCACCCCGGCGCTCCCCTTTTATTCATGCTGTGGGGGAGCGCGGCCTGGACCCGGCTCCATGTGCAGGAATATAAACCCGCGTCTAAGTGACCAAAATATCATTTAAGTATATTAAAGTATATTAAGTATATTTAGGCAATATGTCTGTTTTTAGCACGATAAATCTCTTTTTTTAAAAAAAGATTTATTTATTTATACAAGCACTGGGTACAGTCAGAAGCGCGAGAGGGTGAGAGAATTCACCAGAGCCAGAGCGGGGAGCAGAACAGGCAGAAGGACCGAAGTACACTGCTGAGGGGAGCAGCGGGCGGCAGGAGAGGTCTGCGTGCCATGTGGGACCCTCCGGGAAGCAGCCAGGGATCGAACTGGCACTGCAGAGGCTACGGGCAGCTTCCCAACCCAGCGCTCAACCGCTGTGCCACCAGGGAGGCCCGATAAATCTCTTCATGCAATAACATTTCTGGACTCTCAGGGACTTAAGAGAATCATTACATCTCAAGAAAAAGTACTATATTGAACATAAATACAGTTTCTTTGTTGATTTTAAGAAAATAGCTAAAAATCATTAAATAAAAGAAGTATTATCCATCAGCAAAATGAAACTGTAACTGATCAAATGGGGGAAGGTATTTGCAAATTATATATTTCATAAGACATAATTTCCAAAAATATTAACAACTCATACACCCAGTAGCAAAGCCTCAACAATCAGACTAAAAAACAGGCAGAAGATCTGAACAGACATGGCCGACAGGCCCTTGAGAAAGTGCTTGACATCACTCATCCCCAGGGAGCACAGTCAAATCATAAGGACACCGCAGGTCATCTGGGAGTCAAGGGATGTGGGGAGAAGGGAGCTCCTGGACACTGCTGGTGAGGGTACAGATCAGTGCCCTCATGTGGAAAGCTGTGGAGGTTTCTTTTAAAAATTAAGAACATAAATGTTATATGACCTGGTAATTCCACTCTACAGATATACGCATATTGGACAATAAAGAAACACAAACCCCTGTGTCAGTACAACAAATAAATGAAATAGATAGTAGAAAAAAAATCCACAAAAAATGAGAGCTTTTCTTTAAAAGATAAGATAGACAAACCCTTAGTGAGACCAGGGGGGAAAAGACAGGAGCTGAATAAAATAAAAAATAAAAGGGGGATTGCAACTGTTACCACAGAAATAAAAAAAGAGAATAATGGCTGATTGTGAACAATTATGTATCGTGTAACCTGGCAGGAATGCCTGAGTCCCTGAAGCATGCTTTGTGCCAACATTGAATAATGGAAAAATGGACCAGACAAGCCAATTAAGAGAACATGAGATTGAAGCACTAATTAGAAAGTTCCCCAAGAGGAATGAAAACCAAGTGCAGTTAAGGGAAACAGTTCTTGAAATGACAGAGGTGGCAGCAGACAGCAGCCTTGGAGATACCGGGCTTTGCAAAGTGGCAGCAGGGGTGGGTTATCCACAATAGAGGTCTTCATTGAAAAGAGGCTCTATCTTGAAGCCCTTGGTTGCATCTCAAGATCTTTTACAAAATTCAAATGAGCAGCTTTATATTAAATTGGTATGATAATGGGTGGAGGTCCTTTCTGGAAAAAACTGACTCCTTTAAAAATGAATATTCAAGACCTTTTAAAACCTCTGTATCCCTTCCCAAGGTAGCTCAGCTGCGCACCAGCTCTGCCCATGACGCAGACTCCCCTGCCAACGTCCCACCTCCAGTTATGAACTGAGAGACTAGGGTTGCACAGGGAGTGTGTGAAGCTTCTGATTTGAAAGCAAAGGGAAAAGTAACTTGATATTAACTGACAGAAGAAACCCAGTGGAAATAATGTGTTGCAGTGAACAGAAGAAAAAGGCTTAGAAAAGTGTATTCATATTCCTTGTCACTTCAAAGTGGGGAATTTAGCTTTTCCCTGCTGAGTTGTTGAGATCCTTCTACACTTATATATTAATCATTTATCAAATATATGGTTTGCAACCTTTTCTCCAACTGCCTGGAAGCCTTCACATTCTGCTGATGCTGCTCCCTTTGCCATGCAGAAACGTTGTACTTTCATGTAGCCCAGAGCGTTTATTTTGTTCTTGCGGATTGTGCTTTTGGTAGCACTTTCCAGAGATCATTCCCAACACCAATGTAAAGATTGCTTTCCCGTGTTTCCTCTAGGATTGTTACAATTCCACCTCTTATGTTTAGTGTTTAATTCATTTGAGATGACTTTTATGTACAGTTTGAGATTAGAGTCCAATATAATCTATTGATTGTGGATGTTGCATTGTGCAACACCACACTGATAAAGAAGGGGAGTCATGGAGCAGGTTGCACAAGGCAGGATGCTGCTGAGAGCAAGATCCTGGCCATTTTTATTGATAGAATAATCTTAGAGCATCAGTTACGTGTGTTAGGAGGACAAGGAGAAAAGGATGGGTGAAACTCAGGAATGTTATCTGGAGTTTGGGGGTACACGAGTCTGCTGAACATGTTATCAGCTTGATGAGCAGGTGTTGTCATCGAGATTAGACCCCAGACCTGCGGCCATGGTCCTAATCATATCAACAAGGCTTTCCACTGATCAGCTTCTGGGGTCCCTTGTTATGCATTGGTCCTCGGCTCCCTGGGCATTCCTGGTCATACCTCATGATGTATGAGTTGGGAGTAAGTTTATGCATCTGTCCTCAGCCTCCTGGGTGTTCCTGTCATACCTCTTGATGCACACACTTCCCAGAGTGATCAAGCTTTCTGCTCTTGATTGATATGAAAGGCACCTTGTAAGTTTTGGCTCATATGTTGTGACTGGACAGTCCTGACCTTTGTATAGGAATGCAGAACTGCAGGTAACCATAATGGTTGCTGAGCAGGCCGCTTAAGTCTAGCAGACCCTCATGTCCCCCTTTTTTATTTTATTTAAAGAGAGGAAAGACAAGCGGAGGGGGAGTAGGATGGACTTCCAGGTGGACGATAGGCCAGGCAAAGTGCCCTCATTGCTTGTTTTTGTCTTCTGTCTTGTATCCAGCGATAGCAGGAGCATCCTATTAAAAAAAGGATAACAGCAAGAAAAATAACGAGCAGCAATTGAATAAGTGATTGCAGGGATAGGCTGGTCACCCAAGTGTTTGGATTTGCAAGGGATGAAAAAGCCAAAAGGCCATCAATGGTTTCTTGAGATGTTTGCCTTTTAAACTGGTCCAACTGGATTGACAATCATTCTTGCACATCATCAGCAGAGGAAGCCAGTGGAGAGTGG
Source organism: Talpa europaea (assembly GCF_964194135.1). Taxonomy (NCBI): domain Eukaryota; kingdom Metazoa; phylum Chordata; class Mammalia; order Eulipotyphla; family Talpidae; genus Talpa; species Talpa europaea. The sequence goes on along the minus strand of NC_140068.1, from coordinate 123,368,477 downwards.
AAAGCTTGTAACAAATCCTTTTCATGAATATCCCAGGAATATGAAGCTAAATTTTTAGCAGTATAATTAGTGACACATAATCAGGTAAATCCGGAATCACATCTCAGAAGAGAACAAGTCCATAAGGCTTGTTGATGTTCACCAAGCCATAGCACTGCTGATTCAAGAGCATCTAATCTAGTTCAAATCTGCTGGTCAATGTGCGCCTGTTCCAGCAAGTCCTGAGTAGTATTGATG
>NC_140068.1:123108532-123368040 GCF_964194135.1 Talpa europaea | reverse complement strand
AGAACTTCCTAATTCAGGGGGATGGCCTGAACTTCAACTAATTGTGAAAATGGAGAGAGGTGTTGGCGAGTGGAGTGAATTGAATAATTTGTGTTTGAGGAAAATCTCTTTGCATTGGGGAAACTAGATTGTAGGAGAACAAGATGCAACAGGGAAAAAAACGGAGAAACTTGCAGTAGACAAAGAGAGAGGAGTGGGTCAGAGTGGTACTTTGCTTAGGATGTTAGCTAATAGGGCTGATTTGGATGGATATAGAAAGTGAGGGAAAGACAGAAATTAAAGATGCTGCCAAACTTTCTATCTTGAGCAACTTGGTAGATGTAATTGCTATTTGCTTTTTTTTTTTTTTAAGATTTATGTATTTATTTATACAAGCCCTGGGTACAGTCAGAAGTGCGGGAGGGTAAGAGAATTCACCAGAGCCAGAGCAGAGAACAGAATAGGCAGAGTGACGAAATACACTGCTGAGGGGAGCAGCGGGCACAACAGGAGAGTTCTGTGGTGCCATGTGAGACCCTCGCTGGTGGCCAGGTATTGAACCGGCACTGCAGATTCTGTGGGCAGCTTCGCAACCTAGTACTCAACCCCTGCGCCACTAGGGGAGGCCCATGCTTTTTTTTTTTTTTTTTTAAGTTTTATTTTTATTTGCTGAATTCAGAGAACAAAGAGTAGAGGTTTGGGTAGATGGAAGATTGGTGTAGTTGAAGAGGTTAGGTTCCATCTTCTTTTATAAGAAATCACACCACTCTATCTAACAAAGATTATTGATATAGAATGTTGTGGGGAAGAATCAAGGTGGAGGCCCTTCTGCAGGGGTGAAAGAGTTCACCAGAGACAGATGGGAAATACCAGGCGAATTTATTGAAATACACTGCTAAAAGAAGCAGAGGGCGAAACAGGAAGGGTGGACTGCTCAGAGTTTGGGTCCCAAGTCTCTACGCTTTAGAACCATTGACTGGTTAGGTTGACTAGTCTTGGGTGTGTCCTGACTGATGATCTGAATCAGCATAGAGGATCATCAGTTCTGGGCCTCACCAGCTTAAGGTCCATGTTTCCATGGCAGTTCCATCCACTCCCTTTATCATCCCAGCCTCCCAAACTTGCCTCTGGCCAAGGAGTGGGGGCTTGGTTTTCAAATTCTTAATGATACCTTGACAGACCAGATGTGCAGGGGTGAAAAATTTCACCAGAGGCAGACTGGAGAACAGAAAAGGCACATTTGTTCAAATACACTGCTAAGAGAAGCAGCTAGGGAGACAGGAAAGATCTGCAAGTGAAGAAATATTTTGGGCTCCCTTTTATAAATAGTTTTGTCAGTTTTGCTTTGGGGAGTTAGTTTTGGGCTGGTTAGTACAGGGGTGTCTGATCCTGGGGGCTTGATCTTTGACCCAGAATGTGTCCTGGCCTTGCCTCCACATTCCTGGTCAAAGGGATCCATCTTACGGATTGGGACCCAGAGCAGCCTCATCAGTTCTCTCTGTGTTCAAGCCTCCCAAACCTTCCTGCTGGGCAAGGGGTAGGGGCTTAATTTTAACCTTATTTAACACTACCCCACCATTTGGTTTCTGTTTTTCTGCCACAGTGGATAATTCCCTATATGCGATTTACATTCCCTCTTCTTGGTCTTCACCTGTCTGCATCCATTAAATTTGGAAGTCTCTACTGACAGAAACAATTCAAAGCATGCACTTTATGACTTAACACTCTTATATCAATAAGTGTCAAGTAAATTACCAAAAAGGGAACCCCAAATCCCCAAAGGCTAAACACGGAAGCAATTCTACATTTTCTTAAGAGAGCATTTCTGACAATTAAGTTGTAAGTTATGGTACAATCAAAAGAGCAAAAGGGGGTTGAATTGGGTTGCTTTATTTTTTTATTACTCATTCCCTGTCAAAACCATGTTTAATTACCAAATATTAAAACATGAGCCCATCAAATCAGCAAAAATAGCATAAATTCTGGAAAAAGGAAAGAAAATACTGTGATTTCCAGAGAAAGGATTATGTTGTCACTCCTGCCGTATACATCTGGCCCAACAGGGGTGTCAGGGTGTCATTTCATAAGGTTAAAAACTAAGCTCGCACTCTTACCCCACAGTCATGTTTGAGAGACTTGAGCAGAGAAGGGCATCAATAAGGCTGCCATGGGAACTGGGCCGCTAGACTGACCACCATGGCAGATAAACCAGCCCAACTCCAGGAATGCAGAGGCAGGGCCTGCACATGTGTCTGTGTCAAGGGTCTGCACCCAAGAGCAGACACCCCAGCCGATAACCTGTGCAAACTGGCTCCCCAAGTAAGAAACCCTATGGAACCCTAGTGTAAAAGTCTCAAATCCTTCACACACAGCTGTATAGCTCCCTCTTGCCCCCTGTTCCCTTGCAGGGTATTTCAATAAATCCTCCTTTTCTGTTCTCTACTCCATCTCTGCCGCACTCTTACACCCCCATACCTCACGCCTCCCCCAGCTATGGTTCCACCACAAAGACTGCTTAATAATGTTTGTTCCACTTAATGAACTATCCAATCATCGCTTATATCACTGACCCTGAATTATTATTATTTCTGATATAAATGTTATTAACAGCATTAGCAAGCTAATATTGATGCGGCAATTAAAGATAAATTCACTGATTTTCAAACTCTAAAAAGTTCCCTTATTTTCTGTAGATTCAGTGACCTGATAAGGGAAGAAGAACACAGGCTCAGATCTCTTTCTTCACCCTCCCTATGCCAGAGAAGCTGCGCTTGAATGTTTACAAATCATGACTGTAGAACAAGGATTGACAAATTTCTCTCTCCTCAAAGAATAAATATTTCAAACTTTATTTACCCTATATTGTAGTTCCTTTTGCAACTACTAAAATCTGCACTACAGCAAGGAGATAGCCAAGGACAATTTACAAATGAATGTGGCTGGTTTTTCATTGTATTTACAAGGTTGAATTTAGCCTGAGGTGTCATTTTCTTGTTCTAAGGAAATCATTTCCCTTTTCTCCACAATTTTACATCTTTGGGTTTGCTCCATGAATTTTGAAGTGGCTGGAATTTAGGATGACTTAGGAAATTTGCATCAAAATGTGGGTCTTTGAGCAACCCTCATCCATCTTGGAGATTCTGACTCCCATGTATTATAGCAAAAACTGTAAAGAACACACAGCAATCAGAATAAATGTCCTCTGAAATTAAGAACTTTAAATGTCCCTTCATAGGCCATCAGTTGATTCCATTGTTTTTAAAAATTAACTGCTGAGGGAGAAAAAATTTAAAAAAGGAAAAGTATGAGGATTGCATATAAGAGAGCAAGTCAAAATATCTCAGAATAGCTTTTACTTTTTTACATATATATACAAACGGAGCTTCGGAATTATCACAAATTTCATAAGCTCTAATAAACATCTTTGTGTTTCACTTCATTTTCTTTTAATTTTTACTGAAGTTCCACTGGTTTGTACCATTATATAGCGATAGGTTTTGGTGTACATTAAAAATTAACATTTGAATAAACAGTTTCTATTCTTCACCATACAAGAACTCCTTCACCCAAATTCCTCAGCCCCTTTTCCTGTTTCCCTCTGGCAGCAAATATTTTGTTCTTACAGACTAAGATGTTGTTTTTGGTTTGTTTTGTTTGTTCATTTGTTTTGTTTCTCTATCATCCATATAGGAGTGAAATTGTAACAGGGTGGTCCCCAGGAAAGGGGGAGGTTCCAGGTTCCCACCCCACCCAAGGGAGGGTGGAGCTGAGCAGGGAGAGAAGAAGCTGCAGAGGAAACTGAGGAAGGAAGGAAGCAGGATGGAGCCAGAAGGAGACACAGAGGAGGCACGTAGAGCAGAGAGACGCATGAAGAAACCACGCTTGCCTTTTGGTCGTGGACTGGGTGACACAGATGTGGGCGAGAGACCCGTGGGGAGGTGGCAATGGCGGTTTTTGTCTTGCTTTTGATAATTTATTCTTTTCCTTTCAGACTTGTCTGGTGGTTTCTGATCCTTTTCTATGGCTCCCCACTGGAAGATGCCTTAGACCTGTGGCAGGCTTTGGGACCTTATTCTGGGCCAATCCCTTTTGGATGGACTTTTACCAACAAGGGGACTGGTAACATTGGATACTTTATTTAGAAACTATAGAGACACACTGCAGGGGGAGGGGGTGCGGGGTGGGGGGAGGGAGGGAGGGCAGGGAGAGGAAGGACTAGAGTCAAAATAAGGGGGAGGTGCAATTGTATTGGGAATATAACCAAAATGAAAATGCATACATTGTGCCAAGATGAAAAATGATGTAAGAATTATATAAAATAAAGTATTTTAAAAAAAAGAAACTGTAGTCTCTGCCTTTCCTATATTGTTTCCTAATTGTATTGAAGTTCCTTCCCAGTAAAGTCTCATATGTTTGTGGTGATACGGAGGACGGCAGAACCCATTTAGAGCAGGTAGGTTTGTGGTGTCTGGGCTACCCCTCTCCTTGCCCTGTAACAAAATCATATGGTGCTTTTATTATCCCTCTGACTTATTTTAGATAGCAAAATATAGATACTCTAGGTCAATCCATGTTGTTGCAAACAGCAGGATTTCATCTTCTTTATAGCTGAGTAGTCTCCCACTGTATATATATATATGATATATATATCATATATATCACTTTTTTTTTATTTTATCATCTATCAGTGGGCTCTGAGTTTGTTTCTCTGTCTTGAGTGTTGTGAATAATGTTATGATGAACATGGTGTTCCATATATCTCTTTGAATTTAAGTTTGTATATTTTTGTGGTAAAGCTTGACAACTAAAGAGAAGTCAGCTAGCTGGGTCATGTGATATTTCTTTTCTTAATTTTGTTGAGGGATTGCCACACTATTTCCATGATTAGAACAGTTTAAATTTGTAACAACATCTACAAAGAATTTTTTCTCTCCACAACTTTACCATCACTTGTTTCTTGTCTATTTTGATAATAACCCTCTTAACAGATAGGAGATGATCGCTTATTTTGCTTCTGATTTGCTTTCTGAATAGGAGAGGAAGAACACACGTTCATGGGCCTGCTGCCATCTCTGTCTCCTGTGGACAAGGCGCTCTTCAACATCTCTGTCCACTTTTCAATGGGGGCATTTGTTCTTTTGGTGATGAGTTTAATGAGTTCTTTATAAAATTTCTATATTAAGCCCTTGTCTGACATATGTATTTTCTCCAAATCATTAGCTTTTTTAATGGTGGTTTCTTTCACTCTATAGAAACCTTTTAGTTTAATATTGTCCCATTTGTTTATATTTGCTTTTGTTTCCTTTGCCAATGTAATCCGATTGACAAAAGTCATCTCTAAGGCTGATTAAGGAACTGTGTCATTTTTGTTTTTCTGTGTATTTTGTGATTTCAGAACTTATAGCCATGTCTTTACTCCACTGTTGGTGGAAATGAAGACTGTTTCCTTTCCTAGAAAAGTAGGATAGGTATTTCTGAAAACACTAAAAATAGTTCTACCTGATGATCCAGCAATCCCATTCTTAGATATCTCTCTGAAGTATACAAAACCACTAATATGAAGGGATATGTGCACTCCTATGTTCATTGTAATAGTATTTTCAATACCAAAGTGATAGAAGCAACCTAAGGGTCCAACAATAGATGAGTTGGTTACAAAAATATGGCGCACAACACACAAATACTACTCAGCTACTAAAAAAACCCCACCGGATTAAATCTTCCTCTTTGCAATAATATCGATGGTACCAGAAGAGACTATCACTCACAGAATTAGCTAGAAGAAAGATAATACCAGGGAGAGTAAATGGTTTGTCCACAGATCCAAAACTATAGCCTAATTTGAAAATAAAACAAAAATCTCTTACTTAGAGAGACCAATTTTCCATCAACTACTTAAAAATTTATGGGCACAGAATGAACTACATCTATTTCAAACATAATGTTTTTTATTAGACTGTTATTTCATTGCAATCTGGTTCAGTATGCAAACTTGTAACATAAAAAGGTAATGAAGGGCTATTTATTAAAAGAGATGGATAAAAGGGATCTGAAAAGCATTATCCTTCAGGGCTACCATGTGAAACCCTGTCATTTGTTATTTTCCATTTTGTTATAATAAGAACGAAAGGTTAAATATTTTCATATTAGTTTTTACTTTGACATTTACCAAAAAGAGTCTTTTCAATTTCAGAAAAAACTATTCATAGTAACCATGTAGTATATAGTCCTTACACATGCATACCAATTAATTTAAATCTAAAACTTGCCTGTGACATGATTCATTGATCAGTAAAGACACATTCATTTTATATTAAATTCTATATGGCCAATGGTGCAGTGAGAAATTATTGGGAAAGGGGCCTCGCTGTTGGCTTTGAGAGTAAGTCTCAGCTCCATCATTGCTGTGGCCTGAGTTCAATTCCCCACGAGGGAGCTAAGCCACATAGGGTGCAGCAGCCTTCTCCTGTCATGCCTGCTGCTCCCTTGAGTAGTGTATTTCAGTACATCTGTCTGTTCTGCTCCCCACTCTCTCTGGTGAATCCTTTCAACCACTGCACCTCTGGTCTGCACCCCAGTTCTGTGATGCTTGAAAAACATACATTGGAAAAAGGTGGCAGTCTTTGTTTGGAAAGTCTGCAAAGCAGATCAAGGAGAAAAGACTTTAATGAGAAACTATTTGCGAATAGTACAGAGCAATATGATGAAGGGATTAACATGGTAATTCCAACTAAAGCATAAACTAACTGAAGTATAAACATTTTGAGAATAAAGCAGTCAGCTAATTCTGTTACATTACATTCATTTATCAACTCTTAATCAACTTGCTTCAGTGTACTTCTGCTACATTGTCTGGTCCACAAATCACTATACAACTGAATACAGCTTAAATACATGAAGGGATACTCCATTATGGAAGTTTGTAGATGGCTCACAGCTATTCCATGCAAACACAGTTCGGGGAACCTCCCCTCAGGAAACCACAGGAAACAAAGTCTCTACAAGGGTGTTGCCACAATATGCCCCCCGTGGGGCAGAGGAGTGTGCACGCATGAGCCACAAATTCATGGTCCTCCTTGGAACCCGGGTCCAGGTTAGTTATTTAGGCTTATGAAACAGGACTTGGGCACTATTCCAAAATGTGCTATGGATCAAACCATGGCAATACAACCCTGCATTTCCATTACATTGTGAGTGCTCCTGCATCAGGAAATAATCTCCTCTTTTCACCACCATAGAGAACACTTGATTTTCCTAGGGCTACAAGAATTAAGGAGTGATGTATTACTATCTCGTCTATTTCTTTCTCTACCACTGCTCCCTATTGGAATGGCATTAAAATTAGCCAAATCAGACTGGAAAGGAAAGGAAAACAATGAAATAACTGCAGGGGACATAATTTGAGGAACGTTTTCCAGGACATAATTTGAGGAAATTCAAGGATTTTCTATATTACTGATGCAGATGTTGGCTACATAGATCAACTGAGGAGCAAACATTTTCTTACCCATGACCTAGATGTGGTATAAATGGAATTAGAAATTTCCTCCATATCTGAGGATTGGAAAGCTGATAGTATACCAGAGACTATGATTCAACTAAGAGGCCCACATAGTAATACCTTCGTAATGGATCATGGCTTTTAGCAGTAATGTAAGCAAAACACCCAAAAGCAATAATTAATATATATATGCGTGTGTTACACTAGTTTATAACACTGTATAAATTTTTGGAGTACAGCTTCACACCTATTAAAATGTGTAATTCCACACCACACACACCAACAGAGTTCTAATGAGTCTCCACTAACAGGCTTCCCCAACATCCCCCCCCCTCCAGGATCAGGTCCTCCTGCCAATTTGTGTCTGTGCAAGCATGGACTTCTTTCTTTTCATATGTGTGCGTGTGTGTGTGTGCCCTCACCCCACTGAAAGGAGGACTCTGGTGAAGTTTTTCTTAGAGGTGACCCAAGAACCCCCATCTGTGACCCCAACACCTCTCCCAAGGAAACAAGGAAAGTCTGAGAAACTGTCATCCAGGCAAACTGGATGGGATTATTGGGCATAAAATGGACATTAGCAAAAACGAATTAAAGTATGGCGTTTAGTTATTATGTCAACATTGCTGCATTAGTGGTAAAAAAAAAAAATCTGTACTCATGTAGGATGTTAGCAAAAGGGAAATGGTGTGGGATAAACAAGACGTGTACTGCCTCTGCAACTTTTCTGTAAATCGAACAGTATTCTTTAAATGTTATTTTTTAAAATACTCTCAATATTTAATAGGTTATATAAAGAAAAATTTTTTTCTTTTCCAGTTTTCCCAGGTATCACCGTCCAGGGACTGGAGAGAGGGGTTCTGGGAGAAAAGATGGAAACCTCACACACAGGGCAGGCTCCGGAGTCTCCTCTCCTCTGAGCCCTGCTGCTCTGACTCCTCACAGAGCATCTCACCCCCAGGTCGCCACCCTCCAGCATCCCCAGCTGTGCCCACCTCAGCCCCCGCCCCGTCCTGGCAGCGCCACCAAATCCGGAGCAGCGCGGCAGCGCCCCCGTGTGGCCACAGGGCTGAGCACAGGAGACCAGAGCCGCCCTTTCTCCTGCTCAGCCAGGCCCTCCCCAGGGTCCCTGGGTCCCCAGCGGCAGGACAGGGATCTGCTCACAAGGGGGCGCCCAAGTCCAGTGTCAGGTCAGAAGTCCCCAAATTTTCTTAGTCCTATGGACAAAGGACAAAGGCAGGTTTCCAGGTCATAACAGCTGATTCCCAGACTATGGGCTGATCCCCAAATATAGAGGTTCCTTCAGTCTCGGATGGATCCTTGGACTCCAGAGTCTCTGTACTTTGTTTCTGCTTCTGCTTCCAGGGAATTAACATTCAATTCTACCCAGGAGCCCAGGGCCTCGCCCAAGAAAAGGACAAGGTTCCAGGAAAACACCAAGACCCGGGGCCAACCACCATCCACGTCTTGCAGCAGGGGGGAGCAGGAGTGATCAGAGCCGGGGAGAGACCCGGGGAGCTGGTGGTGGTGTGTGGTGGATCATTGGTGGAAGGGCCGCACCTAAGAGGAACAATAACTATAGAAAGATGACCCACGCTGTAAGGAAATAAATAAACAAATATACATCTTTTAAAAATTTTCCATCCCTGAATGAGGGGAGGTTGAGGAGAGCCCCTATGGCATGACTAGGAAGACAGGGAGGCTCCTGGAAATGGAGCAGAGGATGAAAATGGGGACTAGGGGATGGGGCCCAAAAGGAGTGTTGGGGGCACGAAGAAGGGTGGGGCCAGGAAGGGGCAGCATCGGGGACACTGTGAGGGGAAGGTCTGTGTGGGAGATGCGACTCTGGCTGGGCCTGGGAGAGTCTCTGTCTCCCCTGGTGGGACTGCAGAGGGGCTGGAGCTGTAACTGATTAGGGAATCACTTAGGTTCTGGGCCTTTCCTGTCAGTGCAGGGCTGGTGTGACTCAAACACGCACACTCAGGCTGATGAAGGAGAGAGAGGAGGAGAGGACAGATGGTTAGGAGGAGGCCCCCATTTCCTGAGCCTCAACATCCTCCCCAACTCCCCAATGCTGGGGTGGCAGGGAGATTCCTGCAATGAAGAGGAGGTGATTCAGGGAATCAAGAGGAGAAAGGCCTGTGCTGCCCTGGAGGGCCATCTGTGGGGAATGATTCTGGGGCTCCAGGGCCCCACTCCCTGCTAGCAGGTTAGAGTCAGCCCTGCTCACAGCTCCAGGCTGCTGACAGCCCCTCTGTGCCGTGACCCTGCAGACACCGCTCTGGGGATAGTATAAAGAAAACAAAACAGCAAAATTAAATGGGAATCTGAAAACGGTAGAACTGATTTTTAAAAATCACATATTTTGAAGGACACTTCAGAGGACTTGGATTCCTTGTCTGACAGCTCATTGCAATCAGGACCTTGACCGTCACGTGAGCTACTCTGGCCTCCACTGTTTCTTGTGAGAAAACTGCCACTGATCACTTTATCGCCTGAATATTTTACTGGTTTGTACCAAATCTCTTCCTCCTTTGCACCTAAAACAAAGATCTGGCATCTCCACAGTCTCTGAGGGGGAGGCGGCAGGTGGGGCCTCACTCAGAGGCTCCAGCTCTGGGTTCCACGAGGCTGTGATGGGGACGAGATGTTGGCGACTCTGAATGGCCGTGATCAGCGTGGAAGGACCTGCCTCAGAGCTCCTGCATGTGGCTCCTGGAGAAAACCCTCAGGTCCTTGTCCTGTGGGCGTCCCCTTAGCTGAGGGTCCACCGTGTGCAGGGAGTCACCCCAGAGAGGGGGAGCCCGGGTGGGAAGTCTCAGCCCCTGTGAGCCTGACTCTGTGACGTGGCGCGTCCCTTCTGCTTCATTCTCCTCACGAGGAAGAGCCAGGGAGTCAGACACACTCACGGGGGGAGCTGTCTCCCCTCCTGTGTATCCCAGAACTGGTGGAGAATTGAAAACCAACACAGTAGACCTTCTGGACACTCATTATTTCTATTCTGCCCACATGAAAAATAAGCTGCCTCCCACCCAAGGCCCCTAAAGTCTCTCCCATCACAGAAGCAGCGTGATGTCAGCATCTCATCGCGTGACTCAGGACCACGCAGAGGAGGCGCCATGACGGCTTCTGTCCAGTGAAACCGTCTGTGCTCAGCTCCTCGTGGGCTCAGGCAGTTTCCTGCCCCACAAGCCCTTGATGAGGATACTGTGGAGGACAGACACAGGGCAACTTGTAGACCCTATTTGTTATGTTTTTAAAGCAAATTTATTGAGATACAACTTTTTTTTTTAAAGATTTGTTTATTTATTTATTTATACAAGCACTGGGTACAGTGAGAAGTGCAGGAGGGTGAGAGAATTCACCAGAGCCAGATCAGGTTGCATAACAGGCAGACTGATGAAGTACACTGCTGATGGGAGCAGCGGGCAGCAGGAGAGGTCTGCGCGCCATGTGGGACCCTCCTCCGGTGGCCAGGGAGCAGCCAGAGATCGAACCGATGCTGCAGAGGCTGCGGGCAGCCTTGCAACCCAGCGCTCAACCGCTGCGCCACCGGGGAGGCCCTACCACACATTTCTTGCCTGGATTTGACTAAAGACAAAAGCGCAGTAGTAAGTCATCATGTCATCACCCTTCATGGAAATGAATTGAATTCACCAAACAGAAAGACACAGAGTGACTGGTTGTACCAAAAACAAAACCCAATTTTATGCTGCCTCCAGGAGACAGGATCAAAACAGCCCCACTGCGGGAGACAGGTATAGGCCAGGATGTTTGAGGAACTGCCCAGTGTGGACAGTTCACACCCCCACTGCTGGGGAAGCCAAGACAGGATGAGGATCCTGCAGGCGTGATTGTATTTTTTTTTTATATTCTTCTTTTTTTTATTTTTTAACTTCACTTTTCACTTGTAAAGACTATTTGTTTTCCACCTAGCCCCTCAGGTGTAGTCCCCATAGAGTTTCCTTCTCCAAGGCACCCGTGCACCATCACCTCAGTCCCCTGTGCTCCTCCCTCCCTCCCTCTGGTCCTCTGCACACTGGGGATCAGAGAGAGACTGAGACAGGGACACAGAGGAATGGGGCAGGGACAGAGAGGCCAAGAGGGACAGGGACACACACAGAGAGTGAGATGAGGACAGACCAGGAGGGGGAGAGAGAACATCAGAGGGACATACAGAAAGAGAAAGGGAGAGTCAGCCAGTGAGGACAGGGAAGGAGACAGAAGAGGCCTCGCTGGCATCAGTCACTGTTGGAGTGGACACCCCCTGCCTTGGGTGGCCTCGTCCCAGTCAGAACCCAGCCCCAAGTCAATACAACCTCCAGGCAGGTGGGCAGGTGTGTGAGCAGGCAGGGGGCCCTGAGAAGTCTGTGGCCGGCAGGTGTGCACTGTCTGTGGCCCTGGCACCTTGTCTGGGCCCACAGGGCCCTGTAGGGCACGGCCAGAGAGGAGCAGGGCTGACAGGCACACTGGGTGGGAGGACAGGCACCCCGGGTGGGAGATGTCTCTGCCCCCAGCAGGGCTGGCCAGGCCTGGGTGAGGCGTGTGCAGGTGCCCTTCCCCGGGTGGGACCCTCCAAGTGCTGTGAGCCTGACACCAGCCTCCCCTCCAAGGGCAGCAGAGAGGAGTGGCCCACTCCCCAGGACCGCCCCAGGGAGAGGCTCCACACTCTGGAGCTCCTCTGGGCCCATGGGAGACAGGAGCCTGGAGTTGCCGATGCTGCAGGGCCTGCTCCCTGGCAGGGAGGATGAGCCAGGTCAGCAGCCAGAGACCTGGGTCCCCAGGTTGTCCCTGGCTGCATGGCTCCATCCAAGGTCTCTGGGAGGCTGTGCTGCTGTCAGTGTTGTGAGATGAGCCTGGTATGGAGAGCCAACAGGAAGTGGCCCAGGTAGCCATGTGGCAGGCCGGGGGGGCGGAGCGGGTTGGGCATCTGTCTGAGCAGGAAGTCCAGGGAAGGGGACCCAGGAAGTGACATCACCTCCGCGAGATGACAGGGCACACATGACCTCGGAACCCTGGTCCCCAGGCAGTTGGTTCTGAACCAAACCTGACCCAGCTCACTTGCCTGGTGGGCCTGGACCCGCCCCACGTTTTCTTGCTGTTTGCCCAGGTCTCCCCACAGTGGACCCAAAAAAGGTCCCCGAAACTCGTGTCACACTCTGCCGAAAGGCATGTGGAGCCTGTGCGTACGCCTCAGGCCAGCGCCAGCACTGCCCCTGAGGTAACTAGGGGGGCCCTGGGGACAGGTCAGACCACTCCAGGGCTCTGATGCCCCCACTCCTCCCTTCACCCTGTGAGTGCGGGTGTGCGTGCGGTGACAGTGAGTGTGTGCGTGCTCCAGGAAGGAGGGTCTGGCCCACCCAGGAGTCTGCTCATGTCTACACCAGAACCAGCCTGGCTGGTGGTGGGACCCAAAGCGTCATGGCTGCTCCCTCTTGCCCCAGCTGGTTGCTACCCAGCAGGTGCGTCTGTTTACTCCCAGGAGGTCTTTTGTGTCCAGGAAGGTGAAGAGATCCAGAGAGTGCAATTCCCCGACTGTCCTCCCACAGCCCAGTGTGGGATCTGTCCCAGCACAGAGCCCAGGTTGAAGTGCACCTGCAACTTTGAGATTGGGGCACATGTCCAAAGGAACTGGCTGCAGTACCCGAAATCCCGGGAGGAGCCGTCCGAGGGTGAGTGGCCCAGGCTGGTGCATGGGCCCGGCTGGGCGGGGTAGGGTCAGGTGGCCCTTGGAGGAGACCACACGGGCTAGATTTGGACCACGAGCAGTCTGACCTGGCATCTGCAACTGCCTCATTTGAGGAACAGAATACCAAGGGCCCCCTATTTTAGGGTGGTCCCTGCTCAGGGCTCTAGCATGTGGTCTGTTTGAAAAGGCAAGTGGCAATCTGGCATGTGGCTGATGGCCTGTCCAATCGCATCTCTAGCCGCTTCTCAAGGAGCACAGTCAGGCTCCCCTGCAGCCCATGGGACAGGCCAGAGCCCAGCCAAGTTGCTGACTGGAGAGAAGCAGACACCGGGGTTGTCTCTGCTTGTGCTGCAGGATCCCTGCAGGGGCTGGTTCCCCAGGGCTGCTGCTGCCTTCGCACCCTCACTTGAACCTGCAGGATTTTGGCCAGAAGTGGCTTCCTCCCACAGGTGTGGTTCGAGCTCAGGACGCTCTTGCATAGGCTGCATTCTCCTGGCCAGGGCCTGGCTGTTCCAGCAGGGGTGGAGTGAGCTCAGCACTGTCCCCATGGGGTGCAGCATCCTGGTCATTGTCTGGTTCCTCCTGCAGCACTCTTATCTCAAAATCCTCAAAGAAGTCTTTGGGATCCTGCGCCAGTCTTGGCTTCCCCAGAAGGGGTGGGTGTGAACTGCCCACACTGGGCAGCTCCTGAAGCATCCTGGCCTCTACCTGTCTCCCGCGGTGGGGCTGGTGTAAACACACCACTGCCAGCATGCCCTGCTGGGGCCTGGCTAGGGCCTGGCTCCCCACAAACAGGTGGTGTGTGCTTATGTCCAGCAGGTTGTCCCACAGGTTGCAGGTCCTGGACTAGTTTCCCCAGCAGGGCTGGTATTAGCTCAGCAGCCTGGGGACATCCTGCTGGAATCTGGGGAGTTTCAGGCTATGTAGGGGTTTAGTGAGCTCAGAGTGCCCAGGAACAGCTACAGTACCCTGGGCATTGTCTGTCTGACCCAGCAGGCCTGCTGGGCTCTCCTGTTCGTCTGGAACAACATATGCAGAGGGTGCTCACCTGATGCCGTTCCTCCAGGGTCCCATCCCCTGACCCCTGTCCTGCCTGCCCACCTCTGGTGCTGACTAAGCACCGCTGACCCCAAACCTCTCCTCACCCACCTCTCTAGCCACATATCCTTGTTTAACTTCTACTATCCCTCCAACCACTGACACCTGGCCCTCCTCTTGGAATTCAAAAATCTTTGTTTCCTAATTGATTTCAAATTGTTTTCATTTTATTTCCTCCAGGGTTTCTTGTTCATTATAGAAATACTAATAAAGTTTGTTTCGTATCACCCAAATTTTTTCACTCCTTTTGCGTCCAGTTCTGTCATAGTGCTGGCCTCCTTCTTGCTATGGCCTATGCAGAAGATCTACAACTAGTGTAAACCCTTTAGCCAAACCACTCACTGCCCAGGCCCCTCAGGCAGTGATTCCTTCATATGTCTGCTGCCTCTGTTCTGAATTCTACCTGGGCGTTTTACAGAGAAGGAACCAAATAAGTGGTGACCTGGGATCTTCCCAAGTACACAATAGAGGTAGTACACATGGTAGGTGTAATGCAAATTTGGTTTGCTGGGCCTCCCTGGTGTCCTAGGGGTGAAGTCTCAGCGCTGTCACCACTGAGGCCTGAATCTAGGCCAGCTCAGGGAGCTGACCCTGCTAGGGCTCAGCAGACTTCTCCTATCTCACCAGATGCTCCCTTAACAGTGTATTTCAGTAAATCTACCTGTCTGTCTCTGCTGAATCCTCTTATCCCTATGCCTAAAGAAAAAAAAAAATTGGGGATATTGAATTTTAGTTAAACAGTAGGGTTTTGTAAATGAGCAATATCTATCAAATCAGCCATAGGTCATTACATAAGTATAATCAAGAAATCATTATTAATGTCTATATCAGTCCATGTTAGGACATCCATTTATAAGAACATATGTTTTAGGAGGAAGATATTCAGATTAGAGATGTAATGGGATATCCAGGGCTACAATTTCATTAAATAGCCTCACCCAGGAGCACCCAATGAGACAGTGAGGATTGGCAAGAGCTGCAGGCAGTGCCCTGATGACTTAATTTGAATGGTGGCAATGTTGACCTCCCTCCGTTACGGCTATAAAATAGACTCCTGGCAGTGGCTTGTGACTTTCTGAATGATTCAGTGCTGAGAAGGAGCAAGATGAGAAGATGAACGTCAAAGGAAATTAGGAAATGAGGCATTTTTGTCCATGGGAGTGGACACAGGTTGTAAGACCTTTGTGTCTCATGTGAGTTCTCACCTCAGAGAGCACCTACCACAGATAATATCCCCTTTGTGTGGATAACACTCAGCCTCTCTCGTTGGTCACCCCAGGGCTTATTCAACAGTCCCTGAAAGTCATAGAAATCAAGATCAAGGGCAATTTGATCATACCTGAGTCCAGTAGCATGAGTTTTTTCTCATCATGGGAGATTCATCAGTCACTGTCACTCACGAATGCCCAGATTTCCAGTCAAAGAAATCACAGTCAAGCTCTTGCTGTGATAACATCACTTAAGTAGACCAGACAGCTACATGGTAACAGGTGGATTTCTTCACTCAGTTTACCCTGTTATGGAGAGTGATGTGTTCTCAAGAATTGACATCCATTCTGGATGTAAGATTCCCTTCCCTGACTGCCAGCATCTCCATTCAAGAGCCAACAGATTGCCTGATTCACCAGCATAGAGCCTATATAACATTGCCTCTGATAAGGGGCACGTTTTATGGTGAAATAAGTATGACATTGGCAGCATGTCTGCAGGAATCACTGATTCTACCACACAGCATGTCACTTGGAAGTTGACAGCATAATTGAAGGAGGAGAGACATTAAAAACTTTTAACATTTTATCTTGGGCAAAACACTCTGAGATGGTGGTAGGCAGCTTTCAACATGTGTTATACACATTGAGTAATGGCCAATATATAATCTGTGTTCCAATATCGAGAAAGCATGGATCCTGCAACTAAGAGGTGAAGAAGGATCAGCCACTCTCACCATTACTCCTAATGATCCACTGGAGGAATTTATCCTTCTCACCCCACGCCTTCACCCTATTAGTTTAGAGGCTCTCCAGGGACGTGAGGTGGGACGTTGGGAGGCATATTTGTACCAGCAAGGTTCTGCTAGATTTGATGTTATATCTACTGCCTAAGCATTTATATTCCTTGAGCCAGTGAGCCATAATGAACTCTATTGTTATTGTTTTCAGAATAATTGACCCTGATTACTATGAGGAGCTAGGGTTGCTGCTGCACAATGTAATAAGAAATGAGCACGTGCAGAAACTCTGGAGAACTGGGGCTTCTTGCCAAGTAGAAATACAAAGAGGCCATGTCCTGATGGGGGTGAGGGACTCAGCCTCCCACTCTGCAGGGATGAAGAATGTAGGTTTGCTCCAGGGGGAGGGGAATCTGGAATGGCTGTGTGGGAAAGAGACAAAGCACATTAATAATGGTGTTGTGACCACATGCATCTGTGGAGGCTTGGCCCATTAAGTGATCTTTTGTAGAGCTTGTCACTGGCCACCACATCAAAGACCCTGTGACTGACTGGACTCCGCAGAGCCCATGAAAAGATCTGAGTGGTGTAAGGAGTAGACTGTATTGGACATTTCTCAGACCTCATGTCTTCTATCCCTTCAGTTCACCTTTTTACTGCTATAGTTTATTGTATCATAGTAAGCAGTTTCATGCAGGTATCAACTTCCACCACCTTAGTCCAGTTGTACCTTATTTGTCAGGGAGATTGAACCCCAGTTGCCCATGGCAGTACCCAGGTCAGTAAAGCTCCCTGGTATCAACTTTTCTTCCACTCCCTGCTTTATGTTTCCTGTTCCCATGGTAATGAACCCAAATAAACTATTCGCATGCAAAATCTCAAGTTTTTGTTCTAGCTAAGTTTTTGTTACTTGGGGAAAATGGAGATGGGGATTAAGCTGCTGAGATGGGTGTGGAAAGGTATCCACAGGAAAATTATCATTTATGCTAAATGCTGTTTATTAAAAACACATAGATATGTAAAGAGATGCATGCAAAAATGTCACCAAAATATTAATGTTTATTATTATGGTAAGATGACAAGATATTTTTAATTACATTTTTATATTTCAGAAGTTTCATATTTTATAAATGGTTTGAGTTGTTCACAATGAATGTGTGATATTTACATAATATAATTAGAGAAACACAGTAAAAATGGGAGTACAAATAATGAGACAAGGTGGGATTTCTCACTTTAGACATCTACACATGAAAGCAGACCCAGAAAGCAAACCCTTCCCTATGGAAGTAAATAGAAGTTTTACCTTGTCAAAAGAAGTGTCAAGGCATGAGCAAAGCCCACTAGTTGCATAGCAAGGGCTGGACTTCAATCTGAGCTCCATTGGAACCTCTTGCTCTCCTCACATACCATCCTCCAACCTTGCTGAAATCAGATAACTCCAACTCCCACTTGGAGAAAAAGAAAAAAAAAATGTCCTAAACTCTTAGGCATTTGGTATTGCCACAAAATTCTCACTTGTGAGAGATAACAAGAGGAATTAAATTGGCTGATGTGTTCCAAAGGCTGATTTGGGCCCTATGAGGAATGATGCCGTTTATTCAGAATTTTCTTTCCGTCACTATCCCTCCCTCTGATCCACTGTTTCAAGTCTTTCATTTATAATTGTCCTTAATATAGTTTGGTTCAGTTCCTAACCAGACCGTGCAGTGGGAAGGAATTGAGACAGTGTTTTTGAGAGGTGGGGGAAGTGATTGAAGCCCTTTTATGAATTATGATTTGAATTTTGGAAAATATAGGCTACTTTCTATTTCTTTTTAAATATTTATTTATTTATATAAGAACTGGAGTATAGTCAGAGGCTTGGGAGGGTGAAAGAAATCACCAGAGACAGAGTGGGGAGCAGAACAGGCAGACAGACAGAAGACACTCCTGAGGGGAGCAGCGGGAGTGGCAGGAGAGGTCTGCCGTGCCATGTGGGTTTCTCCCTGGGCGGCCGAGAATTGAACCCACACTGCAGAGGCTGCGGACAGCTTCACAGCGCAGTGCTCCACCTGCTGCACCACCAGGGAGGCCCGCAACTTTCTATTTCAAAGAGTCGGTTATCACAGCCCTCACAGAGGAAATCTTCCTCACAGAGGAAATCTTCAGGGTGAAGATTCTAAGTATGAAGGATTTTGAAATGTGTACTGGAATGAAGAAGGTTGGGGAAATCCGTTCCAAAATCATCAGGTGACAGCAGCTTCAAATATTAGTAGATCCTGACTTGAGAACTGAAGAAAATTTCCCACTGGGAAAAAAAAGGAATGAAAGTTGATACCTGGCACTTGATTCTACAATCCAGAAGAAAGAAAAGGCAAACTTCCTGCAAACATCAGTTTAGGGACTGAAACACACCAGAGGCGTTGTTTTCCAACATCACGATGGATGTTTTTACCACCCAGTGGCGATTTCACAAACTTATGAACACCCTTTTAAGTTCAATATTCTTTCCTGAAAACCATAACTTATAAGTCAAACTGTCAGGTCATCCCCAAACGCCGGGTTTTCCTTAAACCTCAGGTTCTCACCATCCCCCATTCCACATGGCTCCTTAGAGGGAGCAAAGAATAAAGTTTGGCCTTACCCTAGGCCTTAGCCTTCCTTTACCTTGTCAATAAGATGTTCTCAAGGCATGGTCCTGTTTTGAGAAGGCAGTGGGTGGGGCGTTCTGAGCTCGGGTGCCTGAATGTCTTAGGATGCCTGTCTTTAGGATAAATGCCAGGTTTGGGATGAGCTAGCCACACGGATGGTGGAGCTTCGATTTTCATAATATTTTAATGTTATTTAGATATCCAAGCACTCCAGGAAGCTTCTAGGGAGCAGGCAATGTCCTCTTGGGGAGACAATTAAGACACAGAACCTCACTCTGGATGCGGCTCCCCCTTGTGTGCACAGCCCTGTCCCTCTTAGAGCTCCAGGAAAAGCTGGGGAGACCTAATTATATTTCAAGTTCCTTCCCACAAAGGCCCTAGGAGCCCTCAGGATGAAGCACTCCCTGTGCTGGGTCCCGAGCTGTCTGCACACGTGCTCAGGGGCTCACTCCCCACATGATACCCAGGAGGGAAGACGTGGCAGGGCAGGTCTCCTTGCCCCGTGACGTGAGTCCTCTGCTCACTAGAGGAGGCAGCAGAGGCCCCTGAGGAGACACTCGGGGACTCTCCTTGGGCCGGGCTGTGAGGGAAGCGCCTGCATGGACACCACCACCTTTCCCTGACACTTTCCCTCCAGGGAGGAATTTTTTAAATTTGACTTATCAATAGTAGGACGGCCTGGGCTGGTAGTGAGGCAGCTGTCACTAGGATGACCCAACCTCACTCTGGATGTTTCCAGTGGATGTGACCACATTGAGTTCCCAGAATCCTCAGCTCGGAGACCCTTCCCCACTGCAGCTGCCACAGCAGGGGGGCCCTGGGCTGGTCAGAGCCCTGCATCCCCCACTGTGTTTCCTGGGCTGGGCTGTTGAGTCTCACTCCCCACAGACATTAATTGCTCTGGGATCATGATATCTGGCAACTTCCAGGGTGTCATGGGTTAAACTGAATAATCCATGTTTGTCTTATTTTTATTTTTGGCTTTTTTTCCCCTTTTTTTTTTGTTTGTTTGCATCATGAAAACTCAAGTCCACACTTTCTCCCTCTCCCAGGTTTTTTTTCTGATTGCACAGCACTGTTACAGCAACAACAAAAATAAGGGCATTTATAGTAAAAAATCTTACTTCTAATCACTTGCAAATACAATAATAATACTTACCTTTCTGTGCTCTCCTCCAGTGTGGCCATGAATACAAGGGGATTCATCCTGAACACGATAGTGGGGAGGGAGGTGCGGGATCCAGCCTGGGTTTATCTGAGATCCTCTCCCTGCTGCCCATGGAGGGGTACCTGGGGAGATGGGGGAGCCCAGAATGAGAAAGAAATCTAAGTTCACCCACCTAACGTTACACCTTCCTCCAGGAGCTGAGGGAACCCTGCTCCATCTCCCCTCCCTTCCTGGACTGTGGACAAAGGCTCAGCTCAGGAACTGGGGTGACCTGGGTTAATCCTGCCCCTGGACCAGGCCAGCAGGACACACAGTCCTCCCTCCCCCTGTGTGGCTCCCTCCTGCTCTGGTCTAGAGAGAAAGTAGCTGCAGCCCATGGTGCTCCCTGACTCTGAGGTCGGTGGGTTTTCTATGGTGACTCCAAAGGATAGAAAAATTGGGGTTTAAAAAAAAAAAAAAAAGAAAGAAAAATTGGGGTTTGGGGGAGGGAGCTGTCAGGGTGAAGGTGCCACCATTGTAGGTGGGGCCTGGAGGGGGTTCCTGCCCAGCTCCTTCCACCTCAAGCCAACCATGAGGTATTTCTAAACCTCCTCCTCCTCTTCAGGCCCAATGCTTTTTCAGTCCTGCTCAAAAGCTGCTTCTCCGTGGAACTGTATTTACTGAGGTGTTGTTTGACACTCTCTACTCTGTGTGTGATTTGAATTCATTTATTCTGGAGCTTGATGTTAATTGACTTCCTATCATCTTATGTTGTGTATCCTGTCTCTGCTGTTACACACACACACACACACACACACACACACACACACACACACACACACACTCCCCTTTCCTTGGGAACCAGATCCTCGCTCAGCACTGGGGTTACTCTGACCCTCTGTCTCTGGTTCCCCTCAGAGCCGTCCTCTCTGCAGTGTCTCTACCCAGTGGTGTCTGAGCAGCCCCAGGAGTCCCTGCACCTCCTGCCTCTGACCTTGTGGGAAACCAGCCCCTCAGCCTGCATGACAGTGAGGAGGCGAAGGCAAAGTCCTGAGGCCGGTGATTGATGGAGAGGACAAGTTACTTTTTTTCTTTTGCTTAAGAACTTTTCTTTTCTCCCCTCATTGTATTATTGAGTTGAGGTAACATTGGTTTACACACTGCATGTGTGCAGAGGCCCAGGGTCACCCTCTTCAGATGTTCATTATCACTTCCCACCCACCTAAGGGCCCCCCATAGTCCCCCACCACAGTCCATGGGACCCTCTTCCTACCTTGTTTCCTGCTCTCACCCCACCCCATAGCTTCAGTTTTGCAGTTACAGTTCTAGAGTTTGTTTTGGTTTAGTTTTACCAGTCCCTGCTTTGTTTCTTTATATTTCACATATGAATGAAATCATCCAGCATTTGACTTTCGCCTTCAAACTTTTTCACTTAGCTGCCGCGGACCAGCACAGCAGTGAACGATGAGGCCGCCTCAGGGTTGAGAGACTGTGCAAAAGGTCACTGCAGGGGGAGGTGCAGCACTTAGCGTCATCCCATCCACATCTGTCCATGTTGTTGCAAATTCAATATTCCATCTTTTTCACAGCTGGGTAGTATTCCACTGGGTATAAAGCTTGTGTTCTTTATCCCCTCCTCTGCCGTTGGGCACTTAGGTTGTGTCCATAGCTTGGTTATGTTGGACAGCGCTGCAGTGACCACAGGAGGCGCATATTCCTCGGAATTAGTGTTTTACCTTCTTTGGGTAAACACCAAGGAATGGAGTCCCTGACCAGGTGACAGGTCTATTTTGAATATTTTGAGGAACCTTCGTTTGTTCTCCACAGGGGCAGGACTGTACCATGTGCTCTCCATAGAAAAGGGAGGTTCTAGGTGTCCTGCCCCTCCCGAGGAAAGGTGGGGCTGAGCAGGGAGGAGAAGCTAAGGAAGAGGAGGAAGACGTGGAGCAAGATGGGGAGAGGAGACTGGAGGAGGCGCATGGAGCAGAGACACATTCCAAGAAGAAGCCACTCTCGCTCCTCAGGCTTGGGCTTGTGCCAGGGAGTTGGGGACATGGAAAGAGACACGTGAAAGAGCAAAGACGTGCATGAGAGACTCAAGGGGAGGCTGACATGGCCGCTGTTATCTTGTTGTGGATTTTGACTTTGCTCTTTTCCTTCCAGACTTGCCTGGCCCCTCCTGCGCCTTTCCCATGGGTCTCTACCGGTGGGTGCCTTAGCCTTGTGGCAGGCCTCCGGGCCTCAGCGGGCCTGCTTTGGGCAAGACTGTTTGGCTGGGCTTCACCCATGAGGGGACGGGTAACTTTGGGTGCTTCACTTGGGAACTATTCTAACTATATTCTCTCTTCTCTTTTGCTATTGCACACTAATTCTCTATTGCACGCTAATTTGTATTAACTTTCTTTTCTTTTTTTTTTATTTATAATTGCAAATTTTATTTTATTTATTTATTTATTTTTTAAATAATAAATTTTATGTTTATATTCCCCCATGCAATTGCAAACCCCCCATTCTGACCCCAATCCCTCCCCTCCCGCCCCCCACCCCCCAAAAAGTGTCTCTGGTTCATAGTTTTTGTTGATTTTGATTTTCACTTTCTTATAGTTATTCATTTTCCTGGTCCCTTATTTAAGTTTCCTAGATTCCTGCTATGAGTGAGACCATCCGGTATTTTTCTTTTTCTTTTTGGCTTATGTCGCTGAGCATGATCCCTTCCAGCGCCATCCATGTTGCTGCAAATTGCATGTTTATCTTTTTTGAATGCTGAGTAATATTCCATGGTGTATACGTACCACATCTTCTTGATCCAGTCATCTATTTTTGGGCATTTGGGCTGTTTCCAAAGCTTAGCTATTGTAAATAGTGCTGCTATAAACCTAGGGGTGCAGGTTTTCTTTGGAATTGATGTTTCTGTGTCCTTTGGGTAAATACCTAGGAGTGGAATTGCTGGATCATATGGAAGCTCTAAAAGCATAGACTCTTAGCAGTCAGGGAACAGGATGGCATTGGACTTGTGATTGGACTTTTGCTGTGGGTGTGTGTGAAATATACAGTTGCCTGCTGAGAAGCTCTACACCTCACATCTATGCAGTGTGTAAATTAATGTTACCTCAATTGAAAAAAGAAGAGAGCTTCACCCAGCCTGCTCCCCAGTCAGAGCCCTCTACCTGATGAGGCCTGGGAAGATGGGACAGAACTCTACTGTCCTCGGGAGCCCCCTGTACCTTCAAAGAGCCACTTCTCACCTGTGCTGCCCAGCTTGGCCTGAGCCCCTCCTGTCTCACCTGGAGACACACAGACTAGTCTCTTCTGCCACCTGGGAGCTGAACCAGGCCCTGTTCTGCTCACAGCCTGGCAGGGGCTCCCCATCCCCACAGTTACCCCCAGCCTCACAGTGGGGCCATTTCCCAGGCCTCTGACACCCACTCCTGAGTCCCTCCATCTCCCTCTGCTCTAGCTGATCCTCACCCCCTCTGCCCTTGCACCCCTGGCACCAGCCAGCCCACCACAGGCTGTTCCCTCCATGGGAACCTCACTCCCTAACATCCCCTTCCCAGGGCTTTGCTTCCATCTCACCATCTGCACTGACCCCCTTGATGGACACAGCTGCCCCCACACCCCCCTTTCTTGCTGCCCCACCTGCTCCCTGCCTGTCCCTCCTCTCAGCCCCTCTACAGGATGGGGTGGGTTTCTTGTCTTTATTATTCACTGTCTCCTGCAGGAAAGCAGCTCTCTGAAGTTAGGAATGTCTCTGTTTTGTACACAGCACCAAGCACATAACATACAAATATTGGTGGAGTTAAATGAATTAGTAACTGACAAGTGTTTCTTTTTTTTAATTTTTAAAATTTTTTTATTTTTTACATCATTGTTCATTTTTTTTTTTTTATAGAGGCATGCTTTTATTTATTTGTTTGCTGGTTTGTTTGTTTGTTTTGTTTATACATGCACTGGGTACAGTCAGAAGCGCGGGAGGGTGAGAGAATTCACCAGAGCCAGAGCGGGGAGCAGAGCAGGCTGAAGGACCGAAGTACACTGCTGAGGGGAGCAGCGGGCGGCAGGAGAGGTCTGCACGCCATGTGGGACCCTCCTCTGGTGGCCGGGGAGCAGCCGGGGATCGAACCGGCGCCGCAGAGGCCGCGCGCAGTTTCGCAACCCAGCGCTCAACCGCTGCGCCACCGGGGAGGCCCACATCATTGTTCATTTTTAAACAATATTTGCTCCCCCACCCTCAGGTGTAGTCCCCATAGAATTTCCGTCACCGATGTATCCGTGCACCAGCACCACAGACCCCTGTGCTCCTCCCTCCCTCCCTCCCTCTGATCCCCTGCAGTATGTCTCTCATTTATAATTGTCTGGTTTTGCTTTATTGTGTTTTGTACTGTTGTTATTGTTATTGTTTCTTCAGAGAAGTCTGAAGTTAACCTGATTGGTTTTCCCTTATAAGGTATCTGTTTCTTCCCCCTAAGTTAACTGACAAGTGTTTGATACAAATAAATCAAAAGTAAAAAATGAGGGGATATTTTCACATTTTTGATAGTTCACTTTTTGAAACATCATAACCCCTGACTGAGCAATTGTCATCCCTCCCCCTCTTGTTGCAGCTCAGAGACTGCTCTTAACTGTGTCATCACAATAGTTTTTGGGGAGCACCCCCACCATTTATATTTATCTATCTGTCTATCTATCTGTCTATCTATCTGTCTATCTATCTATCTATCTATCTATCTATCTATCTATCTATCTATCTATCACATCATTCTTCATTTTTGTGGAATGTATGCTTTCTCCCCTTGTAACAGGGTAGTGCCCAGGAAAAGGGGACGTTCCAGGTTCCCTGCCCCACCCAAGGTAGGGTATTGCTGATCAGGGAGGAGCAAAAGCTGGAGGAGGAAACTGGAGAAGGACGGAAGCAGGACAGAGAGTCAGAAGGAGACCTGGAAGAGGCACATGGAGCAGAGAGAACTGTGAAAAAACTGTGCTTGCCTTTTGGTCATTGACTGGTTGAAACAGATGTGGGTGACTCATGGGGAGGTGACAATGGTGTTTTTGTCTTGATTTGATTTTGCTCTTTTCCTCCCAGACTTGTTTGGTTGTTTCTGATCCTTTTCTGTGGGTCCCCACCAGAAGGTGCTTTAGACTTGGGGCAGGCTTTCAGGCCTTGCTCGAGGCCAATCCTGTTTGGGTGAACTTTTACCCTTGAGGGGACGGGTATCTTTAGGTGCTTGATTTAGAAACTATAGTCTTTGTCTTTTCTGTATTGTTTACTAATTGTATTAAAGTTCCTTTCCATTAAAATCTTATATGTTTTGTGTTGATGAGGCAGATGGCAGAACCTATTTAGAGCAGGCAGGTTTGGGGGTTCTGGAGTGCCCCCTCCCTGCCCTGTAACACTCTCTGTTGTAGTCCCCTTAAAATTCCCACCACCAGTTCACCCATGCACCATCAGCATTGTCCTTTGTGTTCTTCCCTCTTCTGTTTCGATGCCTCTCCCTCCCCTGGGAAGTACCCCAATTTTTCTAGAGCCATGGTCCCCCCCACAGCCATCCTTCCTGAAGGAAGAGCTCCAGACCCCAGGGCTCTACCTACTCAAAAACTATTTTGCCAGGCTAGAAAGGACCAAAGGGCACTCCAAGGACAAGTGGGTACAGGTTTCATTATTATCACACTAGTGGGCACCAAACAGGAGAGTCTCCCCTCTAAGATCTGGGCCACGAACATACACAAAGATTTCCATTTATACTCAGAAATTTCAGCATTTGTTAAGCTGATAAATTTGACAGATTTCCTTTTTTTTGTAGTGCGCAGGCCATTTGGTAGAGAACAGGGCTGTTTAGACAAAGGCGGGGAGGGGTGGTTAGACAAGGATCTGTGCTATGGGAGGGGGAAGGAGCCAGCCACTTGACTCCTTTCTTTTGGAATGAGGCCCTGTTAAGATAGAGACCAGGGCCTCCCTGGTGGCGCAGGTGGTTGAGCTCAGCACCGTGAAGCTGTCCACAGCCTCTGCAGTGCCAGTTCGATCCCCGCCGGCCTCTGAGCAACCCACCTGGCGAGCAGACCCCTCCTGTCTCACCCCTGCTCCCCTCAGCAGTGTATTTCGTCAGTCTGCCTGTTCTGTTCCACGCTCTGTCTCTGGTGAATCCTCTCACCCTCCCGCTCATCTGGCCTGTACCCCAGTTCTTGTATAAATAAAATAAAAATCTTTAAAAAAAAAAAAGAGTCAAGTCATAAATTGCTCAGAGGGGAACTTGCAAATGCTAAGATGGCAAACGTGCTAATTGTGCCAGGCGGGTGTGATGGGCCCTTTTACTGCATCAGTTGTTTCATTGCTTTTCCCGTCACCATCAGTTTCAACATTACTTTGGACAATTTCCACTTCCACAGAACAGGGAGGGACACTGTAGGTAAATGATTGTCAGGCTTTTCTGCTCTTCCGCCATTAGGATTGATGATGGATCCCTGAGGTCCTGAATGCATGTCTGATGGCGGGCATCTGAGAAGGGTGTGGAAGTCTCTAGGCTCGAGGACCTGCAGTGCAGATGGTCACGCAGGGTGTTGAGCTGATAGGCCGCTTGTGCCGCTGTCAGGGAGCAGGCCGTCAGGGAGCCTTCGAAATTCATGCTGGGGGTGCAGCCCCCATCCCCCTATGTGAGTGTGCTGCTGGGGCAGGGCAGCCACCTTGGGAGCTTTGGAACGGGATCCACCACAGGGCATTGGAGGTCTGACCCCTCCTCCTTATTGTGGCACTGAGTCACCTTCAGGAAGGCTCAGGTTGTCTGATGGCTTTGGAAAGCCTGAGGGTCCAAGCCACACCCTCGGCCCGCAGCCACCTTGCAACCAGGCAGGCCACAGAGCGCCTTGCCCTCGGTGCCTGCTGTTGCTGTTCCCGCCAGCACAGGGCCACGGCAGCCCCTGTGCCCCAGGTGAAGCACCGAAGCCCGCCTGCAGGCCCGTGGACCTGGGCCTGTTGTTCCATAGTGTCACCTCTCCTTTTTCAGCCAGGGGACCTCAGTGCCGGCTGACCTGGGCAAGTCGGCTTCTCTGAGTTCTACCCAAGCTGGTCAGTAAAACTTGCCCCACAGACCTGCCTGCCCCCGCACCCCTACACTGATGCTTGCTCTTCTGCTTTTCCACACCAGGAAGGGCCCAGCCTCACCTACACGACCTGTGGTCCCCCAGCCAGCTGAGGCTCCCCTTAGACTTATAAGCCTGTGGCCACTAGCATCTGGCCTCCTGCCCTCCCTGCCTCCCCAGGGTCCATATGGGGAACTACTGTGCTTTCTGCCCACCCCAGGGGGCCCCCGGTGCTCCCTCCAGCCATCCTCTTAGCTCTGCCCTCCCGGGGCAAACAGTGTTATTCAGCCTGTCTTTCTCCATCAGAAATGGTGGAGTCACGTGGGGCCCAAGGCCGCCTCCTCCTGACACTAAGGGTGACCCTGGGCTGGTGGGTTGAAAGACAGGGGAGCAGAGAGGAGGGAGCCGGAGGGGGCAGATCACATGTCTGGCACAGGGGTGCACTGTCTCGTGTGTGTGAGAGGCCGGCGAGTGAGCAGGGAGAGGCTCCAGCTCCTGCTCCTGCATCCCCCCTCCCTGTCCCCCCTCCCCTCTCATCCAGAACCCCTGCCCACACCCTCCCCTGCTTCCTCTTCCCTCCCCACCTCCCCCCAGCGCTGCAGCCCAGGCTGCACCTGCCTTCCCAGCTCTTCCCCTTCTCTCCCTCCCCCGTTTTCTCTCTGCTTCTCTCCAGCTGCCAGCTGATCAGGTCAGGCAAGTCCATCCCATCCTGAGAGCCCCAGGGCCCCCTTCGGCCTCTAACCAGACCCCTCCTCTTCCTGGGACACCTCTCTTCCCGGGCCTGTCTGGGTGGCTGTTCTGTGACTTGGCCCCCAGCCCCCAAGCCTCCCCCTTCATCTGTGACTTTAGTCTGTTGTGGTGGTGAGCTGACACCCCAGGCGTGACCTCGGTGACTCTTGTGCCTCCTCGGTGGTATTGCTCCTGCCCTGCTCTATGCATGTCTATAAATACACGGGCACACACACACGTGCAAGCGCGCATCTCTGGTGCTGGGAACCGCCGGCTGTGCTGTCCTTCTGAGTCTTGTGGCCCAACTACAAGCAAACACTGTCACCCCAGCCGCCCCCGCCAACACGTGCCACCTCCGACGAGCCTCCCTGCCATTCCCGGCCTGTGCACAGTCAGCCCCCCCAGCCACCTTCCTGCCCCTTCCCCGAGCATGGGGGTGCTGTCCCGGCAGCTTTGTGCTTCTGGCCGCGACCAGTCCTGCTGTCTCTTGGCTGAGAATGAAACCCATTTCTGAACAATGGGGAGCAACGTGTTGTGTGCTGGCTGTGTTCTGTGGCGTTCAGGGGGAAGGGAAGGTTTAAGCATGGGGGCGCAGGGGTGCCTGGGAGGCCCCAGTTTTTCCCAGGCTGCTCGGGAAAGCACCTGGACTTAGCTGGTCTTCATCTGAACCCTGCTGTGGCCACCAGGGGTAGAGTGCCAGCCTGGAGGACTCATGGGGCCTGGGTGGGAGCCCCAGAAGAACAGGGTGAGAGGAGAAATGCCTAGGCTGGAAGCCAGTACTCTGGCCCTCCCGGGGCGGCACGCAGCCCACAGGCCCTACAGGTCAGAGAGCTGAGGGGGATTGGATGCCCTGACAGGCAGCACCAATGCACACCTTGCACCCCGAAGCCTGCCCTCTGCTGGCAGGACCCACACCCAGCGCAGCGCCTGAGCCCAGATCCCAGGGCCCCACCACGTGGTGAGTTCAGTTTATTCAGAAACAAAAGTGAAACACCAGGAACCACTCCCTGGCCTTGCCTCCTTCCTCTGTCCTGGGCGATCTATAAATAAGTTTCCTCGATGTCAACTGATTCATAGAAACCTCCTCTCCCAGGGGCCACCCCAGCCTCCGCTGCGATACAGGGGCCATCTCAGCCCCATGTACACACGTCCCAGCACAGTATGTACACCGCGGGGCGCCCGCGCCTTCCGCCTGGCCTCCACCAGCCACCCCAGCCCGGCTTCTGGTCAAGCCCAGTTTTCCACAGGGTTGGGGGAGTGTGTACCCCCAAATTGCCTGAGTAAGCCATGCATCCCCTCTATGGGGACTTTCTGTAAAAGAAGCAGTGAAGGCCACCTCTCTGCAAATCCGGGGTGGCCCCAAGATAATCAGGCACAGAGGCCCACGGGACTTTTGCAAAGACAGCAAGTGGAGGCCACCCCCTTGTGGACTGCGGTGGCCTCATACCTGTGGGACATTCGAGAGGAGCGACGGGGGAGGCCATCCCTTTGCGGATTGGGGTGGCCTCATGCCTGCAGGACTTATGTGAGGAGGGGGATGGGGGAGTTCTCCCCTTTGTGGATTGGGGTGGCCTCATACTTTTGTGAGGGGGCAAGGGGGAGATCACCCCTTTGTGCACTGGGGTGGCTTCATGCCTGTGGATCTTTTGTGAGGGGCGGGACGGGAGAGGCCACTCCTCTGCAGATTGGGTGGCCTCATGCCCATGGGCCTTTTGTGAGGCGGGAATGAGGAGGCCACCCCTTTGCAAATTGGGGTGGCCTCATGCCCGTGGGACTTTTGTGAGGAGGACAGCAGAAGCCACCCCTTTGTGGATTGGGGTAGCCTCATGCCCGCAGGACTTGAGGGGTGATGGGGGAGGCCACCCCTTTGCAGATTGGGGTGGCCTCATGCCCGCGGGCCTTTTGTGAGTGGGACAGGGTAACCTCAAGCTGCAAGACATGTGTAGTGAGCAGAGCCCCCCCTTAACAGGTGGGTCCCCACAAAATAATCGGGCACACATGCCCATGGGGACTTTTGCTAGGTAGTAGGAGAGGTCTCCCCTTTGCAGATAGGGATCACCTCCAGAATAATTGGGTGCAACAAAAAGTAAAAATAAAAAAATAAAGAAAAATCAAAACAATTATTGGGTCCAACAAAAAATTAAAAACAAAACAAAACAAAGAAAAACAAAAAACAAAATTGGGTGCAAAAGCCCATGGGGAAATTTCAAAAGGGAGCAGGGGAGGCCACCCCTTTGTGGATCTGGGTGGTCTCAAGTAAACCACTGCTATCTCTGTGGCTACACTCTAGACAGGTGTTGGTGCCCACCTGCCCCAGCTGGTATCTCTGTCTGCACTTAGCCCCCGTGCTGGGCTTTCAAAGTGCTGCCCCGCTCGACATGGTTGGGGTGAGGTGGGGGGCACGTGGCCCAGAATTGCCTAATATAACCTAGGCCCTCTGCAAGAAGGCCTGGTAAGGATTCAATTGGTCATTCATGGAGCCCCTATATTGTAGAACGAAGCCCCCTAAATAACTAGCTGGATATTTCTAGCTCCTTGCCTCTGGAAGTATGATTAGTCCAGAGTTAGATGAAGACACAGCCCTAACCTCAGAGGCTAGGGTCTGCACCTATTTCACCCTATTAGATAGGGGAGTTGTTGTACCCCATTTTTAAGACAAGGGATGAAAGGACGACTGGGAAGGAGAGCCAAAGGATGGGGGGGAAAGCCTGGGGAACAGGGATGGGTTGGTGAGGGCCAGGTGGGGGCAGAGCCTCTGGCCCCATGCCGGTGGCCTAGACCACCATTATCTTCACCTCCTTGTCCTCAGCCTGGTAGAAGAAGGGAAGGCATGGGCTGTTTCCAATGGTGACGCCTTCCTGGGAGTTCTGCATTTCTTGAAGCAGCTGAACAACCTGCTGCGCAGAGGCGTTCTCCAGGGGAGTCAGGCCCAGCTGGGCCTCACCCTGGGTCAGCTGCACATAGTGGACAAGGCTCACCTTACTTGGTTCTTTAGAGAGAGTAAGGGCAGGAGCAGGGCACAGCACAGGTTTTCTGATCCCATGCAGACCGGGTAAAGGAGGAGTCAGAGTCCTCAGTGGTTTTGCAGGTTTTTTATTGGGGTTCACCAGGCATATGGCAGGCAGGGGTGCTGGCTGGGGGGTTGGGAGGCTGGCAGGCCTCCGGCCCCCAGCAAATCTTCACTTTATCTGGGCTCTCTGGTGATCTCGGCTTCTCTACCGGCTTCAGCTTCGGTTCTACTACTGCTGCTGGCGTCCCCGTGACACTGCCCTTAAAAGCACAGTCTTAGCTCAGCTGAATCCCATCTACCTATGCCCACACCCTACTCCAGGTGCCCGCCATCAGGCATGCATTCAGGACAAGGATCCATCATCTATCCTGATGGCGGAAGGGCAGAAAAGCCTGATATTTTCTTTACCCTACAGAGAGACAGAGACAGGATGCTGTGTGCCTGGCGGAGTGTGCTCTTCCTGACCAGCCGCCCGTTAGGGGCTTTCCTCACCTTGGACGTTGGCGGTGCCAAGCTTCTTGGGGACTAGGCATGCGCTAGTGGGCTCAGCAGCAGGGTTCTGGGCAGGTGCTCAGGGCTTGGCCCGCCATTCGTTGCGTGCCTCCACCAGCCGCAAAACCAACTCTTGCAGCTCTAACAGCTTCACCTGGAAGCAGAGATGCTCAGAAGCCCGCCCCGCCCCCAGCCGCACCACCATGGAGCCAGAGCTCTGACTACCTTCATCTCCTCTTTGTCCTGGGCCAGCTGCCTTATGGACTCCTCCTTCTCTTGGTGCTCCTCCCTCATCACTGCTCTCTGGTTCTGGTAGAGAGCGATGTATTCTCCTAGGGGGAGGGCGCGCAGACAGCTCATCTGCTGGGGTCTCCCCAGCCTCTGCATAGCACCCCAGCTGCAGGGCACAAGCCTCCCCGCTCACCGATGGTGTCAGTCTCTCCAGACATCTGGATACATCGATGCTCCAGCAAATCCATCCAGTCCTGTAAGCCCACTTTCAACTGCATGAGCTCGATAAATTGGCCCTCGGCCAGACAGCGGGCTCAGGGGCTCAGCAGTGCCGGCCTGCCCAGCACCCAGCCCGCCTAGCCCTCCGGACAACCACACTGTAGGGAAAGATAAAACTATCAGGCTTTTCTGCCCTCCCGCCTTTAGGATAGATGAGGGAACCCTGTGGTCTGAATGCAAGCCTGATGCAGGCACCTGGAGTAGGGTGTGGGCATATGTAGATGGGATTCACCTGGGCTAAGACTGGGCTTTTAAGGGTGGCATTCACAGCAAAAGCAGAGAAACGTAAGCAGAACCGAGAGAGCAGAGCGGCAGAGACCACCAGAGAACGCCAGAGAGCCCAGAAAGAGTGAAGACTTGCTGGGGGCTGGGAGGCCTGTCAGCCTCCTGACCCCCTAGCACCCCTACCTGCCATGTATCCAGTAAATCCCAATAAAAGCCACTGAGGCTTCCAGGACACTCTTCTCCTGGACCCAGTCTGCTGGATCAGAAAACCTGCCCCGTGTCCATTCCTTCCTCTCTTACAATTGGTGTAAGTCAGCAAGATGATCCAAGTAGACCGGTATGGAGCCTTCCGAAGACCGGGAGGGACTGAGGAGCAGCAGACAGTGTTTGACTGTGACAGCGCTGGACGTGTCATGGCGGGACAGGGGAAGGGCAAGGTGTGGGACCTGCGGGATGAGACCTCGCCTGGAGGAGGAGATGCCCGAGAGGACCAGCCAACAGTCCCCGCCTAGGCAGCAAGAATCGTCAGGGGAGAAAGGACCACGACTCAGAGCTCCCCAGTGTGGACAAAGGGAAAAGACGATGAACTTGGACTAATGGCCTAACAATCCCGCCAGAAGGGGGAGGACCTTGCCAAGTTTGATATGTTTTGGGGACCCTGAGGAAGGATGGGATTGTCCACCCCCAGAGATGGGAGTCTGGGGGTGTCAGTGGGCCTTGGTGGCCAAAGGCAGCCGGTGTACTGCCCAGCAGCTAAGCAGAGGAGAAAAGCCAACTGAGAAGGCAAAAGCTGGTGCTATTCGGGAAGCCCTGAGCGGCTGTTTCGCACTACGTAAGCTAAAGGCCAGTGAGTCTTTTAAAATCACCTGTGGGTGATGCCCTGCTCATAGTTGAGTGAGGGTGAGGAGCTGAGGAGCCCATCTTTGGGGGATGGGTAGGGAACATGGCTTGTGGTGGAGCCCACAGCCAAAGAGGGGACCCAAGAGAGGCCGCATGTGGACTTGTATCCACGGATCCCCGACCCATGTGCTTGTGCAGTGGGTTGGCCTGAGTGCAGGGGCCTGCATGTTGGAGCGTTGGAGCGACCACAGATAGAAAACCCTGAGGGATGGGCGATTACCCCCAAAGAGTACAGAATCGCCAATCCAAGAGTGAGTGCATCCTGGGGGTGGATGCGGTGTGCGGCTTGTGGCCGAGACTGCAGCCGGAGGGGGCCGGGAGGCCTGATGGCTCCCGGCGTGTGACAGCTGATGCCTGAGTGGTTCCCTCCCTCGCATGAGCAGTGCCTTCGGCAGCGGAAGTGGTGGATCATCTACTGGTGCCAATAATTGTCTTTTGCCACTAGGTTGATGCCCTGCCTGGACTTATTTGTGTTCTGTTATATTTCATTGTGATATATTTCATTTGCTTTTGTGGGCCATGGCTGCAGTGTTCATATTCGTCAAGAGAAACGTGTGTATCACTTGTATAGACTGTCTGGTAGAAAACCCTGAGGGGGTGGATTGTAGGGTAAGGTAAAAGTATCAGGCTTTTCTGCTCTCCCGCCCATAGGATGGATGATGGAACCCTGTGGTCCCGAATGCATGCCTGATGCGGGCACCTGGAGTAGGGTGTGGGCATAGGTAGATGGGATTCCCCTGGGCTAAGATGGGCTTTTAAGGGTGGCATCACGGGGACGCCAGCAGAAGCAGAGAAGCAGAAGCAGAACCGAGAGAGCAGAGCAGCAGAGACCACCAGAGAACGCCAGAGAGCCCAGAAAGAGTGAAGACTTGCTGCGGGCTGGGAGGCCTGTCAGCCTCCTGGCCCCCTAGCACCCCTGCCTGCCATGTACCTGGTAAATCCCAATGAAAGCCTGCAAAAGCCACTGAGGCTTCCAGGACTCTCTTCTCCTGTACCTGGTCTGCTGGATCAGAAAACCTGCCCTGTGGCCATTCCTTCCTGCCTTACACACACTCACCTGCAGTTTCTCCATGGCTCCCTGAAAGGCCTGGTGGGTCTCCCCAGGCACACTCTCCCCACCATGGCCTCGCGGCTGTCTAGGTCGTCAGGGATGCTTAGCTTTGGCAGGGGATCCTTGTTCTCCTCTTCCTCCTCCTCCTCACTGCTCAGTCCATTTACTGTCGGGGGGCAGCCAGAGGGGCTCAAAGAACACCTGGGTTCTGAAGCAGCCCTGAAAGCCAGCAAGCTCTGCTCCCTCCTCTCTGTGCAACCCTGCACCAGCAAGTCCCCAAAGGAGAAGGAACCAAGTTGTCCTAAGGGTGGCTTCCACTCTTGCAAACCCCTCCTCTGCTGAAGTCCCACTCACTTTCTCCAGTCCGAGCCAGGAGGTTCAGTGGGGCTGGCAGGTAAGAGTGAGAAGGGATGCTGCTCGCAGGTCTTCCTGCTCGGGCGGCCACCGGGTGTCTGGCACTCCAACTGCCCCACCTGTGTTTCCAGCAGCTCTTGGCGGGCCAACTCGACCTCCATCTTGCCCTGCTCTTCATGCTGCATCCAGTCGCCAAGCTGGGTGTTAAGCAGCACCGGCTTCTGCAGGACGCCCTTCTCGTTGGCCAGCTGCTGGTAGGCGGCCATGAGCTGCTCGTAGGCGGCCATGTACTGCTGAAGGTGACTAAGGTAGTGGTTCCGCTGCTGCTGCAGCTCCTGACCCTCATGATATTTCTCCTCCACCTGCAGGGAGGACGCGGGGGGGTGAGGGCAGGTGGCAGTTGGCCTCCAAATTGTCACTGGAACCCAGCTGCCTCTGCTAGACGCTACCTCAGGGAGACCAGTAGTGACCATCACTACTGACCAGTGCTGCTCAGCACTCCTGGTGACAGGGGATTGGAACCCTACTTGTACTTCTGGTGGACAGTACCTGGCTGAGGTAGACACCACTTGTGGCTACAGTAAGCTCCGTTTCCCATTTGTAAAATAAACCCCAATGTGGTTGTTTCCAGAGCCTGAAGTCTCTTGCAATTGTGCACATGGTTGAGAACCACAGTGATGAGTCCCCTACCGGGCACTATCCTTCCATTGGCTCTAACCTGTAGGCCCCTAGCGTATGGGGTCTGTATTGCTCCAGCCTTTGGTTTTGGCTTTGGGGCTTTTTGGCAGCTCTCTTGTCTTAGAGCCTGGGCAGGTGGGTGCCACTGCGGCCTATCCTGGCATCCCATTCATGCCCTGTGACTACCCTTTTCAGTTGGGATCCCAGCTGATGTCAGAGACACAAAGTGTTAAAACGTTCTTTGTGAGTTGCTGGACAACAACAACAACAACAAACAGCTCTTTCAGACACGAGGCTCGGAGCCTTTGGTGCTGCTTTCCGGTGATGTCAGACACAGGACTGGAGGCCCAGTCTCTGACAGAGGTCTTCATCCTCTCTTCCTCCTGCAGAGGTTGGCTACTGGATGCTGCTTTTCTTCTTTCAGCTTCTGGTTCTCCTTTCTTCAGAGGCCAGGAACAGAGTCTTCCCCTTCTTTCTTTGGAGGTTGGAACAGAGCCCCTCAGCTCCCTCTAACCCTGGCTTGTATCACTCTTCAGGGTGTCCCAACATCAAGTCTGGTTGGACCATTTTTCTTTTTTTGTGCAGAATAACTGGGGTATTGGCCAGAGGTGCAGAGTGAGCAGAACAGGCAGACTGACTGAAACACACTGCTGAGGGGAGCAGCCGGCAAGGCAGGAGAGGTCTGCTGTGCCCTGTGGGTCAGCTCCCAGCCAGGGATCAAACTCAGGCAGTAGTGGTGATGGTGCCGAGACTTAACCCCTAGGCCACCAGGGAGGCCCTGGACCATTTTCATCCTTGGCTGACTGGACCACTTAGCACCAATCAGCTCATAGCTTCCACCTGATTGGTCCTGCCCATAACCCAGGAAGCATGCAGAAAAGGGCAGTTCTGAGCAGCAACTGTCTCAACGGACTTGTGTGGTGGAGCAACAGAGTGGGGACCACCGAGGCAACTCCCAGATCTGCACCCACAAAGGGGGGGGGGACAGGCACTGTGGGACTTTGCCACCTGCCCAGGCCCCTTCCTTCAACTGCAGCAGAACTGCTTTCCAGTGCTCTCTGAAGTGAAGGATGCTGAGGCTCAACCCTGTTCAGTGAAGCACAACCCCAGAGCCAAGTCTGGAACCAGGATGTCTCCACGTCTCCTCGTCTCTCCCCTAGTGGCTCAACCTCCAGCAGGGCAGGTGACGTGCAGTCCCGGGGAACCCACCAGTCCATGTCAGACCCTGGGCACAGGTGGTCACGGACCTGGCAGGACTGCAGGGTCACCAGTGCCCCCCAGCCCTGAGTTGGAGCTACCTATGTCCTGGCCTAAGGACCTTCCTCCCGGAGGCCTCCGAGCCATTCCCAGCTGGCACAGGACTTACCATCTCCTTCAGCTCTGCCAGCTTCTCCTGCAGCTGGCCGAGTTTCATGGCCAGCTCGCTCCTGGTGTGCTGCTCCATTTGGAGCGAGCCGGTCACCTCCATGTTCTGATGGGACTGGACAGACAGAAGACACAATGAGATGCCGCCCAATGCAGTTGGAGACCCAGAGCTCGGTGTCCCCTCCCACATCAGGACGAGGTCATCTTCCAGCCCAGGGCACCCCAGGCACCTTACCTTCTTGCCAAGCGCTTTCTGGGCTCCAGATCCTGATCATCTCCTGCACCCACCCTCTGTCTGGGACTCCCATGTCACCCACTATCCACGGGGATGAACACTGCCCACCTCTACAAATCAGTCTCAAAGGCCACCCTTCCAGCCTCCAGACCTTTCAGAGCCAACTGCTCCCTCAGTTGCCACATCCCACCTTGCCGCCTAGCAAAGTGTCTGCTGCCAAGGGCCCATGGGAGATGGGTAAGTGTCCAGTTGATCTGCTTCCCCCCATCCCTTCAGTTTGAGTCTCCACAGAATTTCCTTCCCCAAGGCACCTGTGCACCATCACCACAGTCCCCTGTGCTCCTCCCTCCTTCCCTCTGATGCCTCTTCCTCCTCCTCTCCTGCAGTATGTCTCTGATTTATAATTGTCTGTTTTTGTTTTGTTGTCTTTTGTATTGCTATTATTTTTTTACACTGATGTCTTATTAGACTCCCCTATATTCCTGTTATAAGTAAAATCATCCTATATTTTTCTTTTTCCTTCTGTCTTATTTCACTGAGCATAATTCCTTCTAGCTCCATCCACATTGCTGCAAATGGCATGAGTTTATCTTTTTTTGATTGCTGAATAATATTCCATTTTATATATATACCACATCTTCTTGATCCAGTCATCTGTTTTTGGGCATTTGGGTTGTTTCTGGTTTTACCCATTGTAAATAGTGCTGCAATAAACATAGGTGTACAGGTGTTCTTTTGAATCAATGTTTTTGTTTCCTTTGGGTAGATTCCCTGGTAGTGGAATTTCCGGGTTGTATGGTAGCTCCATTTTTAGTAGACTGAGGAAACTCCAGACAGCTTTCCATAGTGGTTGGATCACTTTGCACTCCCACCAGAAGTGTAGGAGAGTTCCTTTTTCACCACATCCTCGCCAACATATGTTGTTGCTTGTTTTTTGATATGTGCCATTCTTACTGGTGTAAGGTGGTATCTCAGTGTGGTTTTGATTTGCATTTCCCTGATTATAAGGGATGTTGAACATTTTTTCATGTGCCTGTTGGACATTTGCATTTCCTCTTTGCAGAAATGTCTTTTAAGTTCTTCTGCCTGTTTCTTGACCGGATTGTTTATTTTGTTTTTGTTGAGCCGTGTGAGTTCTTTGTATAAATTTGTGATCAGTCCCTTATCAGTTGAATGGAGTGCAAAGATGTTTTCCCAATCACTGGGGTGTCTCCCTATTTTGGTTAATGTCTCTTTGGCTGTACAGAAGCTTTTCAGTTTGATGTAATCCCAGGTGTTTATCTTTGTCTTCACTATCACTGCTTTGAGTGATGTCTTTAAAGATATTTCTGAGATGTATGTCTTGCAGTGTTTTACCTATATTTTCTTCTATATATTTTATGATTTCAGATCTTATGTCCAGTTCTTTTATCCACTTTGAGTTGATTTTTGTGCAGAGTGAGAGGTAGTGGTCTAGTTTCATTTTTTTAACATGTGGAGGTCCAGTTTTCCCAGCACAGTTTATTGAACAAACTGTCCGTGTTCCATTGCATATTCTTTACTCCTTTGTCAAAGATTAGTTGTTCATAAAAGTATGGCTTTATTTCTGGGCTCTCTATTTGGTTCCATTGGTCTGTGTGTCTATTTTTGTTCCAATACCAAACTGTTTTAATTATTATGGCTTTGTAGTATAGCTTGAAGTTTGGAAGGGCGATACCTCCTTTCTCCTTTGTTTTCATCAGTAGGGCTTTGGCAATTTGAGGTTTTTTGTGGTTCCATATAAATTTCATCAGTATTTGTTCTATTTCTTTGAAGAATGTCATTGAGATTTTTGTTGGAATAGCATGGAATCTTTATATTGCTTTTGGGAGGATGGCCATTTTAATAATGTTATTTCTTCCAATCCATGAGCAGAGACTGTCTTTCCATTTGTGTCCTCTTCAATTTCTTTTAACAGTGTTTTATAATTTTCTTTGTATAGGTCTTTCACCTCTTTTGTTAGGTTTATTCCCAAGTATTTGATTTTTTTTTTGTTTCAATTATAAAAGGGATGGTGTTCTTGATTTCTCCTTCAGGTTGATTGTATATAGGAAGGCTACTGATGCTTCTGTGTTGATTTTGTATCCTGCTACTTTACTGAACTGGTTGATTATTTTGAGTAGTTTTTCTGTGGAGTTTTTAGGGTTCTCTATGTATGGTATCATATTGTCTGCAAATAGTGATAGTTTTACTTCTTCTTTCCCTATTTGAATTCCTTGTATGTCTTTCTCTTGTCTTATTGCCCTGGCTAGGACCTCCAGTATTATATTGAAGAGCAGTGGTGAGAGAGCATATCCTTGTCTTGTTTCTGATCTTAAAGGAAAGGCCTCCAGCTTTTCACCATTGTGAATAATATTGACTGTTTGTTGTATATGGCTTTTATCATGTTAAGGTATGTTCCTTCTATCCCGAGAATTTCAAGGGCCTTCATCATAAATGGATGTTGGACTTTGTCAAATGCTTTCTCAGCATCTATTGATATGATCATATGGGTTTTCTTTTTCTTTTTCTTGATGTGTTGGATTACACTTACCAATTTTCATATGTTGAACCATCCTTGTGTCCCTGGGATGAATCCCACTTGATTATGGGGAATTATTTCTTTGATGTATTGTTGGATTCTGTTGGCAAGGATTTTCTTTTTTTGTGCTGTCTTTGTTTGGTTTTGGTATTATTGTAATGTTGGCTTTGCAGAACGTGTTTGGTAGTATTCCTTCTTTTTCAATTTCTTGAAAGAGTTTGTGTAAGATAGGTACTAATTCTCTGCTTATTTTTTGGTGGAATTCATTTGTGAAACCGTCTGGGCCTGGGCTTTTGTTTTGGGGGAGTGCTATGATCACTGCCTCAATTTCACTGCTTGTAATTGGTCTGTTTAGTTGTTCTATTTCTTCTTTGTCCAGCTTTGGATGATTATATCATTCAAGGAATTTGTCCATCTCTTCTAGGTTGTTGAATTTGTTTACATGTAAGTGTTCACTGTAATCTCTGATTACTCTTTTGATTTCTACTGATTCTGTTGAGATTTCTCCTATTTCATTTATAATCATATTTATATGTTTCTCCCATTTTTTCTTTGTGAGCCTGGCTAGAGGTTTGTCTATTTTGTTTATTTTTTCAAAGAACCAACTTTAGGTTTCATTGATCTTTTGGATATTTTTTTTTTAATTTCCAATCTGCTTATTTCTGCTTTGATTTTTATTATTTCCTTTCTTCTACTGGCTTTAGGGTTTTTTTTGTTCTTTTTCTAGCTCTTTAAGATGTGAGATTAGGTTGTTTCTTTGAATTCTTTCTTGTTTCTTGATGTGAGCCTGGATTGTTATATATTTTCCTCTTATTACTGCTTTTGCTGCATCCCATACATTCTGAAAAGTGATGTCCTCCTTGTTGTTCAACTCAAAGTATTTTTTAATTTCTTCTTTGATCCCCTCATTAGTCCAGTGGTCTTCCAATAGTATGGATTTCAATCTCCATGAAGTGGGAATGTTCCTTGTTTTCTTTTCATGATTTATTTCTAGCTTGATGCCTTTATGATCAGAGAAGATAGTTGGAATGATTTTGATCTTTGTGTATCTGTAGATGTTTGTCTTGTGGCCCAGTATGTGATCAATTCTGGAGAATGTTCCATGCACACTTGAGAAAATTGTGTACTCAGATTTCTTTGGGTGCAGTGTCCTATAAGTGTCTGTCAAGTCCATGAGTTCTATGTCTTTATTTAGGGTTATAGTCTTTGTTTTGTCTCATTGATCTGTCCATTGGTGAGAGTGGGGTGTTGAAGTATCCCACTGCATATGTATTTTCTTTCATGTCTGTTTTCAGAACTGATAATCATTGTCTAATATATTTTGGTGCCCCCTCATTTGGTGAGTACATTTTGATGAGTGTTATATCTTCCTGATGTACTATCCCCTTGATCATAATTTAGTGTCCGTCTATGCATCTTTTTACCTTTTTTAATTTGAAGTCAATTTCAACTGATATAAGTATGGCTGTTCCTGCCTTCTTTTTTGGTCCATTTGCTTGTAGGATTATTTTCCAACCTTTTACTTTCAGTCTATGTTTATCTTTTGTGGTTAAAATGTGTTTCCTGGAGACAGCAAAAGGTTGGATTTATTTTTTTAATCCAGCCTGCTTCTCTGTCTTTTTATTGATGAGTTTAATCCATTTACATTTAGAGTTAATATTGATATGTTGGCATCTGTATTTGCCATTTTGTTTGTCTTTTTTTGTGATTTTATTCCTTGGTTTGTTCTGTTCTTCTTGTTCATTCCTCTGTTGGTTGTGGCTTTAGGACTTGTAGAATTTTTTTGGAGTGGTGGTTTAATTGTAATGAATTTCTGGAGTTTCTGTTTGTCTGAGAAGGCCCATATCTTTTCTTTGTAGAGGAAGGAGAGCTTTGCAGGGTAAAGTATTCTTGGTTGGCATTTGCTGTGTTGAAGTTTGCTGAATATGTTACTCTATTCTCTTCTTGTCCGTAATGTTTCTTTGGGGAAGTCTGAAGTTAACCTGATTGGTTTTCCCTTTAAAGTTATCTTTTTCTTCCCCTTGCCTGTTTTATTTTTTCCTTGTCTTGGACTCTTGCAAGCTTTACTATTTGGTGTCTTGCTGTAATTTTCTTTTCATTGTGGTAATTGGTAGTTCTTCTCGCTTTTTGTATGTCTATGTTCGTCTCCTTTTTCATACTAGGGAAATTTTCTTCAATTGTCTCCTTGAATAATTTCTCTGTTCCTTTGTCTCCTCACCTTCTGGAATGCCTATAACTCTTATGTTTCCTCTCTTCATGGAGTCTGATAATTGTCTAAGAGTATCTTCATACTTCTTTATTTGCTCTTCTATCTCTTTTCTTTTGACTCTTTTTATTTCTGTACCTTCGATAGTACTGATCCATTTTTCCATTTCATCAATTCTGTTTTCATTGCTTTTCCCAGAGTTGTTTATCTCCTCTAGTAATCTTTTAATCTCCTGTGTTTCTTTTCTTTCCTTTCTTGAGGTCTCAATTTCATTCTTCAGTGATTATTTGTCTCAAATCATTTTTTCATTTTTGTTTTCTTTGTTTTTGATCATGATGAGCATTAATTCTCTATCTGATAGGCCGAGAAGTTCTTCCATGTCATTGTTGAGCTCTGGTGACTGTATTTCTTTTTGTGGTGTGTCCTTCCCCTGCAGGCTTGCTTGGTTATTTATGTTTTCTTCTCCCTGTTGTTTGCTTTCAATTTAGTTCTATTCATTGGGACATGTGCCACTGGTGTTGGCGAGCATCTCTTTGGAGTGCTCCTTTAGGGGTGTCGGAAACTGTTCACCAGACTGGGATTAGCACTGGTAGACCAAAACTCCACCAGAGTGTTGATGCTGTGTTGCTGGGCACTGTCCCTTACAGTTCCCTCCCTCTGTATTTATTTAGTTCCAACAGGGAGTCAGTTAGTTGGTGATTTTGTTCTGGTCATGAGGTGGCACAAGAGACCTGTCCTTGCTGACCTTTGCTTTTTCCCAGTGGTTCTCGGCTGGCCTTAGACTATTTGTAGGTCACCGTGGAATCCTTGTCTTCCTCTGATGGCTCCCGGAGCCGCTAGATCACCTCTGTGGTGATTTCTTCACCATTCTCCACAGTTCCCATTTGTGGGGTGTGGTGCCTGAAATAGTTCCTCTATACTCCGTGTCCCACTTGATCTGTAGTTTGTTCTTGCTGGTTTGTTTTTTTTTTTCCCTCCTTTCCGTTGGTCGGAGAGAGCCTACTCAGTGGGTGGAGGAGGGTAGCAGAGTTCTGACTCTTTCCCTTTTTTTTAAAAAAAAAATAATAAAACTTCTCTTTGGCAGAGACTAAAAGTCTCTGTCTTGTGGGGAAACTCACTGTGTATGTGAATGGGGGAATCTGGTGAAAGTTTTCTCAGACGTGACCCAAGAACCCCAACTGTGAACCCAACACCTCTCCAAAATATCACTCCTCACCAATGTCAATGTTATAAAAACAAGCAAAGTCAGAGAAACAGTCAGCAAGAGGCACATCGAAGAGAACTGGCTCTAACTGAATGAGGCAATTTGGATTATCGAACATAAAACGTACATTAGGAAGAAGTAATGAAATTAAGCACAGAGTTTAGTAATTGTGTCAATATTGCTTCATTAGCTGTAAAAAAAAATACAAAAAAAATTCATGTAAGATGTTAACAAAGTGGAAATGGTGTGGAATAAATAAGAACTGTACTATCTTTGCAACTTTTCTATAAATTTAACAGTTTTCATTAAATGTTATATATTTTTTTAATGTCCTCAATACTAAATAGGTTGTAAAAGGAAAAAATGATCTACTTTCCCAGGTTTTGTTATCCAGACGCTGGAGAGAGGGATCCTGGGGAGAAAAGCTGGAAACCTCACACCCAGGGCATTCCCCCAAGGCTCCTCTCCTCTGAGCCCTGCTTCTCTGACTCCTCACAGAGCATCTCACCACCAGGATGCCGCCCTCCAGGACCCCCAACTCTGCCCATCTCAGAACCGGCCCTCTCCAGGCAGCTCCACCAGAATCTGAAACACTCTACCAGAATCAGGAAACAGTCAGACAACCCTTTTTATACCAGGGCTGCCCTGTAACAGTTTGGTGCAGTAAAGAAAAGGGGAGCCAAGCTAAACTTTCTCAAAGGAAGGGACAATTCATTGTGCCCCCGGGCGATCTTCGTGGACCCAAGGTGGGGGTCCCTGAAGTCATGCCCATTGTGGGGGGAGATGTCATTTTATAGGGTGAGGAGAGGTTAGGCAGGAAAACTGGGTTTGCGGGGGGGGGGGGGAACAGGTTTAGGTGGAACAACGTTGTTTTTTCATGGAGCCGAGTAGTTTTCTCCTGCTTATGGATTCAGTTTGGGTTTGATGGAATCAGGGGTACTGGTGTCAGGACCATCTTGTTTGTATGTGGGCTTCCCCATTCCTGGCCCCTGCATCAGCCTTTCATACCAGCCTT
Organism: Talpa europaea; assembly: GCF_964194135.1. Classification (NCBI taxonomy): domain Eukaryota; kingdom Metazoa; phylum Chordata; class Mammalia; order Eulipotyphla; family Talpidae; genus Talpa; species Talpa europaea. The sequence goes on along the minus strand of NC_140068.1, from coordinate 123,324,461 downwards.
TTGTTGAAAAGGGGCAATGGTTCTTTCTTTGGCTACTTCCTGCTGGACAGGGGCGAAGACCAGGGTGGGGGCTCAGGCCTGGCTATGAGACAGTCTTTGCAGGGATGTGAGGATATGGGTGGAGAAGGAGTTGGTTAAAGGTGGTATGGGACAGTTCTTGGATCTGATGTTGTATGAAACGGAGTAAGCATGGGGCAAAAAGAAAAAATGAGGAGATTAGGATAAGAAGCCCTATGAGTGGTAATACTTTGCCCGAGGCTGTGCTGATCTGGAATTGCTGGGCATAGACAGAAGAATGGGAAGTGGCTTGAAGAGATGCGATTAAAAACAGAGGAAGGAGAGGGGCCTCCCCAGTGGTGCAGTGGTTGACAGTTGAGCTCTGGGTTGTGAAGCTGCCCACAGCCCCTACAGCACCGGTTCAATCCCTGGCCTCAAGGCGAGAGTCCCACATGGCGGGCAGACCTCTCCTGCCACCCACTGCTCCCCTCAGCAGTGTGCTTCGTCAAGTCTGCCTGTTCTGCTCTTCGCTTTGTCTCTGGTGAGTTCTCTCACCTTCCTGTGCTTCTGACTGTACCCAGTGCTTGCATAAATAAATCTTTAAAAAAAAAAAAAAAGAAAAGAAACAGAGGAAGGAGAATCAGAGGGCCTCTACTCTTTAGGCTGAGTGGGATGTGGACCAGGGAAGCATTGATGCAAACCCGAGTTGGGCCCAGCACTTGCATACATACTGCTTGTCCACAGGGACCGGTTTGACCCTGGACAGCTGATGCCAGAATGTGTTGCCCAAGAGCTTGACAGCTGTTGGTGTAGTCAGGATGATCGTGTGTGGACCCATCCACTTTGGCGGAAGTGGTTTTAGAGAGATGGCTTTCAGAAGAACCTGGTCTCCAGGACACAGCAGGTTGACAGGTGCATCAGGGGACAGAGGCACAGGTTGTGGCAGACAAGTCTGCGTGTTCTTGGAGTAGCTCTCTGAGCAAAGAAAAGTATGGAAAATATCCAGACAACGGTGTAGGTTGGATGGGGAGCTCATGGTTAGTAAGAGGAGGTCTGCCATACATCCTTTCAAGGGGGCTCTGGAACAAGGGGCCACAGAGAGTGGCTCGGAGGTGCATTAAAGCCAGTGGGAGCAGCTCCACCCAGGATTTGCGGGCTCAGTGGAGAGTTTGGCTAGGTGGTCTCTGGTCAGACCATTTACCCGTTCTCCCTTACCAGAGGGTTGCGGTCGGGAGGGAATGTGTAGTTTCCAGGTGATGCCCAGGGAGGAGACCTGTGGAGTAATCTTTGAGATAAAGGCAGGTCCATTGTGCGACTGGTGATGGTGTCCACCATAGTAAGAAGAGGGTGTTATCTGCGTTAGGGAGTGGAACACCCGTGAGGCCTAGCAGGATGGAGAGTCGAGGATTGGGAGAGGGAGATGAGAGGGTCTTTGACAAAGAGAGTAGAAATCTAACAGACAAGAGGGTGATGGAGGGGAGAGAGCCTGGTGAATGAGCAGGTCCTGGAGCCGATGTGGAGAACTAACATTTACAGGTTGGCCCAGTGTGGGTTTTAGGGCTTGTCTAGCGAGATGAGCAGCTGCCGCAAGTGCACGCAGGCAGGGCTGCCATCCTCTTACTGTGGGATTCATTTGTTTAGAGAAATAAGCAACTGGTCACTGGACTGGCCCAGGTTGGCCTAGAACCCCTAGAGCAACGCCCTGTTGCTCATCTGTCAATAACAGGAATGGCTTTCCCGGGTCTGGGAGAGTGAAGGCTCATGTCAGAGAGCTTTTTCTGGATAAAGCAGAGCAAACAGGGTGTAGAAACAAAGAAAAGCATGATCATGATCACTGGGCCTACTATGGGAAGGATCCATGGCAGTAAGGGAGAGCTGGTCCATGTTTGGATGTCCTGGTCCCAGCTTCGGCTGACGAAGGGTCAGTCAAAGGGGGCTTTGCTGGTCAGATGAGCAAGCCCATGAATGTATTGGAGGAGGGGGAGACACCTGAGTACACACGATTTCTCACCAAAACCTCCCTCTCAGACCTTCAACACTTTCTTTTGCTTGCTTTCTTTCTAATGCCATTTCATTTTACCCATCCTGCTTTACATTATCTTAAGGCCCTTCAGAATATCCCTCTTCCATATTTTCTTTTTTCAAACACACATACCTCACCTCACTTGCATTTACCAGACTTAGCAAAACCTTAGTTTTAGAAGGGAATTGAACACCATCTAAACAATAATGAAAAAAGGTAGATAGCCACTGTAGCTTTTCATTCCTGTATCCAGTGATTTAATTGGCAGAGAATGTTGTCCAAAGCCTGCATCTATGAGGTGATATGTTTCCAATTTGGCTAAGGTCACACTGGGGGGTTTGAATCCAGGGAGGAGGAGGGGTGGGTGGCCATCTGGAGAGGATTTTTAAAAGGATAAATTCCAGCTGGGCTGACACTGTGTAAGAATCCCAAGCTGCAAAATCCCTCCTGCACGTACTCCATGACGAGTTGCAGCTTCGGTCCAGGGGACACTGGACACCTAGTTGTGCTCGCTGCGGGACTGAAATTGATCATAGCCTAGGCTTCATGGAGCAGGAAGATGTGCGGATTTTCCAGCTGAGCAGGTTGTGGAGGAGTAGGGCTGGTCTGTGAATAACCTCTGCCCACCTTGGAGAGTCCCATTTGGATTCTAATATACTGGTCCCCGAGTCTTTCTTAAGGGGAGCTAGAGAGCCTCTCTATCTGCTCCTTGCAATGTGCACGTATTACTACCTGGACCTAAGCTTTCGCAAGAGCTCCTGCATCCTCTGCACCATCCATGTGCCCAGGAGTGAGCAGCAGGTCTCTCCCACCAAGGGGGCAGAACCTAAGATGGGGGAGAGTGGTCCAGGGTTCCCCGCCTCTGGCCCTGGGGCCTCTGGAGGCTCTGCCCACACAGCCCCACACCCCTCTCCTGGTCCTGTACCTGCTCAACTCTCCCCAACCCCTCCACACCCCACCCCTCACCCGCTCTGCTCCCCTCCAGGTGCTTCACCAGTTTCGTTGCCTGCTGGCCCTTCACCTGCTCTGCTCCAGGGACATCTGTGCTGCCCAGACTTCTATGCTGCAGTCCTGTGAGTCTCATGCTGCTCCTGGCCCATCTGACTGGGCCCAGCCCGAGCCTCTCCAGAGCCTCAACCTTCCCTGGTGTACTCCTGTTCCCCATGGCCACTGAGTGGTTGTGCTTTGGGGGTGGGGGTCTTCTGCCGGGTATGGCGCTATTTTCAATCTTTGTTGCTCTCCAGTTCCAATGCTGCACAGCAGCAACAAAATTCCAGGATAATTTCTAATACCCTGTCTCTGGCCCTGATGATTGCTGAAGGGGCCACTGCACTGAAAGGCCAGCCACGTCTTGGGGGAGGTCTTAGGGTGGTGCTGGAGGGCTGGGGAGCTGGACTGATCGTGCTGGCCCTGCTTTCCTGGTCCCTCTCCAGCTGCGGGCCTGTCTCAGTGGTGCTGCCGTGCTCCCCACCGTCTTCCAGCTGGAGGACTGACACCGAGGTGCTGCTGTGCTCCCTGGTGTCCTCCTGCTGGGGTCCAACCACAGAGGTGCTGGTGTCCCCCCAGGCGTCCTCCAGCTCTGGGCCTAGCGCAGAGGGTCTGCCCTTTGGGGTGTCCTCTAGCAGGGCGCTAGGACCTGCAGCAGTGGTGTGCTCCTGGGCGTCCTCCAGCTCAGGTGCCTGGCGGAGATGACCCTGTTGTCCGGGGTGGCATCCTTTCCCCTCTTTCGGACTTCCTGCTTTCGCAGGATACCTGGCCTTCAGGTATTCCCCAAAACCTCAGGCTGCAGGAGGTGGGGTGGGGGCATCCTTTCCGCTCTTTTCAACTGGGTACTTTCGCAGGATAACTGGCTTGGGGTATTCCCCGAAACCTCAGGTTGTGGGGGGTGGGGGGGGCAGTCCTTGGAATCGGGGTCACCAGGCTCCCGGAAGGTGATGTGCCTCGGCCGCTCCTCCCCCTCTTCTTTGTGGTCCTCCTCCCCCTCCTGCTTCCTGGAGTGGAGAATCAGGTAGGTGGCCATGACCTAGTCGTACTTGTTAGCATCAATTGCCTCCCGAATTTCCTGCCTCTGGTAGCCCAGGCGCTCCATAGCTTTGATTATGGCTGAGTCCTGGGGGCTGAGGGACGGCTCGCTGAAGGGCAGGAGTCCCTCGCTCTTTCTGCTACCCAGGCATGCTGTTGGATGCTCTCCAGGGGCCGCGCCTCCAGGGGTCCTGTGCCAGCATTTTGGCCAGCAGGTCCCCGCCCTGGACTGTGAGGTAGGAGGTCAGGTGGACGTTCCCGCCCAGGACGCGCTCCCTGATCGCCCTGAGGCTTGGCACCCTGAAGGGCAGTATGCCGGTCACAATATGCCCAGGCTCCACACGTCCACCTTGGGGCCGTTGTACCATTGGCCAAGGTAGATCTCGGGGGCCCTGTGTTCTCTTGACAGCAGCACGTGCTCAGTGCCTGGGGGAAGCCTTGGACGCTGAGCCAGAAGTCTGCCAGCTTGACTTTTCCTTCTCAGATCAGCACAACGTTCTCGGGGCCTCACATCCCGGTGTGTAATGCCCTTGGCATGGTAGTATCTGAGGGCCACGAGGATCTGCTGAAAGAGCTGGCAGGCCACGCTCTCCTCCAGGTGCCCACGCTCGCTCAGGAAGTCCTGCAGGTCTTCCCTCTGCACGTACTCCATGACGAGTTGTAGCTTCGGCCCAGTGTCCACCACCTGGAAGAGCTCCACGATGTTCGGGTGGTGAAGGGCCTTCATGCACCCCATCTCGCGGGCCAAGAGGCGGAGGTCAGGCAGCTCGGACTTGCGGACTTCCCTGATGAGCACCTTCATGCCCATGAGCGCGTGCAGAGCCAGCATAACCTTGGTGTGGGTGCCCCACCCCAGCGCCCGCAACGCCTGGTAGCTTTTTACTTTATGTCCCTGGGGACTGAGGCGATTGCACATAGCACCTGTGCACTTGGACTACGCAACTACACTCACCAACCCTGACTGTGCTCACAGCCCTTGCGCTACCTCCACTGACAACTGACTCTCCTACGATATTAACAAATGTACTAGTATTAACAGTACTCAAAAAGTATTCACTAAACCTCACTAAATACTAACAATGCTAACTTAACTCAACCCGCAATACTAACTTCACTAACCTTACTAGCAATACTAATTACACTACAAATAAATAAAAATACACAATCAAAAAAATTACAAATGAGACAAAAATGTAAAAATATAACAAACCAATTACAAACTAACCACTAAATTGAAGAATAAAACAGAACAACAAAGACCAATAGAATAAACAACAGAACAAACCACAATTAGAAACTAAAAACTGGAAAAAACAAACAAACAAACAAAAAACCAGAGAAACGACAAAGGGGAAGAAAGAACAAGCAATGAAACAAGAACAGAAGGGAAAATGGGGGAAATCATTCAAAAAATAAAATCAAAAAACTAAAAACTGACATAAAAAAGAAAAAAAAAGCCAATAACAAAACAATAAAGGAAAATAAACAAGGAAATAAAAGGAAAAAGAAAAAAATAGAAAAAAGTATAAGCAAATACAAAAAAAAAAAAATCAAGGAAAATAATGGAAAAAACAAAGAAAAGTAAAATAACTAAAATAAATAGCCTAAACAAATAACTAAATAAGTAAAGCAATAAATAAACCCAAAGAAAACCAAATACCCCAAAACAGGCTCTCACTCTCTCTCTCTCGGCGTCCGGAGTGCACAGGTCACTGTCCAGAGCTTCCCGGCTCCTGAGGACACAGGTGCAGTCCGGGCGGGCCTGATGTAGGCGGTGCCGGTGCCGTCACAAGGGCTCTTTGTGGCGTCAGAGCCAGAGGCCACAGCCATTGGCAGAGGGAACCCCCAGGGGTTTCTCAGCTTTAAGGAAGAAGCTGCCGCTTAACGACAACCCTTGGAATGCCCGAGAGGCCCTTTCATTTGTCCCGAGCAATCCCGTCCTGGGTTTTGGCTTTTCCAGGCGTCCCCATCCTGGCCCTGCCTTGTGCAGATGCTTTACTGTCGAGCTCACACTGTGGGGAGAACAGCAAACAGGGGGCGCAGGCGGTTGGGCGCGCGCTGGGGAGCTGTCCACAGCCTCTGCCGCGCCCGCGAGGGCCCACGTGGCGCGCAGACCCCTCCTGCAGCGCCCGCTGCTCCCCTCAGCAGTGGATTTCAGTCAGTCTGCCTGTTATGTTCCAGGCTGTCTCTGGGGAATCCTCTCACCCTCCCGCGAATTTGGCTTTTACCACAGTTTTTGTATAAATAAAATAAATCTTAAAAAATTTTTTTTTTTAAAAAAGGAGGCACAGTTACTACTGTTGGAGTTAACTAGTAAGGTTTAAATTCTAAAATTTTCAAGAGGTAATTTCAGATTTCTTTTTCAGCATGTCTTTCTTTTGGGGCGCTATAATTGTGTCATGGAGTCTAGTTTAGTAGAAAAATAACATTAAATAATAATACTATATACACAATATTTCCTTTGAGAAGGAACAAACTACAAACACAATAGGTCATAACAATACCAATGTGCTTAAATACTAAACAAAAATGTTGGGAAATTCAGAATACTTCGTTTTTTACGATGCTTTTAACACTTTTACCAAAATTGATTTAATAGTGATAAATATCAGGAAGTATAAGTATCATTGTTTTAATTCTATATATATTACATATATCAATATGTGCACTTACAAATACATTAATAAGTATCTGAGGAAGGAGATTTTGAGAAGAGAGGTCAATCATTTTTTCCAAGGTTACCTATATATGATATTCACTCAAAAGAAACAATGGCTAATTATTGAGAAACTACACTGTACTTCTGTAGAATTGATAGTGTTCTAGTGATTAAAATATAGAGAGAATGTGATAAAAATGACTTTTCAGTGACAGGGAAAAAAAAAAAGCAATATAAATAAGTTTTAAAATAATCCAACAGAGAAATACCACATGGTTATAGGATCTGTAAAACGGATCGAAACAAACCAGTTGAATTTTCAATACCATTCAGGATAACATCAAAATATGAAACCCTTAAGGATATTTTTAATAAAATGTATGTATCTGTAAAGCTATGAAAACATTATTCTTTCATGGAAATTATAAGACTTCAATAAATGACAATATGAACTCTATTGACAGACCAGGATGCATACAGCAAAGTTTGGGAGAAAGCACAATTGCAGAGGGGAGCACAGAGAGGCAGAAATGACTGAATGACCCTGCAGTAAGAAAAAGGAGGTCAGTGTTTCATGTGGACAAAGAAGAAAGAATTGTGAGATAAGGTCAAAGATATTCACAGAAACTAGTCACTCAGAACTTCATGCTAATTGTGAAAATGGAGAGAGGTGTTGGAGAGTGGAGTGAATTGAATAATTTGTGTTTGAGAAAAATCTCTTTGCATTGGGGAAACTAGATTGTAGGAGATCAAGAATGCAACAGGAAAACAACCAAGAAACTTGCAGGAGACAAAAAGAGAGGAGTGGGTCAGAGTGGTGCATTGCACAGGTTGTTAGCTAATAGGACTGATGTGGATGGGTATAGAAAGTGAGGGAAAGACAGAAATTAAAGATGCTGCCAAAGTTCCTATCCTGAGCAACTTGGTAGATGTAATTGCTATTTGCTTTTTTTTTAAAGTTTCATTTCTATTTGCTGAATTCTGAGAACAAAGTGTAGAGGTTTGGGTAGATAGAAGATTGGTGTAGTTGAAGAGGTTAGGTTCCATCTTCTTTTATAAGAAATCACACCACTCTATCTAACAAAGATTATTGATATAGAATGTTGTGGGGAAGAATCAAGGTGGAGGCCCTGTTGCAGGGGAGAAAGAGTTCACCAGAGAGAGATGGGAAATAGCAGGTGAATTTATTGAAATACACTGCTAAAAGAAGCAGAGGGCAAAACAGGAAGGGTGTACTGCTCAGAATTTGGGTCCCAAGTCTCTACGCTTTAGAACCATTGACTGGTTAGGGTGACTAGTCTTGGGTGTGTCCTGACTGATGATCTGAATCAGCATAGAGGGTCATCAGTTCTGGGCTTCACCAGCTTAAGGACCATGTTTCCATGGCAGTCCCATCCACTCCCTTTATCATTCCAGCCTCCCCTACTTGCCTGCTGGGTAAGGAGTGGGAGCTTGGTTTTCAAATTCTTAATGATACTTTGACAGGCCAGAGGTGCAGGGGTGAAAAATTTCACCAGAGGCAGACTGGAGAACAGAAAAGGCACATTTGTTCAAATACACTGCTAATGAAGCAGCTGGGGAGACAGGAAAGATCTGCAAGTGAAGAAAGATTTTGGGCTCCCTTTTATAACTAGTTTTGTCAGTTTTGCTTTGGGGAGTAAGTTTTGGGCTGTTAGTGCAGGGGTGTCTGATCCTGGGGGGTTGATCTTTGACCCAGAATGTGTCCTGGCCTTGCCTCCACATTCCTGGTCAAAGGGATCCATCTTATGGATTGGGACCCAGAGGAGCCTCATCAGTTCTCTCTGTGTTCAAGCCTCCCAAACCTTCCTGCTGGGCAAGGGGTGGGGTTTAATTTTAACCTTATTTAACACTACCTCACCAGATACTATTTGATTTCTGTTTTCCTGCCACAGTGGATACTTTCCTATATGCGATTTACATTCCCTCTTCCTGGTCTTCACCTGTCTGCATCTGTTAAATTTGGAAGTCTCTACTGACAGAAACAATTCAAAGCATGCACTTTATGACTTAACACTCTTATATCAATAAGTGTCAAGTAAATTACCAAAAAGGGAACCCCAAATCCCCAAAGGCTAAACACGGAAGCTACATTTCCTTAAGAGAATTTCTGACAATTAAATTGTAAGTTATGGTGAAATCTAAAGCAGCAAAAGGGGTTGAATAGGGTTGCTTTATGTTTTATTGCTAATTCCCTGTCAAAGCCATATGCTTAATTACCAAATATTAAAACATGTGCCCATCAAAGTGTTAGGGGGAAAGGAAGTCCTGAGCTAATTCCATACAGGCTTTGTGGACTCCACCCCCACTCCAGACCAAAGCCGTCAGGACACTGGGAAAGACAAATTCCATCACCACCAAAAGAGGGTTGCTGGGACCTGAGGGTGGAGTTAAGCGGCCAGGTTTGATATAAAACCAGACACATGGGTCTTGGGGGCCCCCTTCTTGGCTTCACGGCTCTTGGCTCGCGGCCAGATCTCAGAGTACCATTGGGTTTCCAGGTCGGCGGAACGGGTAGGACACATTTAATACTTTATCTCCCTATTTTCTCCCTGAGTTGTACATTCCCTCATTTCCCCTTTCCTCAGAGTGCACTCATCCCTCTTGTGGACCTGACTCAGTATGCTCCTGACTACACTGAGCGGGATGAGGAGAGAGCTTGTGCATGGGGATTTACTGAGTTTGACCCCAGCTCCACTTGGAGAGTAAACTCCCATGGGATGATACTCCTCCCTGAGGCCCTGGTATATCCAATGCTAAGACGTCTTCATGGAGGATCTCAATATAGAAGAGATGCCTTATTAGAAACAGTGCGCCCATATTTGAAGGACCCATATTTACATAAAATAGCACACCTGGGGCTGTCAACTATGTGCCAGGAATAACCCCAAGACTGACTCCCACCCTAAAGCCATTCAGGTTCAATATCGGGGCAAGTGCCCTTTTGAGGACTGGCAGGTGGACTTTACACAAATACTTAGAAAAACAGGCAGTTTCAAATACCTACTGGATTTTGTGGACACATTCTCCGGATGGGTGGAAGCTTCTCCCACAAAGACGAAGAAAGCTTCCAAGGTGGCAAAAGAGCTGCTGAAGGAGATAATCCCTCGCTTTGGGTTGCCCAGCTCCATCCAGAGTGATAATGGGCCAACATTCATCTCTGACTTTACTCATGCAGTAAGCAATGTGTTACAGATCAGCTGGAAATTCCATGCTGCATGGAGACCACAGTCTTCTGGAAAAAATGAACCACGCCTAAAAGAAAACCTTGGCAAAACGGTGCCAAGAAACACACCTTCGTTGGGACCAAGTACTATCCCTTGCCCTCCTCCAGATAAGAGTAGCACCTAGAAGTGGGCTACAATTAAACCCCTTTGAAACTGTGTTTGGAAGACCTTTCCAGGCCTCAGTTCGGAAAGGCGGTCCAGAAATAGCACAAGATTGCCGGATCATACAATATGCGAAACATAGCCAGGAGGTTCTGGCACAACTTTGCAACCTTAAGGATCTCTATGCCTCCTGATCAACCATTGTATCCCTTCCGACATGGAAAGCAGATCTTACTCAAGACTTGGCAGAGTGGGCATGCCAAAAACCAGCTGTCAGAAAAATGCACTGGTCCACATGACGTTTTGCTGAGCATACATACTTCTTTGAAACTTGCAGGCATAAAACCCTGGGTACATCATTCCAGAGTTAAGCAAGCACCAGAAGGAACTGACCCAGAGACAAAGTCCCACTGGTCTTGTGAACTCATTGAGGACTTGAGATGTATATTTAAGAAAAAGACAAAAACTTGAATGTTACTGACTTCTTTTCCAGTTATTGTTGCAGGATGTCCAAAGATACACTTTTCTGGATTTTTTTTTTTAAAGATTTATTTATTTATTTATTTATTTATTTATTTATACAAGCACTGGGTACAGTCAGAAGTGCGGGAGGGTGAGAGAATTCACCAGAGCCAGAGCGGGGAACAGAACAGGAAGAATGACGAAATACACTGCTGAGGGGAGCAGCGGGTGCGGCAGGAGAGGTCTGTCATGCCATGTGGGACCCTCCCCATTGGCCGGGGATTGAACCGGCACTGCAGAGGCTGCGGGCAGCCCCACAGTCCAGCGGTCAACCACTGTGCCACCAGGGGAGGCCCGGATTCACTTTTCTGAAGAAACCCTAAGATGACTAACATGATCAAACCAATCTTCTTCCTTTCAAAATTTAAGAGATGTGAAATAACATCTAGAATCATGCATATGCTGGCAGTATTTTTTTTTTTTTTTTTACACAGATAGACTTTCAATCTTGATTTTGGTATTTCCTTTTAACTTTTTGCTTTTTTTTTTTTTAACTTCAAGGTTGATTTTCTGCTTGTTTTTGTTACTTTGGTCTGAGTGAAACTGCAGTTGTATAAGATACCCCATGCGTGATAAATCGTTACTAAAGAGCTCTTTGTGTCTATATGTTGTATGTCTGTATGTCCTTTCCTTGTGTCCTTGTCTTGGCCTCTAGTGGTTGACAAACTGGTATGCATAATTCCTATAGACATTGAAAAAAAAAGTCTTCAGTTATGAGGAAAAGCTAAAGGTTATGGTTTGATTGTCAACATTATAAAACTGAACTAAGCCGGTGCCTTCATAAGATTGAATATTGTTGTTTCTTGCTGTTTTCTGATATTTATGGCAAAGCTTCCCAGAAATCTAAATTCAAGTACAAATTTGGTAGCCTGTCATTGGCCTATGCAAGGAAATTTTGTGGAACCTCAGTAGAGCTCCTGAGACACTCCACATTTCCTCCCTTTCCTCCTGGGAAAGGTATTAGATGAATTTGTCCTATTTGGCTTACCTAGTAGAGAAAACTAGAAGGGAAGCATTGTCACTTGGGAAAGCGGGTAACACCTTGACCTGATTATGTATGTAAATTGTCAATGGTGATTGTCGCCTTGTAATATTGTATACTTCAATTGTTTATCGACAGAAATTGTTTCTGGAGAAAATAGGGGTAAAAGGCCTCAACGGATTCCTAGTGATGGTATTGTTGAGTGTAAAAATTTCCTACAAAGGACTAAATTGATCTGGAGATTCACCTGATTTTTACTAAGTTTTGACATAATACCGGCAAATTTTTTTTTGCCTTTTGTTCTGAATCCACAAAAATTTTGTTTTGACTGACCAGGATGTGCAGCAATGTTGATTTTTTTCTTTTTTCAGCAGAGCTAACTTGTGTTCACATTTTCTCTCCCCTTGATACCAACACAGCATAAAAATAGTGGTAGTAATTTTTTTTACTACTTATCTCAGAGACTGTTTTTGCATAACTTCTGTAGGGATTTTGTCTGCTTAAACTAAAAAAATTGGACATGAGTTTCATTGTGTGGCTTTGAGTGGAGTTCTTCCAGGAAGTTGAAGCAGAGCTGAACCAAGAAGAGGAGAACCTGTTGCTTTGTTCATAGTGTTCCAGAGACCTCCAAAGAAGGTGAGGGAGCTTGCCTCCATTGGCAGGACTGGACAACCTGGCAAATGAAAAAGTCCTGGTACCCTCAAGAAGAGGAAAGCCCAGGTGGAGTCTGATGAGACCAACTTTGTTCCTGAAGCCTACATGGACCAAATGTCAAGAGTTCACTCTGATCCTATATGGAGTATTCCAAAAGCCAGCTAAAATTGCTGTTTAGTTATTCTGCCCTATGATTTTATGCAAAAATAGGTAATATAGCTTACAAGTAGATTTAGTTTGCAAACTTTTGCTATGCCGTTGAAAGAATTTGGGCTCAAGGTTGAGAGAACATGGTTTTTACATAATTTGAACCAATTTTAAGCTTTTTTCTTGTGATTTTGACATGTTTGCTGTCTTGTTTTGACTAATGCCTCCAGATTTTTTTTTGTTTGTTTTTGTTTTTTGTTTTGGCTTGCACTGATGAACTCTTTTTCTAGGAATGGAGGACTTTTGCTTTCCACAATGGACTATACCTGGAAAGACTGGTTTTCTTTCACACTGGAACCCTGAAAAATTTTCATCTGAGACTGTATCCCAGCATCCATATAACTGATCTTCATCACCATGGAAATGGTGGCAAAAAGTGAAAGGGGGGAATTGCTGGGGGGAAAGGATGTACTGAGCTAATTCCATACAGGCTTTGTGGACCCCACCCCCACTCCAGTCAAAGCTGTGAAGACACTGGGAACTACAAATCCCATCATCACACAAGGGAGGGTTGCTGGGACCTGAGGGTGGAGTTAAGCAGCCAGGTTTGGTATAAAACCAGACACATGGTCCTTGCGGGGTGCGCGGGGGGGGGGGCGTCCCTTGTCTTCATGGCTCTTGGCTCACCGCCGCTTCTCAGTGTGCCATTGGGATTCCAGGTCAGCGAACACGGGTAATACGCATTTAATACTTTATCTCCCTCTTTTCTCCCGAGTTGTACATTTCCTCATTTCCCCTTCCCTTGTAAATAAACCTTTTATTAACCTTTGTGTGTGCCTGCAGTGGAGTATTAATAGGTCCCTTTTAAGCGCGCGGGTGAAGACCCAGAGTCAGGCAACCCATTTTATATCAGGGATTCCCTGTAACACTTTCACTTCTCAGATTACAGGCCATTGATCTGAGAAAATGGGGGGGCATCGCACCCTGAAGGGCCTGTTTCCCCATCTCATCTCCAGCTGGCCTCGTTATAATCAGTCACACACAGTCAGTTACAGCAAACAGCCCGTCACAGCTGGTGCTCCTGGTATCCATTATGTTCAGCCTCCAGTACTGGTTATCAGCCCCCGGCCTCACCCAGACACTACATTGCCACAGTCAGTTTGCATGAATTCATCAGGAACAGAAATTATTATGCAGACTTTTTAATCTTGCTTTGTCAGACCTTCATACAGGAACCCTCAGACTGAGAGCTCCTAACAGCCAGGAGTCAGGGCTCAGGACCACGCCAAGTTCTCACCTCCAGAATTGGCCTGCAGTACCTGTATCATTGGGAAAATTCCTCATGAGGCTCCCATGACATTTGGGGTTTCTGGACCTGCCAAGGGGTTGCCTTCTTTACCCTCATGACAGACCCTTGTACCCCTAAAACAGGTGCCAGTTTATTGTTGTCTTGCAGCCTCTGAGATCAGTCTGGTTTCTGGAAACACAACATTCCAGACAAAGCCTAGGTAACATATCCGTATTTCCAATTGTCTATTTAAGAGAAGGGGAAAAAGAACTTTACTGGATTTAAGCAAACTTTTTTTTTAAAGATTTATTTATGCATAGAAGAGATGGGGTATAGGCCAGAGGTGGTGGGGAGGCTGGTGAGAGGATTCACCGGAGACAGAGTGGGGAACATAACAGGCAGATCTACTGAAATACACTGCTGAGGGGAGCAGCGGGCAAGTAGGAAGAGGTCTGCTGCACCATGTGTGCAGCTCCCTGGCAGGGGGTCCATCTCAGGCCATCACGGTGTCTCTTCCAGGTGTTTCCTTCCACGTCTCTAAGTTCTTGGTGCAAGTCCAAAGCCAAGAAGCAAGGGGCTTTCTCCACACGTCTCTCTCCTGTGCGTCTCCGGGTGCTCTCTGCACTGACAAACCTTTATGTTCCGAGCAAACAGCCCACCAGAACAGCCGGTCACAGCTGACCCTCCTGGTGTCGGTCCTGTTCAGCCCCAGAACTTGCCGTCAGCCTCCTGGGTATCCTGCCCCTGGTACATCAAAGGGCGTCAGTGTCCGGCACTCTTTGGGGCATCAGCAGGGCAGGATCTCAGTTTAAAACAAGAGCTTTAGTTCAAAGAAAACAGATCATGAGTCGTGTAGCGTGTGCGTGCAGCCTGTGTGTTTGCAGGTTCCTGTACTAGGTATGGGCCCTTCCTCCCTGGCCCCCTCTCAGAAGGACAGAGCTGAGGTAGAGCACAGGGCACTGTCTGTGGTTCTCACCCATGTGCTCAATTGCAACCACTCAGGCTCAGGGAACAGCAATGAGGTTTCTTTAACGAACAGGAGAGCAGGGAAATAAGGAGTTTCTAAGGGCTCAGTGGCAGCTGTTCACCCCAGATAGTGTCCGCTGTGTCCAATAGTCCCAAATTAAGGCTGCCGTGCAAGGTGGTACAGTCCTGTCAGGGAGGGCCTGGAGGTGGGGCACAGCCACAAGCACTGGGCCAGGATCCAACTCACAGTGGCATCGGGAGGTGCTCGCAAGGGGTGCTCCCCTCTGAGGTGACACCCCAACAGGCACAGCCACAGTCTGAATTCCAGGCTGGACTAGAAGGAGGCAACAGCAATAGGAGGTGGTGCCAGACAGACAGCAGCATGACAGGTCTCAAAGGGGAACTTGCTGCTGTAGCCCCAGTGGGCTGCATGCCCTGGGGTGGTGTGGGGGGGACAGAGAGCCTCTGCTGCCAGACTGGCTGCGGCCTTTGTCCATGACACTAATGGGGGCTGGTGGTGAAGTGCCCACCTATTGTCACCCTCTGCCATTCCCTCTGCTGGTTGCAGTGGACACAGCTGTCAGGGTGTCCTGGGCCCTGTCCTCAAGCAGCAGCCTCCTGGAGCCTGCCAGGGCAGGTGGGGTCCATTCAAACCCAGCTGAGGCCCCCATAGCTATCATCCCTAGCCCACGAGGTGGCCTCAGCGAAGCTGTCCCGTGGCACCCACTGCAGGGCGGCCTTGGAGCTGCCCAGAAGCAGCTCCTCTGGGGGCAGGGGAGGGGGAGCCTAAGCCCTAGGGGCTCCTGTGCTTAACCCTGGCTTGCTCTGGGGGAGGGGCCGTCTGAAGGCTGCCTGCCACTGGCAGGAAACCCCCCTCTGCCACCACCTCTAGAGCTGTGCCCACCATCTCCCACCCACACACATAGGGTACCAGGGCAGGAAACCCCCCCTGCTGCTGCCAGCCCTTTCAGCCTCCTGCTCCCACTGGCCTCTGGCTATGCCCACTGGGGCAGCCCCACGAACAAAGCCCGCATGTCCCACCACTCAGGGGGCAGGACAGAGCTGGGTAAGGCACAGGGGTCTGGAGTCAGTGTCACACACTATACTATTATATACAAACATACACACATTCACACATATCTATTAATGCCTTTAGTAAATTTTACTTGAAAAAATTGCATCATAAATTTGTATCAAATGAGTGAGAAATCCATCTAGGGATAGTAGCAGGCCCTCCACATCTCTCCTTCACATGCTTCACAGTCTGAAATGTTGGGTGGCATCCCCACCCCTTTCTTACAACCCAGATGTTACATTAGGATGTGCTGTAAAGTCCACCTCTAAATATATCCAGATCAAACGACTTCCTGTTATTTTCCTGATCACACCCCATAAAGCTACCAAATTTTTCCATCCTAGAATCTGTGCTAATTTCCTACATGTATCTTCCCACCTCTCACCTTCCCCTCTTGATTCTGCACAGCAGCCAGACGGAGGCTTCTAAAAAGAAGTTGCACCATGTCACTCTCTGTCCAGAAAGGTCTGTTAATCCCACATCTTACTCAGAGAAAAGGTTATGAATTCCAAACCAATCTTCAGTGACAAGCCCAAATATTTGGCAATTATTTCCTTTTATAGAAAATTGTAGGTTTTTCACCTTGAAACATAACAAAAGCCCAGTGTATCAGTTTAGTGAAAAATCCAGCAGCCAAATATACTACGTGGCCGTCAAGTTTCCCTTTGAAAATACATTTAGATTCACATAATTTTAAGCTTATTACATAAAGGTTTTAAATATAAACCATCAAAATATTTAGCTATATAATCCCACATCTGGACGTATGGATATTTTTTTAAATTCCAGTTTATTTATTGATCAGTAACATGTAACATTTGACAATGATCAGAGAAGAAGCTTCCTGTGTGTGGGGAGATGACAGTGTCATCACACCTGCTAGGAAGTGGGTCACTTGCACAGTCACTACTGGATTCTATCAGACCTGCTGCCATGCTGAGGCTTCCCCGTGAGCAAAGTATGACAAGTGGTCACTGCCGGGCCAGCACGGAAGACGGAGCTCACTCCTGACACCAGGCACCACCTGAACCATGTGTTTGTGTTTCCTTGTTATGGCGCTGAGCCTTGGTGTTATTAAACACAATGAGATTTTCTTAATGAACGTGGTGGGTTAACAGAAAAGGACATAACCTGGTCCCCTTAATCATTTACTTTCTCTCCACCTTTTTAAAAATTAGTGTTGAGACAATATGAGTTACAGATTCACTGGCTGGAAAGACACAGTCACCTCTTAGGTCACCCCTGGTGTTTATGCAGGAGGTTGGTTTCTCTTGGTCTCTCAGCATGACCATCTCTCAGCAGGGCCCTCAATGCGGAGTTTCAAACGCTACCAAATCTCCCGGCTGGATGTAGATTATTTTCTCTCATTAAAAATATTTAATAGTGCCTCCCTGGTGGCACAGCGGTTGAGCGCTGGGCTGCGAAGGTGCCTGCAGCCTCTGCAGTGCCAGTTTGATCCCTGGCTGCCGGGTGAGGGTCCCACAAGGCACACAGACCTCTCCTGCTGTACCTGCTGCTCCTCTCAGCAGTGTACTTCATCAGTCTGCCTGTTCTGCTCCTTGCTCTGGCTCTGGTGGACTCTCTTACCCTCCCGCGCTTCTGACTGTACCCAGTGCTTGTATAAATCAATAAGTAAATCTTTAAAAAAAAACCAAAAAACGCTGGTGTTATACTTTCCAGTCCAGAAACAGTAATGACATACATGTGAGTCAGGGAGAAGATCATGGGCTCTCTGAGGGGCCATTTCCTGCTCAGTTTAGCTCTCACTGGACGTGGTGGTCAGCAGTGGAGGTTTGACCACCGGTGGACATGCATCTGGCTCTGTCATCAGGGCTGCTGTCATCTCATAGGTCCTAATGTCCGACAAGGATGCACCCCGTCTCATGTCATTGGTGCAAAAAAGATTTAAGTCATTCAAGACTTTTACGTCTCTGACTAGAATTCATCCCACGTTGTTTTGTTGTTTCAGTACAATGTGACCCGTTGGGTCCTCTAATAATTATAACCATTTCATGTCACAGCTTCCCCTGACCCACCCACCAGCACCTACTGTCGCTCCCCATGTTCCATCGAGCAGAGAGCTCGAGCACAACATTCGAGGGTCAAACCGTAAAGAGAGAGCAGGAATGTCACATAGCACAGGATTAACATCTCCCTCACTTATGTGTGGGCGATACTGACAGAACCTGCACACGGGGGGCCCTGGTCCCTGTGACTGGCAGGGACAGCCACACACACAGACTGTCTGGCTCAGCCACTGAGCAGTCTCCTCCCTGCACAGATGTGCATGAGTCTGAGGGGGACAGAGGGGCCAGGGAAGGACCCGGGGGTGGATGAGCCCATCCTGCAGGAGGGACGTGTGGATGTGACCCAGGAGGAGACTCTGCAAGAAAAAGTTGTTAAGGCATCAGAGATGGGAGGAGGGTTGTTTGAATGGCAAAATAACAAAGTGAATTACTTAGTGTCCAGGGGTCCAGCAATCTCAGCTCAGGGAGTGTGGAATTGTAGGACTCCAGTGCCCAGAGAAGCGTGACAGGGATCTGGACAGTAAGACAAGTCATTTCAGGAGAGGCTGTGTGGTGCAAATGAGGAAGACACAGCTACATAAATCTCTCTTGAAATTTTGGATGTTAGAGTTTCTCTAAATTGAAGCTTTGAGGATACTCAGTAAATGAAAGATTTGGGGGGAGAGACCGAGGGTTCTGTGATAGCTCACGGTCCCTAAGGCTTGTTGACAGTTTAGCTTCTTGGACATTGTGCTGACCTCGGCTGTTTGAAGATGGTTGAGGATATGGGGACAGGAAGATCGGGGCACAATGTTGCAGTGGTGGTCGCCCCGTCATTTTATTGAAAGAACTGGGAAGGCTATGCTAAGGTTCTGATGGGGTGGGTTGAAACTTCATAGCCTTCAGTGCCTTTCTCAGACTACACTGGACAAGCAACAGTGCATAGCTCAGCAGAGCACCACTCAGGTGATGAAAGGTGCTGAGGCTCAAGGGAAGGAAGGAATGATGAGTGGTGAATGGATGGTGAGGTTATCACATAGACACGCATACTTAGGTCCAACATGGGGAGACTGGAAGGTGGCATTTTATTCCTCTTTGTTTACACAGATTATGGCTCCAGTGGTGCCAAATCTCACAGCTCTGACAGAATTCGTCCTCTTGGGGTTCCCCACCCAGGGGACCATGGGCTTCTTGCACCCACTCCTCTTCTCCCTGGTCTACCTGTGTACCCTGCTGGGGAACAGGCTCATGGTCCTCATCAGCACCCTGGACCGGCACCTCCACACCCCCATGAGCTTCTTCCTGAGGAGTCTGTCCTTCACGGACCTCTGCCTCATCACAACCACGGTCCCCAAGTCCATTGCCAACTCTCTGAGGCACAGCAGCTCCATCTCCTTCCCGGGCTGTGTCCTCCAGGTCTTCATGCTGGTTATTTCAGCAACTGCGGAGCTTCACCTGCTCACAGTGATGAGCCTTGACCGCTATGCTGCCATCTGCCACCCCCTGCACTATGATATCATCATGAGCAGGGACAGGTGTGTGCAGTTGACAGCTGTGTCCTGGCTGGGTGGGGGTCTCTATGCTGTGATGCACACAGCTGGAACCTTCTCCTTGTCCTACTATGGGTCCAACGTGGTCCACCAGTTCTTCTGTGACATCCCCCAGTTATTGGCTTTTTCCTGTTCAGGAGATTTAATTAACAAACTTGTCCCCATTCTCATTAGTGTGATATTGGATATGGGTTGTTTTATTTTCATCGTCATTTCCTATGTCCACATCTTCTCTGCTGTCAGGAAGATCCCATGCACAAAAGGGAAGGCCAAAGTCTACTCCACCTGCTTCCCCACCTGCTGGTTGTGGTGCTATTAGTCTCCACTGGACTCTTTGCTTATCTGAAGCCGACCTCAGGGACCCCGTCCATGTCTGACCTGGTCATTTCTATGTTCTACACGATGGTGCCCCCCACCTTTAATTCTGCCATATACAGTCTGAGGAACCAAGCCTTGAAGACAGCTGTGGGGACTCTGATGAAGAGGAGACTCACCTATATGTAATAGAGATGTTGACTTCATGAGTCCATTATGAGACACATATTTTAAGTTTTCACATTATATGCCTCTTCATATTTTTTTTTCTTTATACAAGAGCTGGGGTACAGGCCAGAGGCATGGGATGGTGAGAGAGTTTACTGGAGACAGAACTGGGAGCAGAACAGACAGACAGATAGACCAACGACACTGCTAAGGGGAGCAGTGGGGAGACTGGAGAGGTCTGCCTCGCCATGTGGGACTCTCCCTGGCCGGCCAGGAATGGAACCCACACGGCAGAGGCTGTGGACAGCTTCAGAGTGCTGCGCTCAACCCACTCTGCTACCTGGGAGGCACACGCCCCTTTATATTCTTATAATTATATGTAATTCCATTGAATAATTTAAAATATATGCTCGTTTTTAAAATATGTAGTAAGATAACTTCATATGGTCTTGGTTTCAGTCGTTGCTTTAGTTGTTCCTGTTGTTAACTCTTTGGTGCTCTTCGACAGTCTGTGGCGGGAGGGCACTGAGCTTCAGCCTTGTCTGCTGTTCTCCATTCTGTGCTCGGCCTAGAGAGGCGACAGTGGGGTGTCCTCTCAGGGGTCCGCAGAAGTTCCCTCACGGGCAGCCTCCTGGCCTCTGAGGCACTTCCCCTCTGATGTTGCGACCCCCGCGGTCACGGTGGGACCCGGGCCGGGGAGGCCAGAGGCCCTGCACGTGGTGAGTGGGGCCCTCCCAGCATGAGAGGGGCTGAGGGTCAAGCTGGCATCTGCGCGGTCACGGCCTCTGTGGACAAGGACCACCCGCGAAGGCAGCCGCCCTTGAGCTCTGGGGCTGGGCCGCGGGCATTGCGGGGAACACACTCGGGGGCGGGAGGCTGGATGGGGCGCCTGGGCTGGGCACGGGGCTGGGCGCCTGGAGCCCAAGGGGCGCCTCTGCACGCCAGGGAGCTCATCCCTGGGCGTCCCCCTCCTTCCTGGCAGCCAGGGGCTCCCGCCGGCCAACAAGCGCTCTGAGCCGCCGGCCTCAGCTCCGGCTCCCGCGGCCACCGCCCCGGCCTCCTCGCCCGTCCAGCGCGTGGTCATGTCCTCTCCCCGCTGAGTCTCCGTTTTCAGGGGCTCGCGGCTGCGGGACACGTCCTGGCGGGCGCCCGCGGCCAGCGGGGTCCCCAGGGCTGTCCACAGGAGCAGCGCGCAGGCCCCACCTGCCCGCCGGCAGCGGCTGGACACGCCCCGCGCTCTGTCCGCGTCGAGGCGGGACCTGGGCCGCTCCGTGAGGCCCAGTGAGGCCCGCGGGCCCTGCGCCTGGTGGACACTGTGGCTGGAGCCCCGCGGCGCGCGGAGGTCTCTCAGGTGCGCTCAGACACACTGGCCCCGCACCCCCCCCCCACCCCCGCCCCGCACCCCGACAGGAGGCCCCGCGGGCGCACACAGCACAGCCCCTGGGGAGAGTGTCCCCCGAAGGTTGAAACCCGGCTTGGGCCCCCAAGGGCGTGGGGCGCGCGGGAGCTCCCCCCGTACCCCCTCCTCAAGCCACCCCTGGACCTTTGTTGCCTCTCCCTGGGCAGTGTCACCCCGGCGCTCCCCTTTTATTCATGCTGTGGGGGAGCGCGGCCTGGACCCGGCTCCATGTGCAGGAATATAAACCCGCGTCTAAGTGACCAAAATATCATTTAAGTATATTAAAGTATATTAAGTATATTTAGGCAATATGTCTGTTTTTAGCACGATAAATCTCTTTTTTTAAAAAAAGATTTATTTATTTATACAAGCACTGGGTACAGTCAGAAGCGCGAGAGGGTGAGAGAATTCACCAGAGCCAGAGCGGGGAGCAGAACAGGCAGAAGGACCGAAGTACACTGCTGAGGGGAGCAGCGGGCGGCAGGAGAGGTCTGCGTGCCATGTGGGACCCTCCGGGAAGCAGCCAGGGATCGAACTGGCACTGCAGAGGCTACGGGCAGCTTCCCAACCCAGCGCTCAACCGCTGTGCCACCAGGGAGGCCCGATAAATCTCTTCATGCAATAACATTTCTGGACTCTCAGGGACTTAAGAGAATCATTACATCTCAAGAAAAAGTACTATATTGAACATAAATACAGTTTCTTTGTTGATTTTAAGAAAATAGCTAAAAATCATTAAATAAAAGAAGTATTATCCATCAGCAAAATGAAACTGTAACTGATCAAATGGGGGAAGGTATTTGCAAATTATATATTTCATAAGACATAATTTCCAAAAATATTAACAACTCATACACCCAGTAGCAAAGCCTCAACAATCAGACTAAAAAACAGGCAGAAGATCTGAACAGACATGGCCGACAGGCCCTTGAGAAAGTGCTTGACATCACTCATCCCCAGGGAGCACAGTCAAATCATAAGGACACCGCAGGTCATCTGGGAGTCAAGGGATGTGGGGAGAAGGGAGCTCCTGGACACTGCTGGTGAGGGTACAGATCAGTGCCCTCATGTGGAAAGCTGTGGAGGTTTCTTTTAAAAATTAAGAACATAAATGTTATATGACCTGGTAATTCCACTCTACAGATATACGCATATTGGACAATAAAGAAACACAAACCCCTGTGTCAGTACAACAAATAAATGAAATAGATAGTAGAAAAAAAATCCACAAAAAATGAGAGCTTTTCTTTAAAAGATAAGATAGACAAACCCTTAGTGAGACCAGGGGGGAAAAGACAGGAGCTGAATAAAATAAAAAATAAAAGGGGGATTGCAACTGTTACCACAGAAATAAAAAAAGAGAATAATGGCTGATTGTGAACAATTATGTATCGTGTAACCTGGCAGGAATGCCTGAGTCCCTGAAGCATGCTTTGTGCCAACATTGAATAATGGAAAAATGGA
Organism: Talpa europaea; assembly: GCF_964194135.1. NCBI lineage: Eukaryota > Metazoa > Chordata > Mammalia > Eulipotyphla > Talpidae > Talpa > Talpa europaea. The sequence goes on along the minus strand of NC_140068.1, from coordinate 123,301,877 downwards.
CCAGACAAGCCAATTAAGAGAACATGAGATTGAAGCACTAATTAGAAAGTTCCCCAAGAGGAATGAAAACCAAGTGCAGTTAAGGGAAACAGTTCTTGAAATGACAGAGGTGGCAGCAGACAGCAGCCTTGGAGATACCGGGCTTTGCAAAGTGGCAGCAGGGGTGGGTTATCCACAATAGAGGTCTTCATTGAAAAGAGGCTCTATCTTGAAGCCCTTGGTTGCATCTCAAGATCTTTTACAAAATTCAAATGAGCAGCTTTATATTAAATTGGTATGATAATGGGTGGAGGTCCTTTCTGGAAAAAACTGACTCCTTTAAAAATGAATATTCAAGACCTTTTAAAACCTCTGTATCCCTTCCCAAGGTAGCTCAGCTGCGCACCAGCTCTGCCCATGACGCAGACTCCCCTGCCAACGTCCCACCTCCAGTTATGAACTGAGAGACTAGGGTTGCACAGGGAGTGTGTGAAGCTTCTGATTTGAAAGCAAAGGGAAAAGTAACTTGATATTAACTGACAGAAGAAACCCAGTGGAAATAATGTGTTGCAGTGAACAGAAGAAAAAGGCTTAGAAAAGTGTATTCATATTCCTTGTCACTTCAAAGTGGGGAATTTAGCTTTTCCCTGCTGAGTTGTTGAGATCCTTCTACACTTATATATTAATCATTTATCAAATATATGGTTTGCAACCTTTTCTCCAACTGCCTGGAAGCCTTCACATTCTGCTGATGCTGCTCCCTTTGCCATGCAGAAACGTTGTACTTTCATGTAGCCCAGAGCGTTTATTTTGTTCTTGCGGATTGTGCTTTTGGTAGCACTTTCCAGAGATCATTCCCAACACCAATGTAAAGATTGCTTTCCCGTGTTTCCTCTAGGATTGTTACAATTCCACCTCTTATGTTTAGTGTTTAATTCATTTGAGATGACTTTTATGTACAGTTTGAGATTAGAGTCCAATATAATCTATTGATTGTGGATGTTGCATTGTGCAACACCACACTGATAAAGAAGGGGAGTCATGGAGCAGGTTGCACAAGGCAGGATGCTGCTGAGAGCAAGATCCTGGCCATTTTTATTGATAGAATAATCTTAGAGCATCAGTTACGTGTGTTAGGAGGACAAGGAGAAAAGGATGGGTGAAACTCAGGAATGTTATCTGGAGTTTGGGGGTACACGAGTCTGCTGAACATGTTATCAGCTTGATGAGCAGGTGTTGTCATCGAGATTAGACCCCAGACCTGCGGCCATGGTCCTAATCATATCAACAAGGCTTTCCACTGATCAGCTTCTGGGGTCCCTTGTTATGCATTGGTCCTCGGCTCCCTGGGCATTCCTGGTCATACCTCATGATGTATGAGTTGGGAGTAAGTTTATGCATCTGTCCTCAGCCTCCTGGGTGTTCCTGTCATACCTCTTGATGCACACACTTCCCAGAGTGATCAAGCTTTCTGCTCTTGATTGATATGAAAGGCACCTTGTAAGTTTTGGCTCATATGTTGTGACTGGACAGTCCTGACCTTTGTATAGGAATGCAGAACTGCAGGTAACCATAATGGTTGCTGAGCAGGCCGCTTAAGTCTAGCAGACCCTCATGTCCCCCTTTTTTATTTTATTTAAAGAGAGGAAAGACAAGCGGAGGGGGAGTAGGATGGACTTCCAGGTGGACGATAGGCCAGGCAAAGTGCCCTCATTGCTTGTTTTTGTCTTCTGTCTTGTATCCAGCGATAGCAGGAGCATCCTATTAAAAAAAGGATAACAGCAAGAAAAATAACGAGCAGCAATTGAATAAGTGATTGCAGGGATAGGCTGGTCACCCAAGTGTTTGGATTTGCAAGGGATGAAAAAGCCAAAAGGCCATCAATGGTTTCTTGAGATGTTTGCCTTTTAAACTGGTCCAACTGGATTGACAATCATTCTTGCACATCATCAGCAGAGGAAGCCAGTGGAGAGTGGAAAGCTTGTAACAAATCCTTTTCATGAATATCCCAGGAATATGAAGCTAAATTTTTAGCAGTATAATTAGTGACACATAATCAGGTAAATCCGGAATCACATCTCAGAAGAGAACAAGTCCATAAGGCTTGTTGATGTTCACCAAGCCATAGCACTGCTGATTCAAGAGCATCTAATCTAGTTCAAATCTGCTGGTCAATGTGCGCCTGTTCCAGCAAGTCCTGAGTAGTATTGATGTACCTCACTGGCAGTTTGTAATGATTTGGCCAATGCAGTAGATGCCATTGCTGCAGTAGCAGCCAAGGAGACTAAGAACATGATCCCAGCAATCAATGTGCCTAAAAAGCATTGCACACGGCAGACTCGGTCTAAAGCCTGAACTAATAGATTTAAAGGGGAGCCACCGTCCCATGGACGGGTCAGATTGACTGGAATCCCTGCATGCATATGTTGTTTAATAAAGAAAATTGAATGTTCAGATAAAACTGAAGAATCAATACATGAAGTGACTGTAGTATCTTTTGGAAAAGAAATATTATCCTGTGAGCATAAGGGCAGAGGAGGAGATAAGCAAACAAATAGGGGCGGGAGGTGCAAACTTCAGCAAAGTTGCATTTGACATCTCCCCATTAGGGCCGGAGAATCAGGATTTTTGTGCTTACTTTTTGAAGACTGGTTCTCCATCGATGGAAAGGTGAGTCTCAAATTCTGCATGTTTGGGATCAGATTGTTCGTGGGGTTGTGCCGAATCATGGTAAGGTTTAACGCACCGGGCAGGAATCCACTGGACACCCTGTGGAGACATAACTGCTGCATACCCTCTCCCCAGGAGAGTAAAGGATCTGGGCCTAACCAGTGAGGATTAGGCAACTGTTTGTATAACTCTAAAGGTTTATGATCATTTTTTTTAGATGTGGAGAAATGGAGTGTAACTGGAGTGACTAGGTTCCGATCTGTGCCTCTATACTGTAGATGATTTGATGTGAATAGAGCTTTCAAAAGTTGAGCATGAGGGAAGGATCATTCCCCCTTTTGTTTTGTAAGGAAAAGTTTAAGAAGTCCATTAGCTCGTTCCACAATAGCTTGACCTGTGGGGTTATAAGGAATCCCGGCAGTGTGGTGAACGTGCCACTGAGATAAAAAGGTAGTAAGAGATTTAGAAGTATAAGCTGGGCCATTATCAGTTTGAATACGGGGAAGCCGGCCCATTACTGCAAATGCCAAGTAGAGATGACGAATAACATGAGAAGAACGTTCACTGGGCTGAGCCGTGGCCCATAGAAATCCTGAAAAGGTATCTACTGTGGCATGGAGACAAGATAAGTGACCAAGAGAATGGAAGGGGGTGACATCCACCTGCCGTAAGTCAGTGGTTTGAGGGGCCCGCAGGTTAACAGCCGAGGGAAAAGTAGGGCCAGGGCACTGACCAACAGGCGAGCGCTAACAATGCCCCGTGCTTGTGCGGGGGGATGTTCCATGTTTTGCTCGACTGCGAGCTCCTTGGTGACAGAAGGAATGGCAAGGTATAGGCTCTGCAAACACGTTCCACACCTCAGGGCTGCATCAGCCCTGTCATCACCCCAGACAGGGGCCTGGGAGGCCGGAATGACGCGAATGTGAGCAATAAGAAGGGGATGGACACGGTGACGAAGCAAAGTTTGTAAAGAGATAAAAGCCCTAACGGGGCTTCATCAATGTCAGTGTTAAGCAGAGCAGAGGGGACGTCTCGTACTGGGAGGTTACAGATGAGGAGTCCGAAATGATATTAAGTGACTGTGAAGGAAATGAAGAAAGAGCCAAAATAGCAGCTGCTCGTTCAGCGCGTGGGGCCGAAGGGGAAGGCGCGGGCGGGCAGTCGGCCGCGGGGCAGCAGCCTGGGCGCCGGACCCTGCCCTGGCGGCCTGGGGCGGAGGCGCCGTCCACGAAGGTCAGGAGAGCCTGGGGATGGGAGAACTGACCACGGCATTGAAGGAATGACGAGGGAGAAGCTGTGGGGATTGAATGCGTTTATCGGGTGGGGTGGAAGAGAAGCATGAGCCGACATAATCCTGGACAACAATCTGAAATTGCTCTGACTGAGCGAGGAGCCATTCTGTGTCCTGCTCGCAGAGGCCTGTGTTAATAGAGCTGGGATCGCAGCCGGATAAGGACTGACAAGGGAAATGGCCTTTTTGTAATAAGGAACATCTTTGAGAAAAATAAGTAGATAGATGACTTTTTGGCTGGGAGGGAAGGAAAAGCCGTTCAATAATGTGAAAAGGTGAGGTCACAGTTTTTCCACTTATTGAAGAGACTGTTATTTCCCCATGGTGTATCTTACTGGAAGGCCAATAAGGCAAGAAAAAAAAATAAATAAAAGGAATACAACATCAGAAAAGAAGAATTAAAATTATGTCTCTTTGGAAACAGAATAGCCTTTTATAGGCTGCCCAAGAAACTCCCTCCAAAGACAATCACAACTGATAAACTCAGGAAGGTTACGGGATACAAAACCAATTTACAAAAAATAGTTATGTTTCTATACTAATGATCCAAAAAGAAAGAAAGCAATTCCATTTGGACAAACCTCAAAAAGAGTACATATTGAGGGAGATGTTTAACCAAAGGGGTAGAAAATCTACATGCTAAAAACTATAGACACCAACAAATAAAATTGAAGAAGATACACTGCATGGAAAGAGACCCCAAGTTTATGAATCAGAAGAAAGTGTCAAAAGGCCAAGAGCCATCTACCAATTCACAGCACACCCTGTGAGAATTCTGAGCCCTTTCACAGATCCAGAATAGGTAATTTGAAAACGTCACAGAAGCACAACCCTGGGCCGGTCAAGGAAATCCTGAGAAAGGATGAAGCTGGAGGCACCAACTTCTCGTCTTCAAATCCAAAGCTGACGTCATCTGGGAGGCGGTCATTGGGGTGCAGGGGTCACCCGTCACTGGCCGTGCCCTCCTGCTGGGCCACCTCTGAGTCTCCCACCATTCTGTCCCACCCCCTGGTCTCGGCCTCTGGTGACCTCACAACCCCATTTCGGACACAGGACACTGTAAGTTTTGTGAGGCGGTGCCACGGGAGGGTCTGGCCTCAACCTGGGATGAATGAAGCAGCCCCCAGGAAACTGGGGCCCACTGCAGACCTGCCCGCAGGAAAGAGCGCAGCGGTGATAGGAAGCTGGGAAGGCCCCGCACGTCAACCACTCGCTGAGATTTACTGCAGGAGGCTGCCACTGAGCAGCCCACAGGCGCAGCGGGCACCATCCTGAGGAGCAGGTCACGTGGTCACTGAGGGCCGTTCCAGAAAGTGTTCAGGGCCAGAGGGAGCAATAGGAGGGTGAAGTAGCCGCGCGCTGCAGGCCCTGTGTCTGTCTGTCTGGGTGTCAGAGAAGCCAGAATTTTGAAAATTAAGTTTTCAGAGGAATCAAGCACATTCCTGCACTGGCACGTCTTAGGGCCCCGCACACGTCACTCTCAGCGCCCTCTCGGGGTGCCACGCTCTGTGGGTTTAGACAACCCCACTTGGCCTTAGTAGGCATCCTAATATTACAGGAGGCCCACAGAGCTCTCTGCTCCCCATTTCTCCCCCAATCCCCCACCCCGGCCTTTTGATTGTCTTGGTAGTTTTGTTGTAGCAGGATGTCATGGAGTGGGAAGAGCTGGACACACGACCATCCAGGCCTCTGAGCCTCCCTAGCTCCTCTGCCCCTGCTGCTGACAGCTCGTCTCCTCCCACGCCGAGCAGCCCCATGGTCTGCCTCAGGCATGTCCTCTGGGACCTGGGCCCTTTGCATGCAGGCTCGTCTCCATCAAGACGCCTCTGCCTCCCCTGGCCGCCACAGCAGGGTTCTCCAGCCCAGACATGAACACCCTCCCCGCTTGGGCTCAGAGTCCTGTTGCCAGTTCTTTGTTTTCCCATGTACCTCAGTCTTTAGTTTGCATTTTAACTCATATGAAGTCACCAGCTTTGTACTCAGATATCTTCTCATTCCAAGTGGATTAAAACATTCCGGTAATGGTCTCCACTAAATAAATCTTTTCCCAAACCAAATGAGCACATATGACACTTGCGGAATTATTTTGCAAGAGAACCCAAGATTTTACAAATTCATTAATATTCAGCTGTGGCCTTAATGCACAGTGCACGCGTGCTCACTCTCAGGAGAGGTTCTGAAGCCACGGGGCCTCCAGTGTCGCTGGGGTTCTGGGGTCACTGGAGTCCAGGGGTCACTGGGGTTCAGGGGTCATTGGGGTGCAGGGGTCACTGGGGTTGTGATGTCACTGGGGCTCAGGTGCCACCGGGGTTCCGGGGCCACTGGGTTTCTGAGATCTTTGGAGTGCAGAAGTCACTGGGGTTCAGAGTTTGGGGCTGCAGTGGTCACTACAGCTCAGGGCTCACTGGGGTTCAGGACCCACCCTTGACAAGGTCCTTTCTTACTGGCCCTCGGTGACCACGCAGGACGCGGTGCCGATGGTCACGACACCACCCACGGGGCCTGTCACCATCCAGGCCAACAAGTATCTCCAGTGTCTGGACAACTCCTGGGCATGTCCCACGACGGGAACCACAAATAAGCCCCGTCCAGATGCACGCAGGACCCGACGTGACACCAGCCCAGGGAGAGCCCAGCGACGGCCACCCCGGGGCACACATGCAGGCTGCGCTGGCCAAGGGGAGACACACCCGCCAGGCACAGCTCGGCTCAGGCGCAGGTGGCGCTGAGGCGGCAGCGTGGGGGTGACACAGGGTTTCTACAGTGACAGGAACATTCCTGGTCCCAGGCGCCGGCTCCATCCTGCTGCCCTCCGGTTCTGCTGCCCTTCCTGTCTCTCCCCGGCGTTCCTCCCTGTGCTCCTTTCTTCCTGTCTATTCCCTCCTCCTGCCCCCCCCCCCGGGACCCCAGGAGGATGCACAGGGGGTGGCGGTGACTTTCCAGCTCCCTATGGACGGGGCTCATCTGTGGCTCTGACGGGGCCATACCCAGATCCCCGCGGCGATCAGGGGAGGCTGATGGGGATGAGGGGGTCCAGGTCCTGCTCACAGAGTCCCCTCGGACCCCCTGATAGCACCACTGACTCAGGAGGCTCATTATCAGGGACACCGCTGAAAAGTACATGGGGACAAGGAACACCCGGGCCCCTCGGGTGAGGTCCCTGAGGAAGGGGAGCTGGGGACGGTGTCAGGGCCTGGATGGGGGGGAGTGGCGGTGACGGAGAGAGCGAGCCCTGTGGCCTGTCTGTGGAGTCAGTGAGTCGGAGGCCTGGACCCCAGATGTCAGAGGCCAGCACCGCAGAGGGAGGCGGGTGACCGGGCCATCGAGAGAGGTTTGCATTTCCTCCCGTCTCTGTGAGGGTAAGTTTTGTGTCAAGCCACTTCTGGGCCCACAGGCATGTCACGGCAGACTGGACGCATTTGTCAAATAAGGTGGAGAAGTTCCCCTTTAATTAAATGTTTTATATTCAGTATAAATATATATTCCATTGAACTGCATTTCAAAGTGTTAGCATTTCAATATGAACAACTGACCTTATTTTTTTGTCTACAAAAGGGAATTTTATTTTTTCTCTTTTGAGGTAACATGTTTTACAACCCAGTATCATTTCACAATGCATTTTGCATTTCAGAGTCTCAGTAGTTAATATATTCATCTTATAAATGAAAGCTAATATTTAAAACTGCACAGTTCAATTTCACAGTGCCATATTTTCTGGGATGAATTTCAAAGAGGGAAAATATTTTTTTACTTTTCTTCAACTAAAGGAGTTCTGCAGCTTAGGTTTTTAATATATTTGTGGTCATATAATATTTTAATTATGGTATATCTGACAATTATTGTTCATAGCCATGATATTTCGGCATTGAGAACATTGAGATGAAAGTGCATTACATGTTGAATATCACACGTACGAGAGCTATTTAGGAACAGTGAGGAAAAATCTTAAGAAGAAGTTAAAATTCACACTAGTTTAAAAGGGAAAGCTTCACATGTTCATCCCCAGAATACAACACAATCATGAGTCACAGAAATTCATAAACTTTTGAGGCGATAAATATTGATCTTTTTTTCCTTCACACTGAAGTGAAGGTCACATGTAGAAATCAGGATATCATGGATGTGAACATTTTACGTGACTCCACACAGCAACACAGCTATATAAAGAATAGTATTATCAATATAAATATTATTTTAAGTCACTGAAAAGGTTTTGGCAGAGGGCACAAAACAGCAGGTTCTGAATTTATTTTCTTGTTTCCATTACAATAGCAAAAATTGTTCCTCTAGTCTCATACAATAATTATATATCACCACATTCCCCTAAAAATCCTGCCTCACCAGGGCCTCCCATCCGTCATTGCCAGGGACCAGCCTCAGGCAAAATGTCCTGTCAGGGGTTCCTGAAAGGCGAATATGAATGATCTGAAACTTAGGGGCTGAGGGGAAGGGGATGAGGTAGAATGAGGAGACACTGACACTTGCTGAGGTGCTAGTATCTTCTGCCGAGAGACTCAGCAGGTCTTTTTTTATTCATTATTAGTAATAATAATAAGGAAATACATTATCATGTGTAAAGCAAAAACAATTAGTATATTATGTTTCCCATAGACTACTGGCCCCTACAGGTCTCAGCTAGATGGCAGCTTTCAAGGTTAATAGATAATAAACCAGACCTAACATTAAAGCTACTTATTTTTTCATTTAGACAATTATTTAAAACAGTGAGTAACCGCCAGTGCATCCCTATCAGCTAAAGCCTAAGCATCAAAGGACTATTTTATTCACATGACCTTCAGCCGGAGACCAGCTGTTGCTTAGCTATCAGAACTTTTTCTACCTAGAAATTCCTTAACTCAAATAGCTTTATATTAAAAACTTTTCCAAGAAACTTCAAGAGAAAACAAAATAGAAGGACCTATTATAATTATTGTATTGTAATGCTTGTCAGGCATGTTTAATAAACCATCTCCCATTGTCAAGTGGGCCAAACTGCCCAACAACTAATTTCTAAACAAACAATTTTTCATGCTATTTACTTACAATATGCTGATACATATAATTTATTGCCTAATATACTTTTTGATAAATTTTTCTCTCTCTATGACCAAGAACAAAAAGCAAAGGGATGCCAGATCTTCAGCCCCACGGTGTGAGGCCCTTTCTCTTTGCTGCTTGTCAGTATCCTATCTGGCTAGAGCAACAAGGCCTCCTGCAGCACGTCATCACATGGGGGCATGGGGGAGGATGAGATTGAGGGGAGGAGAGTGGGCAGGGCTGCCCTATGTCCAGACGTCCCCACTCACACACGGGCCTGGGGTGAGGAACAAACCTGCACCCGGGGGACCCAGGTCCCTGGGACTGGCAGGGACAGCCACACGCACAGACCGTCTGGCTCAGCGCCGGAGTGGCCTCCTCCCTGCACAGATGTGCATGAGTCTGAGGGGGACAGAGGGGCCGGGGAGGGACCTGGGGGTGGACGAGCCCATCCTGCAGGAGGGACGTGTGGTTGTGACCCAGGAGGAGACTGTGGGAAACGTGGTCTCTGAGTCCTCAGATGTGGGGAGTCAGGGGCAGGGAGATGAGGAGATGAGGGGATGGACCAGGAGTCAGCAATGAGGCCACAGGGGCAGGAATCTGACAGAGGAGGTGTCAGGACACGCTGCACGGGGACGCTGAGCCCAGATAATTCAGTTCCGGGACAGTGTCGGGTCCTGGGGAACAGGAAAACAGAAACCCGCACACCCCATCTCCCTGCACACCCGTCATTGTGGGGCCTCCCCAGACCAGGGTTGTTCTAGAGGAGCAGGTACAGGCTCTCTAGGGTGGGGAGGGGCTGGGTATGGTCACGTGTCCTCTGGGACTGTTCCCTGGACAACCTCTGGGAGGTGTGCTGGGCTGAGACGCTGGGGCCTGGGCAGGAGGTGGGAGAGCAAGATCGGGGCAGTGGGGAGGGGCTGTCAGTCAGGCTATGAGATCAACTAGAGCAGAATCCCATGAGGAGCCTCTCCACTCCACACCCTGAGAGTGACTGCTGGGACATGCCTGTGACTGTCCTTGTCGGTGTCATCTAGACTCAGACTGGAAGGCTTCACTCATGTTGTATTCTGCTCGATAATTTTATGCAGATGATGACTCAAGGGGTGACCAATCTCAAGGCCATGACAGAATTCGTCCTCTTGGGGTTCCCCACCCAGGGGACCATGAGCTTCTTGCACCCGCTGCTCTTCTCCCTGGTCTACCTGTACGCCCTGCTGGGGAACGGGCTCATCGTCCTCATCACCACCCTGGACCGGCACCTCCACACCCCCATGTACTTCTTCCTGAGGATTCTGTCCATCTCTGCCTCATCTCAGCCACGGTCCCCAAGTCCATTGCCAACTCTCTGAGGCACAGCAGCTCCATCTCCTTCCCGGGCTGTGTCCTCCAGGTCTTCACGGTGGTTATGTCAGCAGGTGCAGAGATGAGCCTCCTCACAGTGATGAGCCTTGACCGCTATGCTGCAATATGCCACCCCCTGCACTGTGACATCATCATGAGCAGGGACAGGTGCGTACAGCTGACAGCTGTGTCCTGGCTGGGTGAGGGTGTCATCTCTTTGATGCGCACAGCTGGAACCTTCTCCTTGTCCTACTGTGGGTCCAACGTGGTCCACCAGTTCTTCTGTGACGTCCCCCAGTTATTGGCTATTTCCTGCTCAGGAAATTTAATGAACAAACTTGTCCCCATTCTCATTAGTGTGGTCTGGAGTATCTGCTGCTTTATTTTCATTGTCATTTCCTATGTCCACATCTTCTCTGCTGTCAGGAAGATCCCATCCACAGAAGGTAAGGCCAAAGTCTACTCCACCTGCTTTGCCCACCTGCTGGTTGTGATGTAATTTCTCTGTACTGGATTCTTTGTTTATCTGAAGCCGATTTCAGACACTCCATCCATGTCTGACCTGGTCATTTCTATGTTCTACACGATGGTGCCCCCCACCTTTAATCCCGTCATATACAGTCTGAGGAGCCAAGCCTTGAAGACGGCTGTGGGGAGACTGATGAAAGGCCAATACTCCAAGATGTGAGATACCACAACCTAAATTTATAGCCCCTCATTAATTCAGGTTTTCCCCCCTAACTCTTACATGTCATCATTTATTAGCATAGATTTCTTGCATTAGGATTATTCCCTTGTCACAAATTCATATTCTCATAACCCTCACTATACTCCTGTTTCCTAAATACTGCAATCCTTCCCCTAAGCCCTCCCTGTGTGATGTTCATAAACTGAATCCATCTCGTGGTTAAAAACTTGTATTTGGTGTAGAAAGAATGTTCTAGAACTCACATTCACCAACATTTACATAACATGAAGCAGTGGTAAAGGGGTCTGTCCTCAGGACCACACAGCCACGGGACCCCAGTCCTGGGGCTCGGTTCCCACAGCCTGTGTATGTCTCCACCAAGGGCCTTGTCCTCGTTGATGGCAGGGGAGAGAGAGAGTGAGGCCCCCCATCCTTCACAATTCCTCACGGGGCATCTTCCTCTAGGAGAAGTTCCTGTTCCTGCTCAAAGGACAAGGGAAACCACACTTGACTCTGCCAGAGGTGGAAGGATGGAAGCTTCCTTGGTTAGTAGGAATCTATGACTGAAAACTGGAATTGAGGGAATATTAATTTCTGTGATGCCTGTTTTGATGCCAATGTGACTGCACAATCTCGATGTGGTGTTTTCAAAAGTAAAGTTATATGAATTATCTTTGAAGAACTACACTTCTAGTTAAAAATTTATAATTTTTAATTTGCTGTGTTCATTTTTAGGTTCCTTAGTTTTCCAATTTCTATCTTAATTCTATACAAGGTATTCATCTCCAACTTCTTGTAGATTAAACTAAAGTGCACTTTTATTCTACTTGGGAACTATATTATTATTTTATTATGTAAACTAAAGCATGGCATATTTGCAATTTTTTTTTATAATTCTACACGTCTGTACTGTATGTCGGAAGATATCACTCTTGTCATCCTAACACTGAGAACGTGAGCTGGGGGTGACGTTCCTCCTCTCCGGGAGCAGGTCACTGTGTCTCCAAACTCTCCTGACCGATGAGCACATTTTATCCATGAAACTATTTATGATAATAAAATGTAGTTAATCACAAGATATGACTCGTCCATTCAAATTTCAGAATGAAACCTGCACTAGAAAGTCACTCAAAGTAATACTCATTTCAATGATAGTATGAGGTCACAGTCCCCATCCCCTCGGGATATGACGTCTTTCCCTGGTCAGATTCCTGTGGATGTATTTTCTATTTTTCCTTGAATAAATCCAGTAAGTGTCTGTTGAGAAGGGATGTTTACCATGAGTGTTTCATCCCAGATTCACCTTAATTTGTTATTTGTTCTTATCAAAGGAGAAGACTCATTTAGACTTTTTACTGTTTTCACTGTGGGTCACTTTTCACTCCCCCACATGCACCAGTGTCCACTCAGAATCTACTAAATGCCCTGCAGTGCCCGGCCCCTCCGTCCACACTCCTACTCTCCTCCCCTGTTCTGTCTGGTAAAGAGCAAATTTTTGCACTCAGTCCAACTTTTGCTTTTGCTGTTTGCCCTGACCCCAGGCCCCACCACAAACCAAGCTCCGTGGCACCCACGGCGTGTCAGGGAAGTGAGGGTCGCCACCCGCAGCCCCTCAGCGTGGCCTGCACAGACCCGGGTGGGCCTTGTCCCTGCCCCTGTCTCCTCAGAGCAGCTGACAGATTGTTCCTCTGTCACACAAACAACAAATGAGACAAAATGGAAAAAGTTTTTGCTTTATCTTGTATGAAAAGAGACTGTGGGGTGTATTTAAAAGCATAAAGGAGATGATTTCAAAGGCAGAACATGTGGAACCCTAAACTGCATTTCCCCACACTTTCACGTCCATCAAGGAGAAACTTGCTCACACTCGAGCAGACAACGTTAATATTTTCTTCCTCCCGAGCGCAGTGGGCCTGGCCGCTCTCCCTGGACGGCTGTTTGCTCGGGCCTGGCCCTGGGGTCCTGAGACGGAGGCTTGGCCGAGACCAGGGTGAGGTCTCCAGCTCCTGGACCCCGAGGTGCCTTACCCAGGGCAGAGGGACTTGTTCCAGCACCCCGTCAGGAGTCGATGTGTTTGTTCCCAAAGGTGCCAGCTGATGTCCATGACTCAGAGTGCATGCGGTGCCTGGGAAAAGTGAAGACAGAAGCACCAGGGCCGAGACAGGTGCCCAGCAGGAGGGTGACGCCACAGTGACCATCCTCAGACCAAACCTCAGCTGGGATTGGAGAATGAGCCGCAGAGGTCGCCGTCCCCCAGTGGCCAGTGCAGTCCCCATGGTGCCCACTCACAGGGCCGGTCGCCCAGTCAAGGACACAACAGAGGGGGTGGCGGGCGATGTCCTCAGGGAACGAACTCAAAACAACCGGCCACTGCGGAGGAGGCAGGGAGAGTGATGCGTCCGTGCCCACCGGGAGTGCCCAGCGAGGGGGACACTGTCCGTTCCACACTGAAGGGTGGAGGAAGAGAAAGTGACGAGGCCTCAGCTGGGGGCAGGTGGACTCCCAGACACGTGCAGTGCAGGAGGACAGTGACCTGCACCTCAGGGACAGCACCGTGGGCAGAAGCAGGAGGAAGCAGATCTGGCAGAAGACAAAGGGCAAAGCTCTGTGCCTCCTGCTGCTGGAGGGGGTCCCCCGAGGTCACGCCACCAACAGACCTCAGAGCTGGCCTTGAGTCACTAGAGTCTCCTCAGCCTCGTGAGTCCTCAGTTTCCCTCTGCCCAGTCTCAGTGTTCCAGGGGCCTTGCCCACAGGAGGAGCCCAGGGAATGTAGGCTTGGCTGGGGCACTAGCCCTGGGGCTGAAGTGCAGCTGTACCCAGCCTGGCATGAGCCACAGGAGAGCAGGCCCAGGGCACTCCCTGTCATCATGGTGCCTCCGAACCCAGACGCAGCTGCTGGACCCATGTCTCAGCTCGGCAGTGAGGCCCCTGCATCCGGCCCAGATACCCTGAAGTGCTCAGGGCAGGCAGCGTCAGGCCCACTGAAACTGGCTCTGGCCGCGCCTCCCCTGAGCAAATGGCCCAAGAGCCTGCCCCGAGCTCAGGGCAGTTTGGGTCTGGGCAGGGGCTGGGGTTTCACTTGGGAACAAGGTGCCAGGATTGTAAATGAACCCAATGGGCAGTGCCCTCCAGAACCCACAGGGCTGAGCTCTCACCAGCTGCATGCAGGGCTGGAACCCCTGAGCACTGAACATGGAGCATCCGATGGGTGCTTCACCAACAACAACAAAGGCGAGCACTGGAAATGATCCATCAGGCTTGAAGGCGGGACCATGAGAGGATATAAGCCGTGCAGGCGCCAGCTCGGACAGATAAATTGGCTTCAGAAGAGGATGCACGTGGCAGCTTCAGAAGAGAAGCAAGAGCTGATGGCTGCACACCCTCCCCAGACAGAGTTGTCATGGCTTCAGGACCTCTATAGACTTGAAGACCCCCGGAGACCTCCACAGAGACCCTGCTCCTGCACCTGCCTCAGGCCCTGCCTCTGGCATCTCCTGCAAAGAGCGCCTGGGCCTCAGCCTGGTCTCTGCCAACTGTTTGCAGTTGGCGGGCGCGAACACCCCAAGAGCTGGAACACTGGTGTTGCTGTCACCGCCTGCGGGGCCGGGTGCTCACCTACCTATTTCCTGGTGGCTGGTGCCTGTGTCTGGCCTCCTTGAGAACTCTCGATGGTCCAGCCACGTCTGGCCCGGCATCTGGTGCTGTCCAGCCTGGTCTGCGGACTATTGCTGTGGGCTCTGCCCACGTGGGCTACCTCCAGGGACATGGGGATTTGATCTTGATTCCTGGGTTCCCCCATGCTGACCCTCCCTGTCCTCTGCCCATGCACGAGAACCCCTGGGTGTTCCAAGCCACAGCCCACGAGCCCACGTGATGGGTGTCACCTGTGTCCCTGAGGTGCAGGACACCAGAGCCCGAACGGGACCGGGGCCAATGGACACGAATCCCTGGCTGGGCTGTGTGCCGGCCAGAATAGAGGGGCAGGGGCATCTGTTTCCATTGACAGGGCCTGTGGGGGTGAGGCCCTCCCCTCATTGTCTGCAAGAAACTCCAGAATCACCATCAGTTTGTGGGGCTGCAGCTTCTGGGACTGCTCATCAGGGCGGGTCCCTCACGCTTGCTCCGGCCTCCGCCTTCCCTCCTGCGCGTGCAGGGGACGAGTCCCCAGCGTGCCCGCCCATGAGCTCATTTGTTGTCTGTGACCCAGACCTGGGGGGCCTGTGAGGACTCGGGGAGACCCACACCTGGGAGAGGGTCCCCTACTCTGCTGTGTTAGAGCCCAAGACACATCCACCCCGAGGACATGCCGGACAGCGCCGCCGCGGGCCTGACCCCCATTGTAAGGTCAACACCAGCCTCCATCAGACACGACAGTTCAAATGTTGTTACATTTCCGGGCGCTGAGATAATCGGCCTTTTTAAATAAAATAATTCTGAGAGACACGAACAAATTCCCATGTCAGAAGACCCAGGTGCTTCCCCGTCTCGCTCCTGGGGGATTTCTTGCTTGCCCTCCCTCCCCTCCTTCCCACATCCCGTCCACCTGCCAGGCCCAGGGTGTGCCTCGGGGTGGCGGTGACTTTCCCGCTCCCTGTGGACAGGGCTTGTCCTGGCTCTCAAGCCGGGGCCACCCCATCCCTGCGGGGTCAGGGGGGTGATGGGGCTGAGGGGGGACCAGGTCCTGCCCGCGGAGCCTCCCAGGCCCTGATGCGCCTGACCTGGGGGGCTCATTACCGGGGCTGCCGAGAAGCCCATGGGGACAGGACAGCGGCCCGGGGAGGCCCCTGAGCAGCGGGAGAGGACGCGTCAGGCCAGGGCGCAGGAGGGGGATGTCGCAGACTCCGCGGCAGGTCTGTCTGGCGGGGACCAGGCCAGAGTCGCCGCTTGGGAGCCCCGAGCGTGTGGCTGTCACCATAGGGTGGACCGTCCCTCCCGCCCTGTCCGCCGCCACGCCTGAGCCCTGCGGGAAGTAGCTGCAGGAGAAACCACCTCAGCTCCTCGGGTGAGGGGAGGGGCAGGACAATGACCGGGAGGGCAGCAGCGGGAGGTCAACTTCTCAGCGCCTACGAGCAGGGGTGAAGGCCAGACAGTCATCAGACGGCGACGCGACACGGGGCGGGGACAACCCACCCACTGCCCTAATGAGTGAGGTAGGCACCGACCAGGAACAGACTCGGGGCCATCAGTGTCCACTTGGTCCAAAACGTGTGCCTGGAGCTGCAACTGGCCAGTGTTTTGCAGGGACTGGGCGTTGGAACCCCACAGGCTAGATTTGGGGCATCCTTGACAGTTCGTGTTCCTGGGAGTTCTTGGAGGTCCCGCACTTGAAAGGTATATGGACTGGGGCTTGCAGTCGGCAGAAGATGGACCGGGCTCAGGGTTTCAGGGGTGCCCTTGCACGGGACATGGTGAGATGTGAGGAGACTGCTCAGGGAGCTGTGGTCAGTTGAACTCTCTGCACTTCGGCATCTCCCACAGGCGGCGTGTACAGTGGCACCTGCGGGTCACAAGCTTGAGAGGCCAAGCAGAGCAGGAGCTGAGATTCCTGCCGGGAGACGCTGGACAGGGCATGGAGAGTGGTCAGTGGGGAAGGACAGCACTGGTCATCCGCAGAGAGACACCGTGGGCCAGGCACTGGCGGATGGTCCTGGAGTTTTATTCCTCTAGACTTTCATGCAGTGATGGCTCCAGGGGGGATGAATCTCACCATCATGACAGAATTCATCCTCCTGGGGTTCCCCACCCAGGGGACCATGGGCTTCTTGCACCCGCTGCTCTTCTCCCTGGTCTGCCTGTGCGCCCTGCTGGGGAACGGGCTCATCGTCTTCATCACCACCTGGACCGGCACCTCCACACCTCCATGTAATTCTTCCTGAGGAGTCTGTCCTTCTCAAACCTCTGCCTCATCACAGCCATGGTCCCCAAGTCCATTGCCAACTCTCTGAGGCACAGCAGCTCCATCTCCTTCCCGGGCTGTGTCCTCCATTTCTTCATGATGGTTATTTCAGCAGGTGCAGAGATGACCCTCCTCACAGTGATGAGCCTTGACTGCTATGCTGCCATCTGCCACTCCCCACACTATGACATCATCATGAGCAGGGACAGGTGTGTGCAGCTGACAGCCTTGTCCTGGCTGTGTGGGGGTCTCTATGCTGTGATGAACACAGCTGGAACCTTCTCCTTGTCCTACTGCAGGTCCAACGTGGTCCACCAGTTCTTCTGTGACATCCCCCAACTTTTGGCTATTTCCTGCTCAGGAAAGTTAATGAACGAACTTGTCTCCATTCTCATTAATGCAGTGATGGATTCCTGCTTTTTACTTTCATCATTATTTCCTATGTTCACATCATCTCTGCTGTCAGGAAGATCCCATCCACAGAAGGTAAGGCCAAAGTCTACTCCACCTGCCTTCCCCACCTGCTGGTTGTGGTGCTGTTTGTCTGTACTGGATGCTTTGCTGATCTGAAGCCGACCTCAGAGACCCCGTCCATGTCTGACCTGGTCATTTCTATGTTCTACACGCTGGTGCCCCCCACCTTTAATCTCGTCATTTACAGTCTGAGGAACCAAGCCAGGAAGTCAGCTTTGGGGAGACTGATGCAGGGGAGACGCACCTAAATGTAATAGGGAAGATGACTTCATGACTCTATGACAAGACATTTATTTTAAGTTATTGAAATATACTCCTTTCATATTTGTCTAATTACATATAATTCCATTGCACAATTTAAAAATATATGCACATTTTAAAATTATATTTACAGTGACTTCATATAGTCTGCTGCTCGTAGACTCTATTTGCATTGATTGCTCCTCTTTGTTACACTTAGATGCTTTTTTATATTCTCTGTACAATGCAGGTCACTGAACTTCCAGACACTCTTTGCTAGTCTCCATTTCTGTGCTCCTGGCAAGAGAGGCGATGGTTGGGTTTCATCGCAGTCATGAGCAGAAGTTCTTTCACGGGGGCAGCATCTCCAGTCTCTAAGGCAGCTTCCCCTTTAATGTTTTCTTGATCATGGGTGGGATCAGGGGCTACGGGCAGGACAGAGATCCCTTTACTTAGTAGGTGGGGCCTTCATAGCATAAATAAGGCCTGAGGATCTGAAGTTAGAATCTGAGTAGTCAAGACCTTTGTCGATAAGGACAGACACATGACGTGGTGGAGACAACCTGGAAGGTCTGGTGTGGGCGCCACCCGCATTTGCCAAAATCACACTCACCCATGGTGGACACCAGAAATAAGAAAGTTAGGTTCATGTGCAGTATAATTACAAAAATAATTCCAAAATGCACTGGATAGGAATTTTTGAGATACAATAAGAGAATTTAACAAGTTATGATGGTCAAAACAAAATGATAGCTAGTAGCCTGCCTCGTATCTAGTATTTCCAGATATGTGTTAGGAATGCCATCCATGACCTCACACCACAATTTACAGAAGTGTTATCCCATTTATTTCATCCCCTAGAGTGAGCGGGATGGCAGGACAATGCCCTGGCTGGGCAGGTCATCAAGAGAAATCTTACCTAGAATATCTGCATTTTTTACAAGCACGTTGAAATGAAAAAAACTCATCAGATTTACATACAATGAAATGATACTATCATTTAGTATACTTGTAAAGACATGTAAGGAATTGAAGGAGATTTAAATTTGAGAAGTGAAATGCCCCCATGATTGTCACTTGCTGTCTGGCCTCAGCTCCTCTCTGCTGACTGCATCCACTTTTGCTTTCCCGTCTGTGATGGCCAATATTTGGAAATTTCACACCAAAATATTTCATGACAAAAATATAGTTCCAACTGGATATCAGACATTTAAATCATTATCAAACAGTTCACCTTGCAAGGAGGCTGACCTTGCTCAGGTGAGATCCATGTGGCACAAAGTAAATATGGAGGCTGCCAGGAAAGGTTAGAAAATGGCAACATCTGGATATTTGAAATCTGGGATGACAACTTGGTGCTGTTCTTTTAAGTGAATGGTATTTTTAACTTTTCTCTGATAAATTAATTTCTTAATATCAATTCTTGATACTGTTATAGTTCACTGGCGGGACATAATGAGAATTTAATATGTGTATTAATAACCTGAATCAGAGCATTATACACATTTATTAGAATATTCATTGCCAACGTTGTTATTATTAAAATATTTAAGTAATAAACATTAAATGTCTCAAGATTCTATGAATTTAAAAATGTAAGCACAATGAAAATTGTTGTGGGCACCAAGGTAATATACATTGCGAACTCTAAAGACTCCACTGAAAAATAAATTAAATTAAATAAGCCACTTCAGTATACTTGAAAAGTACAAAATTGAACATGGCAGTGAGGAAATGCTGCGAGTAAGACCTCCCATAAAAAATAAAGTTAATAGGGAGGAAAAGCAGCAGGTCCCTGCAAGAACTGGGACACGAAGATAAACGGGCAACTCTGGCAAACTGCCCGAAAAAGAAAGTAGCCATAAAAGAGGACTAAAAGGGAGGATCGCTCAGACCCCTGCTACCCTCCCCCCCACAAAAAGTCGGCACTCTCCCATCAACAGAAAGGAGGGAAAAAAACTAAAACAACCAACAAGAACAAACTATGCATCAAGGGGGACTGTGAGTGGAAAGGAACTGTTTCAGGCACTGCACCCTGTGAACTGGACCTGTGGAGAATGGTGCAGTAATTGCTATGGAGGTGAGCGAACGGCTCCAGGTGCCATTAGAGGAAAACAAGGACTCCATGGTGACCTACAAATAACCCAAGGCCAGCTGGTAAGCTTGTGCGGAAAAGCAGTGCTCAAAGAGCATACGCAGATTGGGAATCCTGGCTGCCCAGGTCGTGGTGCCTGCGACCTAGGCCTGCTGGGAGACATGCGGGGACCCTCATTGAGGTGAATGTCCCTCACTGAGTAATCAGAAACCAGGTGCCCGACATGGGAGCGGGGTGCAAAAGGCGCCATTTCTGCGGACACTGAACTGGGCTACAGCCCATGTCCTGGACCTGAGGGCTTTGGAACTGAGACCCAGGGCACGAAATTCGGGGCATGGGATCCCCACGACGGTGGGGCACAGGGCAGACACAGCACCCCCACGCCATTGAGGCTCTCCACGCCACTCCCATTCTGTTCCCTGGGACCCATGGGGTAAAAAACAGTTACCGAAGGACACCAGGAAAGAGTTCTGGCGCCACCTAGTGACCACAAAAAAAATCACCAACACCTTATAGTTGGAAACCAGGGACCCCAAAACACCCTCAGGCCCTGAGAGAGGGTGGGCCAAGCAAACGGGGGTAAGGGAGGAAATAAGGCATGGAGCAAGATCCCATTCTGGTACTGAGAGCTAGGCACAGGATCTGGAACATGGGCCGCACCATCCGTAGTGGGCACTGCACAGGGTGACAGCGGCATTTTGGATCTGATAGCCTTGGAACTGAGACCTAGAGTGCAAACTTTAGGGCATGGGATCCATACAGCTGTGGGCACAACACAGGGTGAACATAGGCAGACACAGCACCTGGCTGGAATAAGAGCCCCTGTGTTGAGGTGCTCCCCCCCCCCCCCTGTAACTCAGAGAACCACTGGGAAAAAGCACATATCAGCAAGTACAGGCCTCTGGTGCCACCCTGTGACCAGAACTAAATCACCAACTAGCTGATTCCATGTTGGAACTGAGTAAATACAGAGGGAGGGAACTGTAAGGGACAGAGCCCAGCAACACAGCATCAACACCCTGCTGGAATTTTTGCCTACCAGTGCTGGTCTCAGTCTGGTAAACAGTTTCTGATACCCCTAAAGGAGCATTCCAAAGAGATGCCCTCCAACACCAGTGGCACAACATCCCAACGCATAGAACTAATTAGAAAGCAAACAACAGGAGAAGAAAAAATATAAATAACCAAGCAAACCAGCAGGAGGACATACCACAAAAAGAAATACAATTACCAAAGCTCAAAAATGACAAGGAAGAACTTTTTGGCCTATCAGATAGAGAATTGATAATCATAATCATTAAAAAGCAGAAAGAAAATGAAAAGGAAAAAAAAATGATTTGAGACAAATAATCACTGAACTGAAGAATGAAATTGAGACCTTAAGAAAGGAAAGAAAAGAAGCACAGGAGATTAAAATATTACTAGAGGAGATAAAGAACTCTGGAAAATCAATGAAAACAGAATCAATGAAATGGAAGAACGGATCAGTACTATTGAAGATACAGAAATAAAAAGAGCCAAAAGAGAAAGGGAGAGAAGTGAAAATGAAGCAGTATGAGGAGACTCTTAGACAATTATCAGACTCCATGAAGAGAGGAAATGTAAGAGTTATAGGCATTCCAGAAGGTGAGGAGAGAGACAAAGGAACTGAGAAATTATTCAAGGAGATAATTGAAGGAAACTTCCCAAGCATGAAAAAAGAGATGAATATAGACATATAAGAAGCGAGAAGAACCCCCAATCACCATAACGAAAAGAAAACTGCAGCAAGACACCGAATAGTAAAGCTTGCAAGAGTCCAAGACAAGGAAAAAATAATGAAACTGGCAAGGGGGAAGAAACAGAGAACTTATAAGGGAAAACCAATCAGGTTAACTTCAGACTTCTCCAAAGAAACATTACGGGGAAGAAGAGAGTGGAGTAACATATTTAGTAAACTTCATGACAGCAAATGCCAACCAAGAATACTTTACCCTGCAAAGCTCTCCTTCCTCTATGAAGAAAAAATATGGCCCTTCCCAGACAAACAGAAACCCCAGAAATTCATCACAACTAAACCCCCACTCCAAAAAATTCTACAAGAAGTCCTAAAGCCAAAGCCAACAGAGGAATGAACAATAAGAACAGAATAAAGCAAGGAATAAAATCACAAAAAAAAAGACAAACAAAATGGCAAACACAGATGCCAACATATCAATATTAACTCTAAATGTAAATGGATTAAACTCATCAATAAAAAGACACACAGTAGCAGGCTGCATTAAAAAACAAAATCCAACCTTCTGCTGTCTCCAGGAAACACATTTAACCACAAAAGATAAACACAGCCTGAAAGTAAAAGGTTGGAAAACAATCCTACAAGCAAATGGACCAAAAAAGAAGGCAGGAACAGAAGTCTATAGACTTCAAATTAAAAAAAGTAAAAATAGACATAGATGGACACTACATTATGATCAAGGGTACAATACATCAGGAAGATATAACTCTCATCAACATACACTCACTAAATGAAGGGGCACCAAAATATATTAGACAATTATTATCAGCTCTGAAAGCAGATATTAAAGAAAATACATATATAGTGGGAGATTTCAACACCCCAGTCTCACCAATGGACATATCAACGAGACAAAAAATAAACAAAGACACTAGAGCCCTAAATAAAGTCATAGAACTCATGGACTTAACAGACATCTATAGGACACTGGCACCCAAAAAAATCCGAGTACACATTTTTCTCACGTGCACATGGATCATTCTCTAGAATCAATCACATACTGGGCCACAAGACAAACATCAACAAATACATGAAAATTAAAATCACTCCAACTATCTTCTCCAATCATGAAGGCATCGAGCTAGAAATAAATCATAAAAAGAAAACAAGGAACCCTCCCACTTCATGGAGATGGAAATCCACACTACTGGAAGACCACTGGACTAATGAGGGGATCAAAGAAGAAATTAAAAAATACTTTGAGTTGAATGACAAGGAGGACACCACTTTCCAGAATGTATGGGATGCAGCAAAAGCAGTTATAAGAGGAAAATACATAGCAATACAGGCTCACATCAACAAACAAGAAAGAACTCAAAGAAACAACCTCATCTCACATCTCAAAGAACTAGAAAAAGAACAACAAAAAAACCCTAAAGCCAGTAGAAGAAAGGAAATAATAAAAATCAAAGCAGAAATAAATGAATTCGAAATTAAAAAAAAAAT
Source organism: Talpa europaea (assembly GCF_964194135.1). Classification (NCBI taxonomy): domain Eukaryota; kingdom Metazoa; phylum Chordata; class Mammalia; order Eulipotyphla; family Talpidae; genus Talpa; species Talpa europaea. The sequence continues at coordinate 123,278,940 of NC_140068.1, read as the reverse complement.
CCAAAAGATCAATGAAACCAAAAGTTGGTTCTTTGAAAAAATAAACAAAATAGACAAACTCTACCAAGGCTCACAAAGGAAAAAAACACATATAAATAGGATTACAAGTGAAAGAGGAGAAATTACAACAGATTCAGTAGAAATCAAAAGAAAAATCAGAGATTACTATGAAGACTAATATGCAAACAAATTCGGCAACCAAGAAGAGATGGACAAATTCCTAGAACGATATAATCATCCAAAGCTAGACAAAGAAGAAATAGAACAAGTAAATAGACCAATTACGAGCAGCGAAATTGAAGCAGTAATCCAAGCACTCCCCAAAAAACGAAAGCCCAGGCCCAGACAGCAGTGAATTACTGCTTATCCTACACAAACTCTCTCAAAAAATTGAAAAAGAAGGAATACTACCAAATATGTTCTACAAAGCCAACATTACATTAATACCAAAACCCAACAAAGACAGGCATATGAAAAAATGTTCAACATCACTTGTAATCAGGAAATGTAAATCAAAACTCGCATGAGATACCATCTTACACCAGTGAGAATGGCACATATTAAAAAAAACTAGCAACAACAAATGTTGGCGAGGATGTGGAGAAAAAGGAACTCTCCTGCACTGCTGGTGGGAGTGCAAACTGGTCCAACCACTATGGAGAGCTGTGTGGAGATTTCTGGACCTACTAAACATAGAGCTTCCATAGGATCCAGCAATTCCACTCCTAGGTATTTACCCAAAGGACACAGAAACATCAATTCCAAAGAGCACCTGCACCCCTATGTTTATAGCAGCACTATTTACAATAGCTAAGCTTTGGAAACTACCCAAATGCCCAAAAATAGATGACTGGATCAAGAAGATGTGGTACATATACACCATGGACTATTAACTTGGCATTCAAAAAAGATAAACACATGTAATTTGTAGCAACATGGATGGCGCTGGAAGGGATCATGCTCAGCGAAATAAGCCAGAAAGAAAAAGAAAAATACCAGATGGTCTCACTCAGAGCAGGAATCTAGAAAACTTAAATAAGGGACCAGGAAAAAGAATAACTATAAGAAAGAAAATATCAAAATCAACAAACAACTATGAACAAGGGGGTTGCAATTGTATGGGGACTATAAAAGTAAAATTTCAAAAAAGAGAGAAGTACAAAATCAACACATGAACATCAATTGCCTTCCTATGTGCAAAAAATGAATCAGAAGAGAAGAAATTTGAAGGCAATCCTGATGAGGGACAGTGACTCTACGACAGAGGAGCCAGAGCAGGCACTGGAGGAGGGAAAGTGGGGAAATGGTGCTGGGAGAAGCAGACAGACACACGCAGCAGAGTGAAGCAGGGCCTGCCCCACACCCTACAGAAGAATAGACTCAAAGAGATAAACGCCTGTTTCCATGTGTGACGTCACCATCGTCATGCAGCAAACCTAAGTATATGACACCATGAGCAGGTGTCATTTCCTAAACATTAAATTTCCTAAAGATTAAAAGCAAATTATCTCAGCAAAAGGACAATTCTAATGTAAGTGCAGTGACAGGTGCTGGGGTGGAAAAGATCCGCAGGAGACACAATTTCAGAGACGAGTAAAGTTTCTCTTCCCGAAGGGCTGGTGATCCCCGTGGTCACTCACTTCTGCTGGACGTCCATTGTCTTTCCTCCCCACTCCCCTCCCTTGGCTCCCTCCTGCCTCTCTCCTTGTCCCTTCCCTCCCGCCTCCGGCCTTTCTGCATCCCCCTCACGCCCATCCCCAGGGCCTCTCCGTGAAGGGCAACGGTGGGTGACGGGCGACTCTCCAGCTGTCTAGACAGGGACTCGGGGCACTGTTATGACTGATGGTGCCCACCACGGCGGACACGACAGGTGGGGAATGGAACCTGGAAATGAGGATTTGTCTATTCACTTCCATAGAGGCGTGAGCCAGACACAAAATCACATCTACACACCGAGTGTGATAATTACTCCCCGAGAAGCACTGCAGGACGCTCCAATTAACACAGTCAAGTAAACATGCACTTTCCCTCTGGAGGAAGGTCCCTGAGGCCTGGAATCTGGACAGTGTCCAACACGCGGACACCAGCTCCACAGCTCAAATAAATAGCCCAGCCCTGAGGCCCTGCTCTGTCCATGAGGCGGCAGCAGGACAGGGTGGAACATCCTGTGAGTGCTCAGAGGCGTCCCCAGGAGTCCCGACCATGGAATGAGAGGCCGGGACACCCTCTGTCCATGCCATGGAGACAACCTCAGGACACAGATGGACACAGCAGCGGGAACTTTCCCCTGCAATTTGCAGGTATTCGGTTCTTAGGCAGTTTTCAGAATGGAAATCACTCTGACTTGAAAGTTGTTAGAATTCAAGCTTCATTTTAGATGTGAGAAAGTACATTAATTAAAATACTCATTTTATAAATCATGAAAACTAATAAATTCTGAAGGTGCACAAGTTTCTCAGTGCCCCACTGCCTTATCATGCTGGATGAGTCTCAACGAGAAGAAATATACTCTCCTTTAAAGGGTTCAAAGGATTGTGATTCATCATATATGTGACAACGAATGCTTCATAACTGGCATTTGAGCATTCAGCACACTGAGTTGTTTTGGGCACTATGTAAAAGCACAACAATTATTGGAATTACATCGTGATGAAGAAATTCCAGGAGAAAGTTAATATAATATTTATTGTCAGAATGTTGTGCCTTTTGCCTACATATTATGACAGACCTAAGAGTCAAATAAATTATCTCACTTCTACACAACATTGTTCACCATTTCAGGCTCTGGCACTAGAGAGAAGAAGGGTGTGGACACCTGTCTTTTTATAGACATGGACTTGGGGTTTTTCCCAACTTCACCACTCAGGGATCGTGAATGATACGGCACAGGAAGAGAATACTTTAGAGCTTCTGTCATCATTACCAGTATGTTTCATATCAGTCACAAGATGTCTGCATCTTGGACCACCTCATATTCTGATTTATTTTCCTGTTTTTATTAAATTATTAGGAAGATGCCACCAATGTGTTGCAATTATTTTATGTTACTATGTGACCCTGCCTCCCCAGGGCCTGCCCCTCCGTCACCCCACAGAGGGGCGAGAGGTAAGATTGGGGGGAGGAGAGAGGGCAGGGTTGCCCCGTGTCCAGACTTCCCCACTCACGCACAGGCCTGGGGTGAGGAACAAACCTGCACCCGGGGGACCTGGGTCCCTGGGACCGGCAGGGACAACTACACGCACAGACCGTCCGGCTCAGCTCCGGAGCGGCCTCCTCCCTGTACAGATGTGCATGAGTCTGAGGGGGACAGAGGGGCCAGGGAGAGACCCGGGGGTGGACGAGCCCATCCTGCAGGAGGGACATGTGGGTGTGACCCAGGAGGAGACTCTGTGGGAAACATGGTCTCTGAGTCCTCAGATGTTGGGAGTAAGGCACAGGAAGATGAGGAGACGAGAGGACAGACCAGGAGTCAGGAGTGAGGCCACAGGGGCAGGAATCTGACAGAGGACATGCTGCACAGGTATGCTGAGCCCATATCATTCAGTTCCAGGACAGTGTCGGGTGCTGGGGAGCAGGAAAATAGAGACTCACACACCTCATCTCCCTGCACACCCGTCACTGTGGGGCCTCCCCAGACCAGGTCTGTGCTGGAGGAGTAGGGACAAGGTCTTTGGGGTGGGGAGGGGCTGGGCATGGTCACGTGTCCTCTGGGACTGTGCCCTGGACAACCTCTGGGAGGTGTGCTGGGCAGAGGTGCTGGGGCCCGGGCAGGAGAGGGAGCCGCAGGCCTGGGAATGACTGGGCACTGGTGTTCTGTCGATTCAGTTCACTGAGAGACCTGATATGCAGGTTTTATCATGGTCATTTAAAATTTTCATTTCTTCATGAATTTATGGACACATGTTTGGACAATACATCAATAGCACATTCACATGAGATAAAATATGAATTACTCAGATAACAATAAAGCATAGATTGCATGATGATTATGTGTTAATAACCCATTTTGTGTTCAATATTGGAAGATATGACAATGTTTTTTTTCCTCTTTTTCATTTATACAGATGACGGCTCCAGGGGGGATGAATCTCACAGCCGTGACAGAATTCGTCCTCCTGGGGTTCCCCACTCAGGGGACCATGGGCTTCTTGCACCCGCTGCTCTTCTCCCTGGTCTACCTGTGTGCCCTGCTGGGAAACGGGCTCATCGTCCTCATCACCACCCTGGACCGGCACCTCCACACCCCCATGTACTTCTTCCTGAGGAGTCTGTCCTTCACGGACCTCTGCCTCATCTCAGCCATGGTCCCCAAGTCCATTACCAACGCTCTGAGGCACAGCAGCTCCATCTCCTTCCCGGGCTGTGTCCTCCAGGTCTTTATGCTGGATTTGTCAGCAGGTGCAGAGCTGACCCTGCTCACGGTGATGAGCCTTGACCGCTATGCTGCCATCTGCCACCCCTTGCACTATGATGTCATCATGAGCAGGGACAGGTGTGTGCAGCTGACAGCTGTGTCCTTGCTGGATGGCTGTCTATTGGCTGTGATGAACACAGCTGGAACCTTCTCTTTGTCCTACTGTGGGTCCAACGTGGTCCACCAGTTCTTCTGTGACATCCCTCAACTTATGGCTATTTCCTGCTCAGGAAATTTAATGAACGAACTTGTCCCCATGTTCATTAGTGCGGTGATGGATTCCTCTTGTTTTATTTTCATCGTAATTTCCTATGTCCACATCTTCTCTGCTGTCAAGAAGATCCCATCCAGAGAAGGTAAGGCCAAAGTCTACTCCACCTGCCTTCCCCACCTGCTGGTTGTGGTGCTGTTTGTCTGTACTGCATTCTTTGCTTATCTGAAGCCTACCTCAGAGACCCCATCCATGTTTGACCTGGTCATTTCTATGTTCTACACGGTGATGCCCCCCACCTTTAATCCCGTCATATACAGTCTGAGGAACGAAGCCATGAAGTCGGCGGTGGGGAGACTGATGAAGGGTAGACTCACCAAAATGTAATAGAGAAGATGACTTCATAACTCCATTATGAGACACATATTTTAAAATTTCACATAATACTGGCCTTTATGTTTTTCTAAGTTCATATAATTCCATCGTAAAATTTAAAAATATATGCTCTTTTTTAAAATACATTTACGATGACTTCATATATTCTGCTGCTCATATAGTCTTATTAGCATTGATTGTTCCTCTTTTTAACTTAGTTCCACTTTGATATTCTCTGTATGATGGAGATCACTGAGCTTTAGCCACTGCCTGCTGTTCTCCATTCTGTGCTCCGGGCCAAGAGAGGCGATGGTTGGGCTTCATCTCAGTGGTCAGCAGATCTCTCACTTGGGCAGCATTTCCAGTCTCTAAGGCGGCTTCTCCTTTCATGTCACTGACCCTCGTGGTCACGGGTAGGATCAGGGGCCATGGGTAGGACAGAGGCCCCTGTACTTATGCCCCTTCACAGCATAAATAAGGCCTTTGGTCCAAGTTGGAATCTCAGTAGTCACGAACTTATGTGAACAAAGACCCACACACATGATTGGGTAGAGACCCCCCCCCCGGAGGCTCTGGCGTGGGTGCCGCTGGCATTTATCATAAACTCACTCAGTGCATGGTGGACACCAGAAATAAGACAGTGGCTGTGAAAGCTATTACTTTCATGTGCAGTATAATTACCAAAAATTTACTAAAATACATTGGGTAGGGTTTTTCAAGAAACAATAAAGGAACTTAGGAAGCTATAATGGTAAAAACAAAATAATAGCTAGTGGACTGAACCATGTTCTAGTATTTGAAGAGATAGTTGAGGAAGGGCACCCACAACAGCACGCCACACTTTCCTCATGTGTTTATCCCCATTTATTTAATTTCCTAGAATTTCTGGGAATTTGAGGACAATGTCCTTTTGGCCACATTATTATGGGATTTCAGAGTGTTTGTGATTCCACGGGAGTAGTTCAAAAGAGAAAACTCATCAGATTTACATATCATAAATAACACTATCATTTAGTGTAGATGCAAAGACATAAAGAACTTGAAGGAGATTTAAATTTGGAAGTGAAGTGGCCCCATGATTGTCACTTGCTGTCTGGCCTCAGCTCCTCTCTGCTGACAGCATCCACCTTTGCTGTCCCATCTGTGATGTCCAATGTTTGAAAATTTCACACCAGAATATTTCATGATAAAATGTAGCTCCCATTGGATATCAGACATTTAACTCATTCTCAGACATTCACCCTCTGAGGGTGCTACTCAGGCTGACCCTTGCCTTCAGCCCAGGTGAGGCCCATGTGGGCACAATGTCAGTTTGGAGGCAGCCAGGAATGGTTAAAACTGGCAGCATCTCCATCTTTCAATATTTGGGTTAACAACCTGTTGCTGTTCTTTTAAATCATTGGCATTGTAGTTTTTCTGATGATAAATAACTTTCTTAATATTAATTCTTGATACTCTCATAGTTTACTGTCAATAAAATTTATGGGATATCAAGAGAAGAAAGTTATAAATGAATGAAGAAGCTGAATCAGACTATTATTAACATATACTGAGACTATTCATTGCTTACAATTTGTCAGTTTTGTGTAACATAATTAAAATTTTAAAATAATAAAAGCATTAACTGTCTCTCGGTTGTATGGATTTAAACATTTAAGCACAATTAAAACTGTTGTAGACAACATAATATACACTAAGAAAACAAGAGATTCCACTGGAAAAATAAAACAATAAGCCACTTCAGTGTGGTTGGAAGCTTAAAAAATCAGCATACAAAAATCAATTGCCTTCTTATATGCAAAAATTGAGCCAAAAGAGAAGTTAAGAAAACAATCCCACTCATAATCACAAGACTAAGTACCCCAGAATAGACATAACAAAGGAGGTGAAGATACAAGAAAAGAGTAAGGCATTGTCCAAAGAAATAGAAAGTACAGAGAAATGGAAAGAAATTCCCTGCCCTTGGTTTGGAAGAATCAACATTACCAAATGCCCATCTGACCCAAAGCAGTTTACAGATTCAATGCAATGCCAATAAGAACTTCAGTGGCATTCTCCAAGGATATAAAAAAAAAAATACTGAAATGTAAAAGACCCCGAACACCCAAAACAACACTGACAAAAAGAGGAAGAATGGGGGCAGCTCACTCCAGACTCCAGTCCATACAATAAGGCTCTAAAAGTTAAAGCAGCATGACACTGGGACAAAAACAGACAGACAGGCCACTGGAATATAATGAGGCCCAGGAATCCTCCCTCGTCAGGAGGGACAGTGACTCTACGGCAGAGGAGCCAGAGCAGGCACTGGAGCAGGGAAAGTGGGGAAATGGTGCTGGGAGAAGCAGACAGACACACGCAGCAGAGTGAAGCAGTCACTGCCCCACACCCTACAGAAGAATAGACTCAAACAAATAAACACCTGTTTCCATGTGTGACGTCACCATCGTCACGCAGCAAACCAAAGTATATAACACCATGAGCAGAAACCCTAAAATACTATTTCCTAAAGATTAAAAGCAAATTATCCCAACAAAAGGACAATTCTAATGTAAGTGCAGTGACAGGTGCTGGGGTGGAAAATAACCGCAGGAGACACAATTTCAGAGACTAGTAAAGTTTCTCTTCCTGAAGGGCTGGTGATCCCCGTGGTCACTCACTTCTGCTGGACGTCCATTGTCTTTCGGCCCACTCCCCTCCCTTGGCTCCCTTCTGCCTCTCTCCTTGTCCCTTCCCTCCCGCCTCAGGCCTTTCTGCATCCCCCTCACGCCCATCCCCAGGGCCTCTCTGTGAAGGGCAACGGTGGGTGACGGGCGACAGTCCAGCTGTCTAGACAGGGACTCAGGGCACTGTTATGACTGATGGTGCCCACCATGGTGGACACGACAGGTGGGGAATGGAACCTGGAAGTGACAATTTGTCTATTCACTTCCATAGAGGCGTGAGCCAGACACAAAATCACATCTACACACCGAGTGTGATAATTACTCCCCGAGAAGCACTGCAAGACGCTCCAATTAACACAGTCAAGTAAACATGCACTTTCCCTCTGGAGGAAGGTCCCTGAGGCCTGGAATCTGGACAGTGTCCAACACGCGGACACCAGCTCCACAGCTCAAATAGCCCAGCCCTGAGGCCCTGCTCTGTCCATGAGGCAGCAGCAGGATGTGGTGGTACATCCTGTGAGTGCTCAGAGGCATCCCCAGGAGCCCCGACCATGGAGTGAGAGGCCAGAACGCCCTCTGTCCGCACCACGGGGACAATCTCAGGACACAGATGGACACAGCAGCGGGAACTTTCCTCCACAATTTGCAAGTATTCAGTCTTAGGCAGTTTTCAGAATGGAAATCATTCAGACTTGAATGTTTTTAGAATGCAAGCTTCATTTTAGATGTGAGAAAGCAAGGTAATTAAAATACTCATTTTATAAATCATGAAAACTAATAAATTCTGAAGATGCACAAGCTTCTCAGTGCCCCACTGCCTTATCATGCTGGATGAGTCTCAATCAGAGGAAATATTCTCTCCTTGAGTTTAAAGTGTTCAAAAGATTGACTTGTAGTACCTTTATATATTAGAAGATTTATTGTATGTGACAATTAATGCTTCGTAACTGGCATTTGAGCATTCAGCACACTGAGCTGTTTTGGGCACGGTATAAAAGACAACAGCTAATGGAAATACATTGTGATGAAGAAATTCCGGGGGAAATTTAATGTAATACTTATTGTTAAAAATCAGAATGTTATGCCTTTTGCCTACATATTATGACAGACCTAAGAGTCAAATATAAATTCTGCAAATTTTACAGCAACATGGTTGATTATTTCATGGCTCTGGCATTAAAGAGAAGTTGGGTGTGGACTCAGGTCTCTTTACAGACATGAACTTGGGTATTTTTCCCCAACTCTACGACTCAGGGATTATCACTGATACTGCACAGGAAGAGAAAATGTCGAGCTTCTGTTATCAATAAATATATGTTTCATAATACTCAAAAGATGTCGACAACTTAGATCACCTCATATCCTGATTTATTTCCTTGTTTTTATGATATTACTGGGAAGATTTCTACCAATGTGTTGCAATTGTTTTACATTACCATGTGACCTTAAAAGTCCTGCCCTCCCCAGGGGCTGCCCCTCCGTCATCCCACAGAGGGGGGAGAGGATGAGATGGGGAGGAGGGGAGAGGGCAGGGCTGCCCCATGTCCAGACGTCACCACTCACGCACAGGCCTGGGGTGAGGAACAAACCTGCACCCAGGGGAACCGGGTCCCTGGGACTGGCGGGACAACCACACGCACAGACCGTCCGGCTCAGCGCTGGAGCGGCCTCCTCCCTGTACAGATGTGCATGAGTCTGAGGGGGACAGAGGGGCCGGGGAGAGACCCGGGGGTGGACGAGCCCATCCTGCAGGAGGGACGTGTGGGTGTGACCCAGGAGGAGACTCTGTGGGAAACATGGTCTCTGAGTCCTCAGATGTGGGGAGTCAGGTGCAGGGAGATGAGGAGACGAGGGGACAGACCAGGAGTCAGGAGTGAGGCCACAGGGGTAGGAATCTGACAGAGGAGGTGTCAGGACACGCCGCACGGGGACACTGAGCCCAGATCATTCAGTTCCAGGACAGTGTCGGGTCCTGGGGAGCAGGAAAACAGGGACCCGCACACCCCATCTCCCTGCACACCTGTCACTGTGGGGCCTCCCCAGACCAGGGCTGTGCTGGAGGAGCAGAGACAGGCTCTCTAGGGTGGGGGGTGCTGGGCATGGTCACGTGTCCTCTGGGACTGTGCCCTGGACGACCTCTGGGAGGTCGCTGGGCAGAGGTGCTGGGGCCTGGCAGGAGGCCGGAGCAGAGAGATTGGAGCAGTAGGGAAGGGCTGTCAGTAGGGTTTGTTGAGAGATATGAGATTTTAATTTATGCAAGATTTGTAGGGGATAATGGAAATTTTCACCAATTTTCAGGTCTTCTGTAAAAAGTTATCATGCACATTCACATGAAGTGGAAATAAATGGGCTGAATAATGAAGTTTATATAGATGATGATTTTTGACTCAATAGGACCTAGAAGGAATAATTATGTAGAATATACATTGAATCATTACTCTATTATGATAACACACATGCTCCACGTTGGAAGTTAGACGTTTTCTTTCCTTCTCCTTTCCCAGTACAGATGATGTCTCCAGAGGTGACCAATCTCACGGCCATGACAGAATTCGTCCTCCTGGGGTTCCCCACTCAGGGGACCATGGGCTTCTTGCACCCGCTGCTCTTCTCCCTGGTCTACCTGTGCGCCCTGCTGGGGAACGGACTCATCGTCCTCATCACCACCCTGGACCGGCACCTCCACACCCCCATGTACTTCTTCCTGAGGAGTCTGTCCTTCTCGGACCTCTGCCTCATCACAGCCACGGTGCCCAAGTCCATTGCCAACTCTCTGAGGCACAGCAGCTCCATCTCCTTCCCTGGCTGTGTCGTCCAGGTCTTCATGATGGTTTTTTCGGCAGGTGCAGAGATGACCCTGCTCACGGTGATGAGCCTTGACCGCTATGCTGCAATCTGCCAACCCCTGCACTATGATGTCATCATGAGCAGGGACAGGTGTGTGCAGCTGACAGCTGTGTCCTGGCTGGGTGGGGGTCTCTATGCTGTGATGAACACAGCTGGAACCTTCTCCTTGTCCTACTGTGGGTCCAACGTGGTCCACCAGTTCTTCTGTGACGTCCCCCAGTTATTGGCTATTTCCTGCTCAGGAAATCTAATGAACAAACTTGTCCCCATTCTCATTAGTGTGGTGTTGAGCACCTGCTATTTCATTTTCATCATCATTTCCTATGTCCACATCTTCTCTGCTGTCAGGAAGATCCCATCCACAGAAGGTAAGGCCAAAGTCTACTCCACCTGCCTGCCCCACCTTCTGGTTGTGGTGCTGTTTGTCTCCACTGGATTCTTTGCTTATCTGAAGCCGACCTCAGAGACCCCGTCCATGTCTGACCTGGTCATTTCTATGTTCTACACGATGGTACCCCCCACCTTTAATCCGGTCATATACAGTCTGAGAAACCAAGCCATGAAGTCGGCTGTTGGGAGACTGATGAAGGGGAGACTCACCAAAATGTAATAGAGAAGATGACTTCATGACTCCATTATGAGACACATATTTTAAATCTTCACATCATTCCCCCCTTTATATTTGTATCGTTACATGTAATCCCATTGTATAATTAAAGATATATTCTTATTTTTAAGTTATATTTAAGATAACTCCATATACCCCTATAGCTTTAATTGTTTCTCTTGTTAACACTTAGATGTTCTTTGATGTTCTGTGTGTACTGGTGTTTGAATTTCTAGCCACTCTTTGCTGTTCTCCATTTCTGTGCTCCCGGCCGATAGGGGCAATGGTTGGGTTTCATCTCGGTCGTCAGCAGAAGTTTTCTCACTGGGGCAGCATCTCCAGTCTTTCTAAGGCAGCTTCCCCTCTAATGTCACTGACCCTCATGGTCACGCGTGGGATCAGGGGACACGGGTAGGATAGAGGCCCCTTTAGTTGGTGAGTGAGGCCTTCACAGCATAAATAAGGCCCAAAGATTCATAGTGAATCGAGTAGTCATGACCTTCTGTCGATAAGGACCACACGTGACGTGGTGGAGCTCCTCCTGGAAGCTCTGGTGTGGGTGCCTCCATCATTTACCATAAACACGCCAAGCACAGTGGACACCAGAAATAAGACAGGGACTTGAAAGCTGTTAATTTCAGGTGCAGTATAATGACTAAAAACTGACAATATATAGTGGGTAGGGTTTTTTAAGAAATAGTAATAGGGGAGTCCCTGGTGGTACAGTGGGTACAGCACAGTGCTGTAAAGCTGTCCGCAGCCTCTGCACCACGGGTTGAGTTCCCAGACAGCCAGGGAGCTACCCACATGGCGCTGCAGACCTCTCCTGCCTCACCCACTGCTTCCCTCAGCAGTGTATTTCGGTCAGTCTGGCTCTCACCCCCCACACCACTCATGCCAGCTCTCACCCCCCCACACCTCTGTCCTGTACCCCAGCTCTTGTATAAATAAATAAAATCTTTTTTTAAAAAAAGAAACAATAAAGGAACTTAGGAAACTATAATGGTAAAATCAAAATAATAGCTCGTGGACTGCACAATATTCTAATATTTCCAGGAAGAGTTGAGGAACGGCACTCACATCACACCGCACTTTACACGTGTGATTATCCACATTTATTTAATTACCTAGAATGCCTTAGAATTTGATGACAGTGTCCTTCTGGGCACGTTATTACAGGGATCTCACCCAGAGTGTTTGCGTTTCCATATGGAGTTCTTCAAACAAGAAAACTCGTCAGATTTACATATCATGAATGATATTATCATTTAGTGTAGACGGAAAGACATAAAGAATTTGAGGGTTTAAATTGGGGAAGTGAAAAGCCCCTGAGTGCCTTTGCTGTCTGGCCTCAGCTCCTCTCTGCTGACTGCATCCACCTTTGGTTTCCCGTTGTGATTTCCAAGGTTTGAAAATTTCACACCAAAATATTTCAATATAAAATGTAGTCTCAATTGGACATCAGGCCCTTTAACTGTTTCTCAAACAGGTCACCCTCTGAGGGAATCAGGCTGACCTTGCCTTCAGCCCAGGCGAGTCCCGTAAGGCACATGGCAAATTTGGAGGCAGCCAGCAATGGTTAAAAGATGACATCATCTTGATACATAAATATCTGGGTTGACAACTTGCTACTGTTATTTTAAATCATTGGCATTTTTATTTATCTAATGATAAATAACTTTGTTAAAATTAATTCTTGATAAAAAAATTTAATTCTTGATACTGTCATAGTTTACTGGTCAATAAAATTTATGGGGCATAATGACAATAAAGTTACGAGATATAAGGAGAATTCAATACATGTATTGAATTAAGAACCTGAATCAGGGTATTATAAACATATGCTGAGACTATTCATTGCCTACATTTTGCCACTAGTGTATAAAATAAATAAAAATTTAAAATAATAAAATATTAACTGCCTCAAGATCGCATGAATTTAAACATTTAAGCACATTTTAAACAGTTGTACAACATAATATCCACTAAGAACACTAAAGACTCCACTGAAAACAACAAATTAAGTCAATGAGCCACATCAGTGTAGTTGGAAGCTGACAAAATCAACACACGAAAATCAATTGCCTTCTATATGCACATAATGAACTAGAAGAGAAGTTAAGAAAACAAACCCACTTATAATCACGAGACTAAGTACCATGGAGTAGACATAACAAAGGAGGTGAAGATACAAGAAAAGAGAAAGACATTGTCAAAAGAAATAGAAAAGACAGAGAAATGGAAAGATATTCCCTGCCCTTGGCTTGGAAGAATCAACATTACCAAATGCCCATCTGACCCAAAGCAATTTACAGATTCAACTTAATCCCAATAAGACCTTCAATGACATTCTCCAAGGATATAAAAAAAAAAAAATTACTGAAATGTATGTGGAACCATAAAAGGCCCCGAACACCCAAAACAACACTGACAAAAAAAGGAAGAATGGAGGCAGCTCACTCCAGACTTCAGTCCATACAATAAAGCTCTAATAATTAAAGCAGCATGGTACTGGGACCAAAACAGACAGACAGAACTCTGGAATATAATGAGGACCCAGGAACCCACCCTCATCAGGACAGCCAGTGACTCTACGACAGAGGAGCCAGAGCAGGCACTGGAGAGGGAAAGTGGGGAAATGGTGCTGGGAGAAGCAGACAGACACACACAGCAGAATGAAGCAGGTCACTGCCCCACACCCTACAGAATAGACTCAAACAGATAAACGCCTCTTAGCAAATGTGTCACGATAGTCATGCTGCAAACCTAAGTACATGACATCATGTGCAGAAACCCTAATATTCTACTCCATTTTGTTAAGGTTAAAAGTAAAATTATTCAAACCTAATAACAGTTCTAATGTAAGTGCAGTGACAGGTGCTGGGGTGGAAAAGAACCGCAGGATACATAATTTCAGAGATGAGTAAAGTTTCTCTTCCCGAAGGGCTGGTGACCCCCGTGGTCACTCACTTCTGCTGGACATCCATTGTCTTTCCTCCCCACTCCCCTCCCTTGGCTCCCTCCTGCCTCTCTCCTTGTCCCTTCCCTCCCGCCTCCGGCCTTTCTGCATCCCCCTGACGCCCATCCCCAGGGCCTCTCCGTGAAGGGCAACGGTGGGTGACGGGCGACTCTCCAGCTGTCTAGACAGGGACTCGGGGCACTGTCATGACTGATGGTGCCCACCACGGTGGACACGACAGGTGGGGAATGGAACCTGGAAATGAGGATTTGTCTATTCACTTCCATAGAGGCGTGAGCCAGACACAAAATCACATCTACACACCGAGTGTGATATTTACTCCCCGAGAAGCACTGCAGGACGCTCCAATTAACACAGTCAAGTAAACACGCACTTTCCCTCTGGAGGAAGGTCCCTGAGGCCTGGAATCTGGACAGTGTCCAACACATGGACACCAGCTCCAGAGCTCAAATAGCCCAGCCCTGAGGCCCTGCTCTGTCCATGAGGCGGCGCAGGACGGGGTGGAACATCCTGTGAGTGCTCAGAGGTGTCCCCAGGAGCCCCGCCATGGAGTGAGAGGCCGGGATGCCATCTATCTTGCCATGGGGACAACCTCAGGACAGAGACTCGACACGGCAGTGGGAACTTCCCCCCCCAGACTGCAGGTATTCTGTTCTTAAACAGTTTTCGAATGGAAATCATTCAGATTTGACTGTTTTTAGATTTCAAGCTTCATTTTAGATCTGAGAAAGCACAGTAAATAAAATATTTGTTTTATAAATCATGAAAACTATTAAATTCTGAAGGTATACAAGTTTCTCAGTGCCCCACTGCCTTATGCTGGATGAGTCTCAGTGAGAGGAAATATACTCTCCTGGAATTTAAAGTGTTCAAAGGATTGAACAGAACGTTGTGGTGCATCGTATATGTGACAACTAATGCTTCATAACTGGATTTGAGCATTCAGCACACTGAGTTGTTCTGGGCACTACATAAAAGACAACAATTAATGGAATTACTTTGTGATGAAGAATGTCTCTTTACAGACATGGACTTGGGTTTTTTTTTTCCCAATTCCACCACTCAGGAGTCTTTAGTGATATTGCACAGGAAGAGAATATGCCAGAGCTTCTGTCATCATTACCGATATCAGTCCAAAGGTATCTACATCTTGGACCATCTCATTACATGATTTATTTTCCTGTTTTTATTAAATTATTAGGAAGATTCCACCAATGTGTTATAATTATTTTATGTTACTATGTGACCTTAAAAATCCTGCCTCCCCAGGGCCTTCCACTCCGTCACCCCACAGAGGGGGGAGAGGATGACATTGGGGAGGGGAAGTGGAGTGGGCAGTGCTGCCCCGTGTCCAGACATCCACACTCACCCATGGGCCTGGGTGAGGAACAAACCTGCACCCAGGGGACCCGGGTCCCTGGGACCGGCAGGGTCAGCCACATGCACAGATCGTCCGGCTCAGCGCCGGAGCAGCCTCCTCCCTGCACAGATGTGCATGAGTCTGTGGGGGACAGAGGGGCCAGGGAGGGACCCGGGGTGGATGAGCCCATCCTTCAGGAGGGACGTGTGGGTGTGACCCAGGAGGAGACTCTGTGGGAAACATGGTCTCTGAGTCCTCAGATGTGGGTAGTCCGGTGCAGGGAGATGAGGAGACGAGGGGACAGACCAGGAGTCAGGAGTGAGGCCACAGGGGTAGGAATCTGACAGAGGAGGCGTCAGGACACGCCGCACGGGGATGCTGTGCTCAGATCATTCAGTTACAGGACAGTGTTGGGTCCTGGGGAGCAGGAAAACAGGGACCCGCACACCCCATCTCCCTGCACACCTGTCACTGACCAGCGCTGTGCTGGAGGAGCAGGGACAGGCTCTCTAGGGTGGGGGGTACTGGGCATGGTCACGTGTCCTCTGGGACTGTGCCCTGGACAACCTCTGGGAGGTGTGCTGGGCGGAGATGCTGGGGCCTGGGCAGTAGGTGGGAGCAGCAAAAGTGGGGCAGTCGGGAGGTACAGTCAGTCGGGTTTGTTGAGAGGTTTGAGACTGTAATTCTTAAAGTTCTGTAGGGTCAATGGAAATCTTCAAGCGGTCACCAATTTCCAGGACATGTTTGGACAGTGTGATAATGTTCCCTTCACATGAGATGGAAATGAAAGTTTGAACACAGCAGCACACCCAGATGAGGATACTAGATGCCATGAGACCTAGAAGGAGTAACTACCTGGTAGATAGACTGAATCATTATCCTATGCTGACGACCCACTTATGTTCAATATTAGAAGATTTAACAATGTTTTCTTCCTCTTTATTTTTTTTTTATACAGATGATGGCTCCGGGGGGATGAATCTCACAACTATGAGAGAATTTGTCCTCCTGGGGTTCCCCACCCAGGTGACCATGCGCTTCTTGCACACGCTGCTCTTCTCCCTGGTCTACCTGTGCACCCTGCTGGGGAACAGGGTCATTGTCCTCGTCACCACCCTGGACCGGCACCTCCACACCCCCATGTACTTCTTCCTGAGGAGTCTGTCCTTCACAGACCTCTGCCTCATCTCAGCCATGGTCCCCAAGTCCATTGCTAACTCTCTGAGGCACAGCAGCTCCATCTTGTTCACATGCTGTGTCCTCCAGGTCTTCATGATGGTTTTTACAACAACCACAGAGTTGCACCTGCTCACGGTGATGAGCCTTGACCACTATGCTGCCATCTGCCACCCCCTGCACTATGACGTCATCATGAGCAGGGACAGGTGTGTGCAGCTGACAGCTGTGTCCTGGCTGGGTGGGGGTCTCCATGCTGTGATACACACAGCTGGAACCTTCTCCTTGTCCTATGTGAGTCCAACGTGGTCCACCAGTTCTTCTGTGACATCCCCCAGTTAATGGCTATTTCCTGCTCAGGGAATTTAATCAATGAACTTGTCCCCATTCTCACTACTTCGCTGTTGAGTATCTGCTCTTTTATTTTCATCATCGTTTCCTATGTCCACATCTTCTCTGCTGTCAGGAAGATTGCATCCACTGAAGATAAGGTCAAGGTCTACTCCACGTGCCTTCCCCACCTGCTGGTTGTGGTGCTGTTTCTCTCCACTGGATGCTTTGCTTATCTGAAGCCGACCACAGGAACCCCATCCATGTCTGACCTGGTCATTTCTATGTTCTACATAGTGGTGACCCCCACTTTTACTCCCATCATATACAGTCTGAGGAGCCAAGCCATGAAGTCGGCTGTGGGGAGACTAATGAAGGGGAGACTCACCAAAATATAATAGGGAAGATGAGTTCATTAATCTTTACAAGACAATTATTTTAAATTTTCACATTATACTACTCCATATTATTATAATTACAAAATATATATTAATAATGTAATAAATAATAAAATAAATATTAAATAAAATTAATAATAATATATATATATTAAGATAACTTCATATACCCTTAGTTTTAGTTGTTGCTCTTTTTACCTCTTAGGTGCCATGTGATACTCCGTGTATACTGGAGTAACTGAACTTCCAGCCCCTCTTTGCTGTTTTCCATTTCTGTAGCTCCCGGCCAAGAGAGGAGATGGTTGGGTTTCATCTCAGTTGTCAGCAGTTGTCAGCAGCAGTTTCATCTGTTGTCATCTTAGTTGTCCCTGGGGCAGCATCTCCAGTCTCTAAGGCGGCTCCCCCTCTAATGTCACTGACCCTCGCGGTCACATGTGGGATCAGGGGTCATGGTAGGACAGAGGCCCCTGTACTTAGTGAGTGAGGCCTTCACAGCATAAACAAGGTCTTAGGGTCCAAGTTAGAATCTGAGCAGTTGCGATCCACTGTAGAGAAGGACCCACACACGTGATGTGGTGGTGACCCTCTGGAAGCTCTGGTGCGGGTGCCACCACATTTACCATAAACACACTCAGCGCTTGGTGGACAGCAGAAATAAGAAAGTTAAGTTCCTGTGAAGTATAATTACTAAAATATTACAAAAATCATTGGGTGGGAATTTTTGAGAAACAATCTGCTCAAAACAAAACGGTAGCTAGTAGTCTACCTCGTATCTAATATTCCTAGAAATGTGTTAGGGATGCCATCCATGACTCACACCACACTTCACAGGAGTGTTGTCCCCATTTATTTCATCACCTAGAGTGGGCGGGTGGGAATGGCAGGACAATGCCCTGGCTGGGCAGGTCATCAACAGGAATCTCACACAGAGTGTCTGCATTTTTATGAACTCGTTGAATTGAAAAAAAGCCCTCGGATTTACGTGCAAAAAGTAACACTATCATTTGGTGTGTTCATAGACATGCAAAGGATTTGAAGAAGATCTCATTTGGGAAGTGAAGTGCCCCGTGGGTGTGGCTGCTGTCTGGCCTCAGCTCCTCTCCGCTGACGGCATCATCCTTTGCTTTCCCATCTGTGATGTTCCATATTTGAAAATTTCACACCAAATATTTCATGATGAAATGCAGTTCCAATTGGATATCAGACATTCAGTCACTCTCAAACACTCACCTGGGAGGGGCTGAGTCAGGCTGACCTTGCGTCCAGCCCGGGGGAGTTCCAGGTGGAACCAGGCAATTCTGGAGACCAGCCAGGGGCAGTAGAAGAGGTGGCAGAATCCTGACATTTGAACTTCTGGGCTGACAACGGCCTACTGCTCTTTTAAGTGATTGGCCTTTTTATTTTTAGTGCCGATAAGTGACTCTGTTAATATTAATTCATGATGCTGTTACACTGGTCAATAAACGTTATGGAATATAATGAGAATCCAGTGTGTGCATTGAACAAGAAACTGGATCAGACCATTCTAAACACATACTCTTCACTGCCAACATTTTTGCCAACCTTGTACAACATAATTAGATATATGAGTTAATAAAACATTAATTGCTCTAAGTTGTATGAATTCAAACATTTAATCACAATTAAAACCGTTGATTTCTGATTTTTTTCTTACTTGGCGTTACTAAATGATTTATATCACTATTTCTTTTTATCATGGTAACTTGCTGCTAGCACAGTTGTGGGTATTAAATAACAACATTTTATAAATTCTCAATGTGCCAGAAGTCATACATTCCAACTGTTGATCTAGAAGGTCAAGAAATATATTACGAACTTAAATTCACTAGAAAGTATCAAAAGCCAAAAAGGAAGGAAGATAATTATTGACCACAAGAAGCTGGACCGCGGGAAGCAGAACTCGCCTCCTGTTTTCTCGCGCGCGCAGGGGCGCGGGTCACTGTGGAGACCAAAGCTGAAATCGAGCTGGAGCGCCAGGCCACCCCCTCCCCCCAACATGGCTCCGAAGCCCTGGCAGCGCCTGCCACCCGCCCACCAGCTCTGCCCCGCTGGCCCCACCGCTGCCGGGAAGGGGGGGTCCCGGCCCCGCCCCTCGAGGGCCGCCCCCGAGCCGCAGCCGAGCCGCTTCCAGGGCTCCTGGCCCTTCCTGGCCCGCGGCAGGGGCAGCTCCGCGGCGGGCAGCGACCCGGGCTGATCCTGCTGCACCGCGGTTTAGGAAAGGCCCGCACCCCGCGCCGCTCTGCGCGCGCCCCACTTCCCGGACCTTGCTCACCCGCCCAGGGGCTCAGGCCCCAGAGCCGCCCAGCCGTGCGTCCAGCAGGTGTGGCGCCCCGGCCGGCGTGGACCGGCCATCCCTGGGCGCTGGGCCGCCCGCGCTCTCGGCCCCTCCAGGGCCCCCCTGGGCCCCCATCCCGCCCTCTCGGAGAGCCGAGGCCAGGCAGGAGCCCAGAGGAGGGAGGATGCGCAGCAGGGTGCCGACACTCCCGCCGTCTGGGTTCCCTGTGGCACAGGAGCCCGGGGCCACACTCGAGGCAGGGGAGGAGCCTCAGGCCGCCGCACCTGCCAGGCCGGGTACCCCGCGGGAGACGGGTCCGCGTAGACGCCGCTCCCCCGGGTCAGGGCCCGCGCTGGGTTGGGGGGGCAGCGACCCCTGTCCCATCAGTGAGGGGCGCGGTGGACGCGAGGGATCCCCCGGGACGGGGAGGTGACTACGGTCTTGGGGGGACGGAGTGACCGCGGCCGGGGAGCTCGGCGCTGACCGCAAGGCGGGAGCCGAGCCCGGGCAGCAGCGGGGGCTCCCCGGGACCGTCCCCCAGGGGCCCGCGGGTGGCCGGGCGCGCAGAGCTTGCTACCCCGCCCCGTTCCCCTCGCCCGGTAAGGCGGCCTTGCCCGTCCCCTGCGCGGGTGGGGGCCGGGGGCTGGGGGGGGGCGCTGCCGCCCACCTGGCCCGAGTCTGGGCTGGGGACTCCGCGCCCTGCTGGAGGCCCCCTGGGACCCGGGACAGCAGCTCGAGCCGGGGACGGCGCAGGTCGGTCTTTCAGGCGCGCCCGGAGCCCTCCTGGTGTCTATGGGCGCCCCTGGGGTCCCCAGGGTCTTCTCCCATCCTGGGGCACAGCTACCCTGGCCGCGCGGAGGGAGCGCAGGGGAGGCGCGCTGGGGACAGCGGGGCGCGGAGCCCCCCCCTTTCCAAACCGCCCCTGTGAGGCCCGGGGCTCATTAGGCGAACTGGGCGCCTCCTCAGCGCCCGCGGCGCGCCCGGGGTCTTCCTGGGCTCCTCGGGGCGCCTGGGGGCACCCGTGACGGAGGGGGGAGCCTGGGGGACTGAGACCCATCGTGGGGCCACGCTCAACTGCGAAACTATGGCCGCGCCCCGCAGGGGAGCCCCAGAGCAGGGCGCGCTGGGGAGGGGGTGATGGGGCGGGCGGGGGTGCGCGCTCGTTGCTCACCCCGCCAGGGCGCCCGGGTGAGGAGCCGCGGAGGAGGCGCTGGCGCGCGCTGCAGACACCAAAGGGGCCCCTGGGCTCCCTGGCAGCCTCTGTCTGTCCCCTGTGGGGACGGTCCCGCCAGGAGCTGGTGGGGAGGGGGGCGGTGAGGGGAACCAGCTAGCAGAAGGGGGTGTGTCCGGTGAGGACCCAACGTGAGGGGTGAACGGGACGCCCCTGAGACGCGTGTCCTCCGCCCACCGCTTCAGTTCCCAGGCCCAGGCCCCCGCTCCGAGGGGCTCTGGCGCTCCCCGCGCACCACCCCCCTCGCGGGTCACGCGCCCGGAGGACTGGACGCAGGCGGGGTGGGCGCAGCGGGGTCCCCTCCACGCAAGGGGTGGGGGGCTGCAGGGAAAATCAGGAGAAGCAGCGCCAAGGCGGGCGTTAAGGGACGCGCCCCAGAGTCCCCAGGTCCGGCTCCGAGGCGGGGAGCGCCGAGGGCCCGCGGGCCGAGGCTCAGGCGGGCGCCGAGTGGGTCGGCCAGGCGCAGACCCCAGCGGCAGCCGATGCTCTGGCCACGCCGCCCCGCAGCGGCGCCTCAGCCCATCCTCCCGCTCCGCCCCTCGCTTTCCTGGGGAGTCTCCCCACCGCCACCCCCGCCCCGCCGCTGGCTGCACCCCGGCTCTTGTGCGCATGAATAAATAAATACATGTCTTTTTTTCAAAAACCGCGGGTGCTTCCCGAGGCGCCCCCGCCCCGCAGGTTTGGCTCCTCGGGCCCCTCGGTCCATCTGCTGCCTGTCCAGCCCGGCCGGCGAGGACCCTCCTCCAGGGCCGCAGAGAAGCCCGAGGGGCGGGCGCGCGTCCGAGCCTCCGAGGACATCCCAGGTCCGCGGCTCCGCCGGGCCGGCTGCAGAGGACGGGGCAGAGCCAGGGGCGCGTCCGCCCGCCCGGGGGTCAGGCCCGACTAGCCCCGCGGGCCCCGCCGGCCGAGGGGCGTTCCCGGCGGCTCCGGGGTCGACGCGCCTGGGGGGAAGCAGCGCCCCTGGCCACCTGGGCTGCGCCCCCCGCCCCGGCAGCGCGGAGCCGGACCTCGCGGGGGACGGGCTCGGGCGACGAGGCTGGTGTCACAGAACTCCGTGCCCCAAAGAGCGGGGGCGGCGGGCGCGCGTCCGAGCCTCCGAGGACATCCCGGGCCCGCGGCTCAGCCGGGCCGGCTGCAGAGGATGGGGCAGAGCCAGGGGCGCGTCCGCCCGCCCGGGCACCGCGTCCGCAAGTCCTCAGGCCTCGGTGCGGGCTCGGCGGGGGCGCCGGGCGCAGGGACGCCCCTCCGCTGAGGACTCGGGCACCCCGGGCGCCCCCGCCGCGCCCCTCGCCCGACCCGCAGCCCGCGCGGGCGCCTTCGCCTTCGCGCCGTTCCTCGGGACCCACGCGTCTCCCGGCCGCGCAGGGCCCCGTGCGTCCCGGCTGCCGCGGGATGGCGCCCCCGGAGCCCCCACGCAGCCCCCCACCCCCCGCCCAGCAGGTCCACGCAGCCGCCCGCCCCGGCCCCGCGCTCAGTCAAGCCCGAGAGGCCCTGGCCCGGCCCCAGGTTAGCTCGGGGGCGCGTCCTGTTCCCGGGAACCCCGAGGATTTCCGAGCCCCAGCGCCACCCCGACCCGGGGAAGCCCCGCCTCAGCCCGCAGGTCTCTCTTCGGTGCGCAGGGAGCCCCGCCTGCTCCCCGTACAGCGGGCGCCAGGGCAGGGGGTCAGGGACAGGCCCACAGCGCTGGCCTGGCAGGCCGCTGACCACCGCTGGGCATCGCCGGGCGCGGCGGGTCACCCCTCCCGCTACTCCCCGCAGAGCCTGGCCAAGCCCCGCCCCACGCCCGGCCCCGGCATCGGGGCAGCGGGGCCAGAGCCGACCGGCGCCTCAGCGCCTTTTTATGCAACCTGTGCTTCCCGGCTTGTGGGCTGGCCCAATCAGGTGTGAGCTACCAGCTGACTGGTGCTAAACGGTCCAATCAGCCTCAGGATTGAAAAACGGTCCAATCAGCTGTGTGGGCGGGGCAGCCTGAGAGCGGCTATAAGCAGGGCTGGCGGCGCTCAGACACGGGCGGGGGCGCGGGCTGCAGGCCCCGCCTCTTCTCTGGCGGCCCCCGAAGGCGCCCCGGGGCCCGGAGTCTCAGGGCGTCGCTTGCTGCAGGTGCCGCCCCACCACTCACGCAGCTGCGGGCGCCGGTGTCTCTCGCCGAGCGGCCCGCGGCGGCCCCCGTGGCTGGCCGGCGCCCGCGGTGAGCGGCGGGCGGGAAGCGGCGGCCGGGGGCCCTGGCCGGTCCTGAGCGTCCGCCGCCCCGTGCGCCCTCGCGCTGCCCCTTGGCGGGCCCGGCCTCGGCCTCCCGGGCCTCTGGGCGGCGGGTCCGCGCCGGCCCGTCCCCCGCCTCCCTCGCGCGCTGCCCTGGTCCACGCTCACCCGGCCCGAAGGCCTCGCCCGGGCCCGACGACGTCCTGGGGGGCGGGCCCGGGGAGGCGGGAGCAGCTCCGCGGCCCGCGTTGGGGCCGGGGCCGAGCTGGAGGGCGGCGGGCGGCCCGAGCCGGGCGGGGGCGGGAGCGGGGGCGCCGCGGGCACTGCCGGCCTCCGCTGCAGGCCGGAGACAGACGCCACCGAGGCAGAGACGCCTCAGGCCGCCCCGGCCCCCACGCCGGCGGGGACAGGCACCCGGGGAGGGGCAGGGGCAGCCGGTCAGCAGCGGCGCGTCGACAGCGGGTCCAGAGTCGGCGGGGACGGCAGCTGCACGGGGCGGCCACGCGGGCCACGGCGGCCTGTCCCTCCCCCGCCCCCCAGCCCCCGGCCCCCTCCCCCCTCCCCCTCCCCCTCCCTCCCCCTGCCCCCCGCCCCCCTCCCTCCCCCCGCCCCCCGCCCCCCTCCCCCTGCCCCCCTCCCTCCCCCCGCCCCCCTCCCCCTCGGTTCCCTCCTCCCCCCCCCACCCGTCCGTCTCTCGCCTCTGCCCCCTTCACCCGCCCCGCCCTCTCCTCCCGCCCTGACTGCTTTTCCTAAGATTCCATTCAACACACACCCGGGATCTGAGTCTCTGCAGACCAGCCTGGCGTTTGGAAGCGCCCCTGGGCCGCCTGCCGCGAGCCGGGGCGACGCCAGGACACCCCGCGCGGGCCCCCGGGCGGCTTCTGTCCGCGGCCCCACGAGCTCGGGCCGGCCGTGCACGGGGACGGGACTTGCGGAGCCCGCGGCCACACGGCGGGACCCCGGAGGGCAGAGCGAGACAGCAGGGCCGGCAGGGGCCCAGCGAGCGGCCGGCGGGCTGGGGGGGGGTGCGGGGAAGCAGCCCCCACCTGTGGCAGCCGGGGCAGCGCCCGCCAAGGGCCCCACCGCACTGGGCTGCGCCTGGCCCCACCCACTGGCCACACCTGAGCAAGAAGCTGCCCTGCGCTCTGAGGCCGCAGACAAGGCCCCTCCTCGTCATCACTTTCCTCGCGGCCTCTTGGAAGTCTTTGTTCCTCAAATGGTAGATGACGGGGTGGGGTTCGGCAGTGGGGTGACCACGGTGTAGAAGACGGAAATGATCTTGTTGATTTCAGGGGACAGGTGGGCTTTGGGGCGCACGTACATGGAGATCGTGGTCCCCGAGTAGACAGTGACCACTGCCAGGTGGGAGCCGCCGTGGAGAAGGTCTTCGCGGGCCGGAGGCGGAGGGGATGCTTACGATGGCGGCCACGATGAAGACGTGGGACACGAGGGTGGGGAGGAGGCACACGCGCAGGCGGCGATGGACAGGGCGAAGACGACCATCTCGGTGAGGTAGACGCGGGAGCAGGAGAGCCGCATGGAGGGGCAGGTCGCAGAAGAAGTGGTTGATCCGGTTGGGGCCACAGAAGTCCAGCCTGGAGATCATCAGGCAGGGCAGGACCCCGTGCCCACCCTGGTCACCCAGGAGACGGCCACCAGCTTGGCGCAGGTCTGGGGCGCATCAGGAGGGGGTAGCTCAGGGGGCTGCAGACGGCCAGGTAGCGGTCATAGGCCATCGTGGCCAGGAGGAAGCACTCGGTGGCCCCGAAAAACACAAAGAAGTAGAGCTGGGCCATGCAGGCGGGGAAGGAGATGGCACGGCCCGGGGACAGCAGGCCGGCGAGCAGCGGCGGCACGACGGTGGAGGTGTCCCAGACCTCCAGGAAGGACAGGTGCTTGAGGAACGTGTACATGGGCGTGTGCAGCCGCCGGTCATGGCTCGCCACGGCAATGATGACGACGTTCCCCACCACCGTCAGCACGTAGGTAGATGAACAGAAAGATGGCAAACAGCAGGGACTGCCACTCGAGAAGGTTCTGGAATCCCAGCAGCTGAAACTCAGTGACAGCAGACACATTTGGGGGCTCCATCGCCTGCGGAGGGGAAGAGACCTTGGAAAGCACTGCGGACAAGGCATGAAAATCCTCGGTGCTATCTGGAACATGAGAGACTGTCTTCGAGCACTCCCGTCTCCACGACAGCTTTCTGGAAGAACGTGCGCGGCTCCACCTGGCTTTTAGACCACTGTGGTTTCAACCCATTAGGCGAAAGGGGCGCAAGAGTTGGGGGAGGGCCTCAGCAAGCTCCACTCACCAGGCTCTCTGAGATCTAGAAGTTTCAGGTTCAACACCCCAGGTAAGAAGGGGCTCACTGAGCCAAACACAGGAAATACAATTAATAGCCGGGCCTCCCTGGTGGCGCGAGGGTTAAGTCTCAGCACTGTGAAGCTGTCCCCAGCCACTAAGGCATGAGTTCAATCCCCGGCCAGGGAGTGACCCACAGGGCGAGGCAGACCTCTTCTGTCTCCCCGCTGCTTCCCTCAGCAGCGTGTTTCAGTAGATGCACCTGTTCTGCTCCCCACTCTGTCTCTGGTCTCTGGTAAATCCTCTCACCCACCCACCCCCAACCTTTGGCCTGTACCCCAGTTCTTTATGCATAAATAAATAAACCTTTAAAAAATTAATAGCTATGTTTTCCTGGAAAGGGCCTGGGCCCTTTCCTCCCACAGGTGACCCTCATCTGGAAACAGGTCACACCTGGCCCGTCTCCCAGCCCCGGGAGACTGTGTTCTGCCCTCAGTGTTTATGGACACCTCCTCCAGGTACTTGAGCATCTGAGTGTGTCTGTGTGTGTCTGTGTGGCCAGGGCTGAGCCAGCCTGCATCTCCACTGGTACCTTCTCACCCAGGTGGACACCAGCTTAGTGATCGGATTTTGTGTCCAGTCAACAAGTCACCCCTCCTTTTTTTCAAGGTCTAGCCTAGTTCTGGATGAAGCCAGCATCCACCCGCCATCAGGGGCTTCCCTCATCAAGGACTGAGCGTGATGTCACCTCTGTAATGCCCAGGCCCAGGACTCCAGCCGCAGGCCCTTCCATGTCCCTCCCTCTCCCCTAGTGACTATTTCAGGCGCTTCTCCAAAACCTTCCAAGACTTTTTGTGTAGGAAAGTGATGAAGCTGAAGTACCCGGAGGCCCTCCTTCACCGCCCCCCTCTGTCTCCCCGGGAGCCCGATGGGTGGTGCATCACCCCCTTCTCCCCCCCTCTCCCCCAGAGGTTGCACCTGAGCTGGCTGTGGCTTTATTTGGTCTCTTGCCCAAATTAACCGACAACCCCCCCCTCGGAAATGCCGCATCCCCCCAAGGAGCACCGCCCCTCCCACCCGACTGCTGTAGTCTCCCTGCGCCCCAGGCACACCCGTCCTTCCTCCTGGGAAAGTGGACAGAGCAGCTGCCACAGCAGAGGCCTCTGCTAGGGTGGAAACCAGAGCGCACAAAGCAGACGATTTGGCGAGGGGCTTGGGCATGAGGCTGCAGAGAGTGGCCAGTTCAGGGCTCCGGAGCCATGGTCCCTGGAGCTCTACAGTGAAAAAGGCCCCTGGCTCCACCTGCTGGCTGCGCCCAGGAGCTGGCCCTGCTGCATGGTGTCTGCTCTCTGTGCCTAGGGCCGGCCTGCCCTGCTCCCTCCCAGCCGCTCCCCTTCCTCCTCAGAGGCACCAGACCTCTGGGTCTCTGTTCTGACCCCATCTCAGCTCCTGCGCACAGCACAGACCACAGTCTCTGGCCTTCTCTGCTCACTGCTGTTCCTGGGCCCTGCCCCGGGGCAGGCTGACCCCAGGCCAGTCCAGGAGCCCAGGCTGAGGGGAAGCGTGACCCCACAGGGCAGCGAGTGATGCAATTCACTTTGGAACATGGTCCTTTCCTGACATTGCTTCCACTTCCGTGACATGAGCAGTGACCGGACAAAGGCAGAATTTAAATGCCGAGACCACCAGGGCCTGGTTGACGGGGTCAGCATGGGCAACGTGGTTGGGTCACAGGGCATTTGGCCCCATTTCTGAGTCACCTAAAGTCCCCCTCAAACGCAGTCAAAGACACAAGGGAAAAAGGACCTGCTGGGCCTAGCCCTTTGGGGCAGGACGGGGTGCCGGGGTGACAGGGTGGGGGGTTGGCGGGGGTGGGGGGTGGCAGGGGTGGGGGTGCGAGCAGGTGGTGGGGTGATGGGGGTGGGGGTGCAGACCTGCTTGGGGCTGACATCAAGTCCTGGCTATCCCAGGGACTGGATCACCTGATTTACAATGAGCTCAGCCAACAAGACCCGCCCCGAGACAGAACCTCCCAGGCGCCAGCCCCACATCTCATTTCACAGCTTCCCTGGAGCCTTTATGGAAATAAACAGGCCCCAGTACCACAGACCTCCCGCCATCCAGGGCCACCAGGCGCCTCTGGGCTAGGGCCTCCCTGCTGCTCTCCAGGCACCACAGGGCGGGCGATCCCACCTGGACAGAGTATCCGCAGGGCCTGCAGCCTCAGGCTCGCAGTCCCTCACCCACAGGCATGGCCTCTGGCTCCAAACACACCTCTCCTGGTGGCCTTCTGAGCCCTGGGCCTACCTGTCCATCTCCCTGGCACACGGCGCCCACGGTCCTCTCTGCTGCCGGCTCGGCCCTGCTGCCCTCCGCCCTGCACGCTGGCCCTGGCTGCTGCGACTGGCCATCTTCTGCGGGTGATGCGGCTGGAACATGCTCCACCTTTCAACAACCCAGGTCTCCTGGGGCCTGGCCTTCGGGGAATCCTCCTCCCAGGTATTCTTCCACAGTTTGCCTACGAGTTAATAATCAACAAAAGCAAACTTTTGAGACTCCCCGCTGCCCAGGGGGCTCAGCACGGGGGCACCCCTGGGACCCAAGCAGTTCTTTGGAAAACTTTTTTAAAATGTAGCTTAGGATGGCCCCGGAGATGCTGAACTGGACTGACTCAAACAAATGGGTGTTTCTTGAAAATCTAGGGAGCAGGTACCCAGGGGCCCATCCTGAGACGGGTGCCAGCGGCCTTCCGCTTCACACTGCAGTTTCAGGTGTGCCCACGAGAGCACATCCACTCACCCACACGGTGAGACCCCCCCACCCAGGCCAACTTCCAGCGACCAGAGCACCTGCGCCGAGGGTGTCTCCCAACTCCACAAGGAAAACGCAGCATCTCAGCCTGGAAAGGCCTGAGCGGAGCCCTCCACATGCCCCCGCCCCCCTCTTACCAGCAGGACCAGAGGCTGCTGCATGGGGGGGCACTGCCTCACAATGCACTTGTGCTTGACTTAATAACTTATTTTCCAAAATAATGTTATCCGTGTGTATATTTTTCAGAAAACTTGCAGACAGAAGACGGCAAG
Organism: Talpa europaea; assembly: GCF_964194135.1. Classification (NCBI taxonomy): domain Eukaryota; kingdom Metazoa; phylum Chordata; class Mammalia; order Eulipotyphla; family Talpidae; genus Talpa; species Talpa europaea. The sequence continues at coordinate 123,250,466 of NC_140068.1, read as the reverse complement.
GGCGCGGCGCGTGCACGAGTGCCCGCTGTGAACACGCTCAGGAGCACGGGTGGCTGCACACGCACAGGTGCATTTTGGGGCACTGGGTGAGGAGCCGCTGCAAGCTCTAGCTGGCACCACCGGGTCTTGGGGTGCCCGCGGCGCCAGGAAACCTGAGTTCATGGGGGTGAGGCTGCAGGGAAGAGTGTCCAGGCTCTTGGATGGGGTCCCAGGCAGGGTCCTGGGCTGGGTGGGGTCCACTACACTCCACCCGAGTTGGCCCCCTGATGGCCCAGCCCGCAGCTCTCCTGTTCCTCGCGGGCAGCACGCGCCCTGCGGCTGCGGCCTTGGCTGGCCTTAGCCCCTCTCCATCACCGTCTTTCTCACTGCTAGAGATGGGGAAGAAAACAAGCTGCACCCCGGCCTGTGGGCAGGCTTCTTCCGTGAGGTCTTCACACTGGGCCCCCACTCTTCGCCTGGCACGCCGCGGCCAGGGGAGGAGAGCAGTGCAGGCACCCAGGGAGCAGGCGAGCAGGCAGGTGGGTGGGTTCCAGCAGGTGAGAGCACAGGGTACAGCGGGACCTGGGGACACCCAGGCCACCCACCCCATCAGCACTGCCACGTGAGGGTGGCCGGCAAAGGGCACTGGCACGCAAGCCCCACAAGGTCACCCCAGCACTCACGTGCCAGCAGGCGACCACCCTGAGGCTTGGCCTGAGGAGCCTGGGGGGGCGCCCGGCTCAGGTGTGCTGACATCTGAGGGGCCCCTCGCCCCGGCAGACGTGCGACGGAGGAGAGGCCGGAAAACGTCACCTCCAAGAGGCAGCAGGGCCATGGCAGACACGCGCCCCAGCTGCATCCGGAGCCAGCCGGCCAGAGCAGGCTTCCCCAGGCTTCCAGTCCCGGCCCTGGGAGCACATGCAGGCCCAGGACTGGCCTCAAGACCTCTTTGCGCCCCAGGCTGTCCTCCCCACTCCCCAGGCCCCAGCCTCCACTGCCTGACCAGCCCCAGGCGCCCGTGCCATCCCCGCAGCACCACTCTGGCACGCGTCCTCACCCTGGCACGCGCCCTCGTCCCCAGCACAACGGCCTGCTCTCACTCAGGCGGGCGCCCCTGGGTGCGGGTGCACCATCGGCTACAAGTCGGCATCTGTGTATCCGTCTCCACCAAGACAAGCTCACAGATACTTTGAGATGTTCAAATCCTCACCCGGAAGTACCTTCCAGAATCCCTCCTTCCTCTTTCCCGCGCAGTCGCTGGGACACTTCCTCACGCCCACGCGGTCAGCCCCTCCATCCCGCACAGGGGCCGGGCAGGGGTGCCGGAAACTGCCATCGGTGGTCACTCTCACGCTGACCAGATGTGCTGAAGTCACCTCAGTCTAGGCAAAGTGACCTGCCCCCTTGGCGCGACGGTGCGTGGTCCCGGCCGGCCATTTCCTGGGGCGGCTGAGTTGGGGCTTTGCTCATCCCATGGCGGGCCCCAGAGCAACGTGGCCGGAGCCCAGGGATTGGGGCATGTGGGGTGCACCAGGCCCAGGGGTGGGAGGGCCGCCCAGGCAGGGGCAGGTCTGTGAGGCAGGGAAGGGGAAGCAGGAGTCCAGGGGGAGCCCTGGCGAGCTGTGGGGGCAGCCACCCCGCGGGCCCAGGCCGGGGTCTGGGGGCGAGGGTGTGTTGTGCTCGCTGGGGACGGGGCAGTCAGCAGAGGAAGCCCGGCCAGGAGCTTTCTCGTGGGGTCACTCCAGGGACTCGGCCGTTACAGGAGGGGTGGAATCTCTACCCGTAAGGGTAGAGGCGCCGCTCCAGACGGGCCTTCAGGAGGAGGTCTTCCCGGTCCATGGAAGGAAATTCTAAGACTCACACTTGAAGCCCCGCACGGAGCATCACTGGGTTCGGTATGAAAAAGGGAATGATTATAAAACTCCTGTGTTTCTTCAGAAGTTTCATAGATGACAGTTATTCATCAGAGCACAGTGTGGACAAAGTCTGGATCCAGCTCCAGCAGTGCAAACCCCGCCTCTGAACAGGGTGAGGGGGTGCCCGATGGTCTGTTTAGACCTGCTCTCAGAACCACTCCCAGACCCACGGGCCCTGGGCGTGGGCTCGGTGTGGGGGAGGGTCCAGTACCCCAGGCCTGCTGGTTACCTCAGATGTGCCTTCCCCAGAGTGCTGAGGGCCCTGGGGGTGGGCCTCAGGGGAGCCAGAGGCCTCTCTTCTCCCTCTCCCTGGGGGATTCTGCAGTTTGGACCCTTAGAGGCCCAGCGAGAGAGACTTCTTTTATCATTTAAACCCCCTCTGGAATCAAGCGAGTGAAGCGTGGGCACAACTTCCAAGGCCACCACATGGAGGTAGCATCTTCACCAGCCCCCCGCCAGGATGGGGCCACCCTCCTCCCCAGGCTGGGGCCACCCTCTTCCCCAGGCTGGGGCCTCCCTCCTCCCCAGGCTGAGCACCCAGCGGGAGGAGCCAGCTCAGAACAATTAGCCCTGGCAGGCAAGTCCCATGGTACCGCCTTCCTTCCTTCCTTCCTCTGGGGCACAGTGTGTGCGGGGGTGATGGGTTTGCGGGTGATGGGTTTGCGTTTATTCAATGCAGGTCAGATGCCAGACCCCACCATACCACCCAGGCCAGCCCAAGGCCCAGGGCCCACCAGCTGTAGGCGGAGAGAGTGGAGGCTCCCGGGGAAGAGGGGGCGCCAGGGCGAGGAGGGGGTTCGCCAGGGCACAGAGGGGGGTGTGCCAGGACACAGAGGGGGTACCAGAGCACAGAGGGGGTGTGCCTGGGCGAAGGGGGGGTGCCAGGGCGCAGAGGGAGTGCTAGGGCACAGAGGGGGTGCCAGGGAGCAGAGGGGGCGTTAGACCAGGGTCAGAAGGGAGGTCTTGCCTCCAGGTCCTTCACCATCATGCAGGCTTTCGGGGCAACTGCAGGGCGATAGTAGGGTCCTGCTCATAGGGCCACCAAGGAATCGCGCACATAAACGTCGCTGCACATGGGTAGGGCAGGTCGGAGCCTGTCAGCTGAGTTGCGGGCCTAGCAGCCTGCTCACGGGTGGGGTGCACCCTGTGCCGGCCCCACGTCCACCTGGGGTTGCTGCTTTCCATTCATCAGGGTCTCCCCAGGAAAAGCATGAAACTACCAGGACGTTTGATTCCCACGGCAGGGAAGCTGGGAACCCTACCCAGCAGCCCAACGAGCCACATCCCCAGCCCCCAGAGAGGGCCTGCGAGCCCGGGGCTGCCCAGTGACCGCCCATGGGCGCCTCCCCGCCCAACAGCCCCTGGCGGCGGCCACAGGCCCTGGCCTCGCCTGGAAAGAAAGTCAGAGCAGGGCCGTGCGCCCCGCGCCTGTAATGGTTAGGATTTCACCTTCAATTTCCCAAACAGTATTTTTTGATTTTGCTTTTTAAGGGTCCAGCTCTGATCACATTACTTCTTACAAACTTTGAAAATGTGCTTATTTCTAAGCAAAATAACTGAAGATAAACTTGTACTTTTTTTGAGTGCTTTGCCTCATGCTGATTTCCCTCTTGGAAAACCCTCTTCATAGGCCGCCGCCTCCGCACCAGCTGGCCAGTCGCTCTCCCTTTGTGTCCTGCAGCGGGGAGGGCTTCTCTCTGCACCCCCATGCTCGCCTGCTGGGTCCGGGAGGACCTGGGGTTCCCATTCTCGGTGCTCACTGAGGTGAGCAGGGGCTGTGCCCCGAGGGCCAGGCCGTGGTCCCCACAGGGAGAAGGCCGAGCACAGGGCAGGGCCTGCGGGCAGGCAGGGTTTGGTGTCTGGGCAGCGCTGGCTGGTGTCCAATACCCAGGTGGGGCTGGCCCCACAGTCCGCGGGGACACGGGCTGTCCCTTAGGACAAGACCTGCAGTGCTGTCCTCTGAAGCCCTGCCGACCCTGGCAGCACGCCGGCCAGAGAGGCCTCTGAATAAAATGTGCACAGGAGACATTCTCGAATCATCGAATCACTTAAAAGAGCAAGGGAGCTGCTCTTGAGGTCAGACAGGTGTCGCCTCACTGCTGGGGTGAGGGACAGGCACCTGACAGCAGAGTGGGGGTGGCCAGAGGGGCGGGCGGGCGGTGCATGGCTCCAGGCGGGAGTGACACGCAGTGCACACCAGGCACCCACCATAGAGTGAACACACCTGACAGGTGTGCGTACCTGGGGCTCCTGGGTGCCCCTGTGGGCAGTGGGCAGGGGCAGGCTGAGGACCAGCTCAGGGTCGCCGGGGTCAGGGTCCCCTCCCACTCCCCAGGAGTGGCTTGCTTCCCTCTGAATCCTGCAGAGGTCAGCAGGGAGGTGCCCTATGTATAGCGCCTATGCACTTGGACTACGCTGACTACACTCACCAGCCCTGACTGTGCTCCCAGCCCTTGCGCTACCTCTGCTGACAACTGACTCTCCTGCGATATTAACAAATGTACTATTAATCTAGCATTAATAGTACTCAAAAAGTATTCACTAACCTCACTAAATACTAGCAATGCTAACTTAACTCTACCAACAATACTAACAGAGCAATATGATGAAGGGATTAACATGGTAACTCAAACTAGAGCATAAACTAACTGAAGTATAAACATTTTGAGAATAAATCAATCAGCTAATTCTGTTACACTTTATTCATTTATCCACTCTTAATCAACTTGCTTCAGTGTACTTCTGCTACACTGTCTAGTCCACAAATCACTACACAATAGAATGAAACTTAAATACATGAAGGGAAACTCCATTGTGGAAGTTTGTGGATGGCTCACAGCTATTCCATGCACACACAGTTTGGGGAACCTCACCTCAGGAAACAGGTCTTGGGCCCAAATCTCTACAAGGGGGGTGCCACAAAATGCCCCCGGTGGGGCAGAGAAGTGTGCATGCATGAGTCACAAGTCCATTGTCCTCCTTGGAACCCAGGTCCCAGGTCAGGTATATAGGCTTATGACACAGGACTCGGGCCCTGTTCCAAAATGTGCTAGGGATCAAACCCAAGGCAATCCAACCCTGCATTTCCATTACACTGTGAGTGCTCCTGCATCGGGAAATCATCTCTTTTCGCCACCACAGAGGACACTTGATTTTCCTAGGGCTACAAGACTCAAGGAGTGATTTATTACTATCTCATCTATTTCTTTCTCTCCCAAAGTTCCCTTTTGGAATGGCATTAAAATTAGCCAAATCAGACTGGAAAGGAAAGGAAAACAATGACATAACTGCAGGGAACATAATTTGAGGAACATTTTCCAGGACATAATTTGAGGAAATTCAAGGATTTTCTATATTATTGATGCAGATATTGGCTACATAGATCAACGGAGGAGTAAACATTTTCTTACCCATGACCTAGCTGTGGTATAAACAGAATTAGAAATTTCCTCCATATCTGAGGATTGGAAAGCTGATAGTATACCAGAGACTATGATTCAACTAAGAGCCCCACATAGTAAGACCTCCGTAATGGATCATGGCTTTTAGCAGTTATGTAAGCAAAATACCCAAAAGCAATAATTAATATATATGTGTGTGTGTGTGTGTGTGTTACACTACTTTATAACACTGTATAAATCTTTGGAGTACAGCTTCACATCTATTAAAATGTGTAATTCCACACCACACACACTAACAGAGTTCTAATGAGCCTCTACTAACAGGCTTCTCCTCTCACACCCACCCTCTCCAGGGGCAGCTCCTCCTGCCTGCTGGTGTCTGCGCAAGCATCATCTTCTTTCCTTGTGTGTGTGTGTGTGTGTGTGTGCCCACACGCTACTGAAAGGAGGACTCTGGTGACGCTTTTCTTAGAGGTGACCCAAGAACCCTCATCTGTGACCCCAACACCTCTCCCAAACATCACTCCTCACCAGTGTCAATGTTATAAAAACAAGGAAAATCTGAGAAACTGTCATCCAGGCGAACTGGATGGGATTATGGAGCATAAAATGGACAGTAGCAAAGATGGCATTTAGTAATTATGTCAACATAGCTGCATTAGTTGTAAAAAAATAAAAGTATTCATGTAGGATGTTAACAACATGGAAATGGTGTGGGATAAACAAGACCTGTACTGCCTTTGCAACTTTTCTATAAATCTGATAGTATTCTTTAAATGTTATTTTTTAAGATCAATTTATTTTTTTATAAAGATTTATTTATGCATACAAGAACTGGGGTGCAGGCCAGAAATGTGGAGGTGAGAGGATTCACCAGAGATAGGGTGGGGAGCTGAACAGGCAGATGTACTGAAATGCACTGCTGAGGGGAGGAGCGGGCGAGACAGGAGAGGTCTGACGTGCCATATGGGCAGCTCCCTGGCTGGGGATCAAACTCACGCCGTAGTGGCTGCGGAGAGCTTCATAGTGCTATGTCTTAGCTCCTTGAGCCACCAGGGAGGCCCTAAATATTATTTTTTTAAAAATGCCCTCAATATTGAATAGGTTGTAGAAGAAAAAAATTTTCTCTTTTCCGATTCTCCCAGGTATCACTGTCCAGGGACTGGAGAGAGGAGTTCTGGGGAGAAAAGACGGAAACCTCACACACAGGGCAGGCTCCGGAGTCTCCTCTCTTCTGAGCCCTGCTGCTCTGACTCCTCACAGAGCATCTCACCCCAGGACGCCGCCCTCCAGCACCCCCAACTCTGCCCACCTCAGCCCCCCCGCCCCGACCTGGCTGCTCCACCAGAATCCGGAGCAGCGCGGCAGCGCCCCCGTGTGGCCACAGGGCTGAGCACAGGAGCCCAGAGCCGCCCTTTCTCCTGCTCAGCCAGGCCCTCCCCAGGCTCCCTGGGCCCCCAGCGGCAGGACAGGGATCTGCACACAAGGGGGCGCCCAAGTCTGCGTCAGTTTCAGTGTCCTTATTTTTAGTCTGCAGTGGTCTCCAGGACATAATTGGTTCCTAGGTTCTGGGCAAATCCCCAAATATATAGATTGCCTCAGTCTCTTTATATGAAAACTTAGATTCCAGGGTCCCTGTAATTTGTTTCTGCCTCTGCTTCCAAGGACGAAAGCCCCTCTTCCTGGGAATCACCTTACATTCTCCATCCTTTGGAGGAGGGGAGGGGCCTAGGAGAGCCCCCAGGGCACTGGCTAGGAAGATGGGGAAGCTCCTGGAAAATAGAGCAGAGGATGGAAATGGGGACTTTAGGGGACAGAGGTGGAAAGGGGTGCAGGGGGAGCCAGAGAGGACCGGGCAGGGAAGGGGCCACACGGGGGACACTGAGGGGGAAGGTCTGTGTGGGTGACATAGGCTCTCACTGGGGAGCTGGAGCGTCTGTCTCCCCTGGGGGATGCAGCAGTGCTGGCCTGTAACTGCCCAGGGAACTGCGCACATCTGGGGCCTTGCCTGTCCTTGCAGGGCAGGTGTCACCCACACATATGCACATGCTGGTGACAGAGAGGACTGTAACAGGGGGGCCCCCAAGGGAGGATCTGGGTTCGTGCCCCACCCAAGAAGGGTGGAGCTGAGCAGGGAGAGGAAGCTTGAGAGGAGGCTGAGGAGGGAGGAAGCAGGATGGAACCAGAAGGAGACCTGGGGGAGGCGCATGGGGCAGAGACACGTGAAGAAGCTGAACTTGCTTCTTGGCCTTGGACTGGGTGACACAGACATGGGTGAGAAATCCATGGGAGGTGACAATGGCAGCTTCTATCTTGATTTTGCTCTTTTCCTTCCAGACTTGACAGCCCTGTCCCCCCTTTTCTATGGGTCCCGCCAGGAGGTGCTTTAGACTGTGACAGGCTTTCAGGCCCTGCTTGGGCCAACCCTGTTTGGCTGAACATTTACCCACAAGGGATGGTGACTTTGGTGCTTGATTTGGAAACTTTATTCTTTCATTTGTCTTTGTTGCACACTAACTGTATTAAAAATCCTTTCCATGAAAGGTCTTCCATGTTTTGTCTTGATGCTGGAGATGGCAGGGAGATGGGGGAGATAATAGTTAAGGGGAGTCCCCTTCCTCATCCGGAACATCCCCGTTCAGTTCCCCAATGCTGGGGTGTCTGGGAGATTCAGGGAGCCAAGAGGAGGGCAGAGCAAGGCCTGTGCCTCCCTGGAGGACCAGCCCTTGGGACTGATTCTGGGGCTCCAGGGCCCCACTCCCTACAGGTGGGTCAGAGTCAACCCTGCTCACAGCCCCAGGCTGCTGACAGTCCCTCTGTGCCGTGATCCTGCAGACACCGCTCTGAGGATAATGTGAAAAAAAAAATGAACAGCAACATTAAATGGAATCTTAAAACACTAGGAATAATTTTTTTAAATCAGGTTTATTTTGAAGGACACTTCAGGGGATGTGGAATCCTTGTCTGACAGCTCATTGCTATCAGGACCTTGACTGTCACGTGACTTATTCAGTCTCCAATATTTCTTGTAAGAAAACAGACACTGATCACTTTATTGCCTTAAATTTTTTAATAGTTTGTACCAATCACTTCATCCTTTGCACATTAAACAAAGATCTGGCAATTCGCACAGTCTCTGAGGGGGAGGCAGCAGGAGGGTCCGTGCTCAGGGGCTCCTGCTCTGGGTCTCAGGAGGCTGCGATGGGGATGAGATGTTGGTGGATCTGAAGGGCTGTGATCAGTGTGGAAGGATCTTCCCTTCCCCAGCCCTGGGCAGCCAGAGCCCACTCTCTGCCTCTGGGGACAGGCCTGGGAACTTCTCTCTAAATACACCCCAGGTGACTCTGATGGCGCAGACTTGCAGTCAGGCATTTGGGGTCCCCAAGCCCAATGCATGCTGTTGCCCAGGAACATACTCCACAGGGTGCTGGGGTCACAGAGAACCACGTGACCCCGCCCTGGAGGTCCTGCAGCCTGGGGTGTGTGAGGAGACAAGGGCTACAGTAGTTGCCTCGGAGGGGGCCAACACAGAGCCAGGGAGGTTCCTTCCTCAGCAGGAAGGGGACATGGGAGTTGGGTCTCAAAAGCCAGAGGTGGGCACAGGAACAGAAGTGGCTCAGGGTGCTGACTGAAGGCCGGCTACATACCTCAGCAGTTACTTTCTCTGTGTCACCTCGGGGATTCTTCTCCAGCACTCTGTGAATTGGGAATTGATACTATCCTGACACCCCTCCCCCACATTCCCCTTCAGAAACAAGGACATGGAGCCTGAGGGGTTATGGCAGTGTCCAGGTCTGAACCCCAGCTGCCTGGTTAATGTCTGGGCCTCTCGCCTGACACCATCCTGCAATCTGACCGGGGAACCTATGAGGCAGGTTCCCTGGAGCCCTCACCACCCTCTCCAGATACCACACATTTCTGGGCTGCATTTGACTAAAGACAAAAGGGCAGTAGTAAGTCATCCTGTCATCACCCTTTATGCAAATGAATTGAACTCACCAAAGAGAAAGACACAGAGTGACTGGTTGCACCAAAAAATAAAACCCAACTTTATGCTGTCTCCAGGAGACTGGATCAAAACAGTTCTTGGGAAAAACACAAGAAAATGGGGCACCCCAAAAATTGCAGGGGCTGCCATATAAGATAAAATAAGCTTCCAGAAAAAAAGGTAACAAGAGACAGAGATGAACATCATACGATTAAGGAATCCTACATCAGGAAGACATAACACTCATCAATACACATGCACCAAACAAAGGAGCAGCAAAATGCATAAGGCAACTATTAACACATCTGAAAACAGATATTGGCAGCAACACAACAGTGGTAAAGAAATTCAACACTCCACTTTCATCAAGGACACATCACCCTACAGAACTCCGGGAAACTATAACTTTAAGTGAGAAATTAGACCATCTGGGCTGAATATTTATACTCCAAAAAGCTAAATAATATTCTTGTCAGGTGCACCTGGAATAGCCTCCAGAATACATCACTTGTTGGGTCATCTAACAAGTGTCATAAATTCATGATGACTGAAATCATACAAGTATCTCTCTGATCACAATGGTATCAAACTCAAATCAACCATAAAAAGAAACCAGGGGGAAAAATAACATGTGAAGATTGAATGACACTCTACCAAATCACTCTTGGGTTAAGAAGGAAAGCAACCAAGAAATTTTAAAATACCTTGAGACAAATGACACAGCACAAGCAGCACTAAGAGGGCAATACAGAGCAATACAGGCCACACCTAGAGTCAAGACAGAGCTCAGGTAAAGAATCTAAACAGCTAGAAAGAACAAATGAAACCAAGAGACAGTCGAAGGAAAAAAATATTAAAGCAGAAATAAATAACAAAGAAATCAAAGAGAGACAAAAAAATCAATGAAACCAAAATATGGTTCTTTGAAAAAAATAAACAAAACAGACAAATATTTTACTACACTTTCAAGGAGGAAAAAAGGAAAAAAAAACTAATAGAATAAGAAACAAAAGGGGAGAAGTTACAACAGACACATTAGGATACAAAAGATCATAATACCAAATATCTATATGTCATAATACCAAATACCTATATGTCAATAAATTGAATGACCTCAAATAACCTGGAAGAAAGTGACAAATTCTTAGAAGTATACAAACCTTCTGAGACTGAGTCAGGAAGATTCAGAACAAAGCAACTACAAGCAAAGACACTAAAACATGAATCAAAAGTTTCCTGAAAAACAAAGTCCAGGACCAGACATTTTCAGTGACTTCTACAAACTCTTTAAAGATGAACTAACACCTGACTTCTCAACTCTTCAAAAACACAGAGGAAGAGGGAATGCTGCCATCACATCTCATGAGCCCAACATTCCCTTGATACCAAAAGCAGAGAAGGACATCACACAAAAAGAAAGCTACAGACTAATCCCTGATGAACATAGATGCAAACATCCTCAACAAGACCTTAGCAAACCAAATTCAATCACACATGAAAAAGGATCACACACCATGACAGAGTGAGTTTTATCTCAGCAACACAAGGATGGGTCAACATTTGAAAAAATCAATTAGATTTCTGCTCACACCAGTAAAAATGTCTATTATCAAAAGTCAAGAAATAAATTCTGTGAGGAACAAGGGTTAAAGGACCCTTTGCACTAATGGTTGGATGTAATTGGTACAGCCATTTGGAAAAACAATACGGTGGTTCTCAAGAAAATAAAAAAGAATTGCAATATGATGCAGGATTTCCACCTCTGGATATTGACCTGATGAATAAGAAAACACTTATTCAAAACGAGACAGGGCCCCTATTTTCATTGCAGTGCTATTTACAATAGCCAAAATAGGGAACAACCCAAGTTCTAAAGAACAGATGAAAGGATTAACAAAATGTGATTTACATACATCATACACACACATAATGGAATAGTACTCAGATACTGCAAAAAGAAGAAATCTCGCCATTTTCAACAATGTGGATAGAATTTCAGGGAATTATGCTATGTCAAATTGAGAAAGACAGAAAACATAGGATTGTACTTATTTGTGGACTATGAAGGGAAAAAAGCAATCAACAACCACAACAAAATGGCAGTCACCAGAGGAGACGGAGGGTAGAGGGAATATCTTGGTGAAGGATTGTGATTGGACTTTTGCTAATGGGTATGTGTGAAATATACAGTTGCCTGCTGAGAAGCTCTACACCTCACATCTATGCAGTGTGTAAATTAATGTTACCTCAATTAAAAAAAGAAGAGGAGGGCCTCCCCGGTGGCGCAGCAGTTGAGCGCTGGGTTGCCAAGCTGCCCACAGCCTCTGCAGCACTGATTTGATCCCCGGCTGCTCCCCGGCCACCAGAGGATGGTCCCACATGGCACGCAGACCTCTCCTGCTGCCCCCTGCTCCCCTCAGCTGTGTACTTCGTCAGTCTGCCTGCTCTGCTCCCCGCTCTGGCTCTCACCCTCCCGTGCTTTTGACTGTACCCAGTGCTTGTATAAATAAATAAATAAATCTTTAAAAAAAAGAGAGAGAGAGAGAAGAAGAAGAAGAAGAAAAAGCTTCACCCAGCCTGCTCCCCAGTCAGGGCCCTTCACCTGATGATGAGGCCTAGGAAGACAGGACAGGACTGTGCTGTCCTTGGGAGCCCCCTGCACCTCCAAAGAGCCACTTCTCACCCAGCTTGACCTGAGCCCCTCCTCTCTCACCTGGAGACACACAGACTAGTCTCTCCTGCCACCTGGGAGCTGAACCAGGCCCTGGTCTGTTCACAGCCTGGCAGGGGCGCCCCAACCCCACAGTCACCCCCATCCTCACAAGGTGGCCCCTTCCCAGGCCTATGACACCCACTCCTGTGTCCCTCCCTTTCCCTCTGCTCTAGCTGATCCTCATCCCCTCTGCCCTTGCACCCCGGGCACCAGCCAGCCCCCCACAGGATGTTCCTTCCATGGGAACCTCACTCCCGAACATCCCCTTCCCAGGGCTTTGCTTCCATCCCACCTTCTGCACTGACCCCCTTGATGGACACAGCTGCCCCCATACCCCCATTTCTTGCTGCCCCACCTGCTCCCTGCCTGTCCCTCCCCTCAGCCCCTCTACAGGATGGGGTGGGTTTCTTGTCTTTATTATTCACTGTCTCCTGCATGAAAGCAGCTCTCTGAAGTTAGGGAATGTCTCTGTTTTGTACACAGCACCAAGCACATAACATACAAATATTGGTGGAGTTAAATGAATTAGTAACTGACAAGTGTTTCTTTTCTTTTTAATTTTTAATTTTTTTTTATTTTTTACAACATTGTTCATTTAAAAAAAAAAATATTTGCTCCCCCACCCTCAGGTGTAGTCCCCATAGAATTTCCTTCACCGATGTATCCGTGCACCATCACCACAGTCCCCTGTGCTCCTCCCTCCCTCCCTCTGATCCCTCTCCCTCCTCCTCCCCTGTAGGATGTCTCTCATTTATAATTGTCTGTTTTTGCTTTATTGTTTCGTACTGTTATTATTGTTATTGTTTCTTCAGAGAAGTCTGAAGTTAACCTGATTGGTTTTCCCTTATAAGGTGTCTGTTTCTTCCCCCTAAGTTAACTGACAAGTGTTTGATACAAATAAATCAAAAGTAAAAAATGAGGGGATAGGTATGTTCACATTTTTGATAGTTCACTTTTTGAAACATCATAACCCCTGACTGAGCAATGGTCATCCCTCCCCCTCTTGTTGCAGCTCAGAGACTGCTCTTAACTGTGTCATCACAATAGTTTTTGGAGAGCACCCCCATCTTTTATATCTATCTATCTATCTATCTATCTATCTATCTATCTATCTATCTACCACATCATTCTACATTTTTTTGGAATGTATGCTTTCTCCTCTTGTAACGGGGTAGTGCCCACGAAAAGGGGAAGTTCCAGGTTCCCTGCCCCACCCAAGGTAGGGTGGAGCTGAGCAGGGAGGAGCAGAAGCTGGAGGAGGAAACTGGAGAAGGAAGGAAGCAGGACAGAGAGCCAGAAGGAGACCTGGAAGAGGCACATGGAGCAGAGAGAACTGTGAAAAAACTGTGCTTGCCTTTTGGTCGTGGACTGGTTGAAACAGATGTGGGTGAGACTCATGGGGAGGTGACAGTGGTATTTTTTGTCTTGATTTTGATTTTGCTCTTTTCCTTCCAGACTTGTTTGGTTGTTTCTGATCCTTTTCTGTGGGTCCCCACCAGAAGGTGCCTTAGACTTGGGGCAGGCTTTCAGGCCTTACTCGAGGCCAATCCTGTTTGGATGAACTTTTACCCACGAGGGGACGGGTAGCTTTAGGTGCTTGATTGAGAAATTATAGTCTTTGTCTTTTCTGTATTGTTTACTAATTGTATTAAAGCTCCTTTCCATTAAAGTCTTATATGTTTTGTGTTGATGAGGCAGATGGCAGAACCTATTTAGAGCAGGCAGGTTTGGGGGTTCTGGGGTGCCCCTCTCCCTGCCCTGTAACACTCTCAGGTGTAGTCCCCTTAAAATTCCCACCACCAGTTCACCCACGCACCATCAGCATTGTCCTTTGTGTTCTTCCCTCTTCTGTTTCGATCCCTCTCCCTCCCCTGGGAAGTACCCCAATTTTTCTAGAGCCAGGGTCCCCCCACACAGCCATCATTCCTGAAGGAAGAGCTCCAGACCCCAGGGCCCTACCTACTCGAAAACTATTTTGCCAGGCTAGAAAGGAACAAAGGGCACTCCAAGGACAGGTGGGTACAGGTTTCATTATTATCACACTAGTGGACACCAGACAGGAGAGTCTCCCCCTAAGATCTGGGCCACCAACATACACAAAGATTTCCATTTATACTCAGGGATTTCAGCATTCATTACGCTGATAAATTTGACAGATTTCATTTTTTTTGTAGTGCACAGGCCATTTGGTAGAGCACAGGGCTGTTTAGACAAAGGCGGGGGGGGGGTGGTTAAACAAGGATCTGTGCTATGGGAGGGGGAAGGAGCCAGCCACTTGACTCCTTTCTTTTGGAATGAGGCCCAGTTAAGATAGAGACCAGGGCCTCCCTGGTGGCTCAGGCGGTTGAGCGCAGCGCTGTGAAGTTGTCCGCAGACACTACAGTGCCGCTTTGATCCCCGCCAGCCTTGGAGCAACCCACCTGGCGAGCAGACCTCTCCTGTCTCGCCCCCTGCTCCCCTCAGCAGAGTATTTCGTCAGTCTGCCTGTTTTGTTCCGCGCTCTGTCTCTGGTGAATCCTCTCACCCTCCCGCGCATCTGGCCTGTACCCCAGTTCTTGTATAAATAAAATAAAAATCTTTAAAAAAAAAGAGTCAAGTCATAAATTGCTCAGAGGGGAACTTGCAAATGCTAAGATGGTAAACGTGCTAATTGTGCCAGGCGGGTGTGATGGGCCCTTTTACTGCATCAGTTGTTTCATTGCTTTCCCCTTCACCATCAGTTTCAACATTACTTTGGACAGTTTCCACTTCCACAGAACACGGAGGGACACTGTAGGGTAAATGATTGTCAGGCTTTTCTGCTCTTCCACCATTAGGATTGATGATGGATCCCTGCGGTCCTGAATGCATGTCTGATGGCGGGCACCTGAGAAGGGTGTGGGCATGCGCAGGTGGGTGCACCTGTGCTGAGACGGGGCTTGTAAGGGCGGTGTCGCAGAATGGAAAACGACCAGAAGTGAGAGAACAAGACCATGAGAGAATGCTGGAGCACCCAGAAAGAGTGAAGATTCTTTTTCTTTTTTTTTTTTTTAAGTTTTTTTATTTATGCATACAAGAGCTGGGGTAAGGCCTGAGATGAGGAAAGGGGTGGGGGGTGAGAGGATCCACCAGAGATCCACCAGAGTGGCAGATTGACTGAAATACACTGCTGTGGGGAGCAAAAAAAAAAAAGTGAAGATTCACCGGGAGCTATGAGGCCTGCCAGCCTCCTGGCCCCCAGGCACATGGCAGGCAGGGGTGTGCCCAGTAAGAGCCTGAAAATCCCAATAAAAGCCTGAAAAAGCCACTGAGGGCTCAAGGACTCCTTCACATTTCTGCATGGGTTCATAGAGATCCTACTCTGAGCCATCATGCCCTTCGGTCATCACACTCACGTTTGGACCCCGGGGAGCAGCTGGAGGAGGAGCAGCAGGGAGGGGAGGAGGCAGAGCTGGGACAAGCCTAATGCTATTGTCCCCAAGGAGCACAGAGCTGGGACAAGAGCAGGCGCCATCTCCTCAGGGCTGGGGAGAAACAGGGCAAGAGGCAGCCAGGGCCACACAGAGGAGCAGGGCAGCCAGGAGCTCTGGGCTCAGGGGGGAGAAGGGCCCAGGGACCCCCACCAGCAGCAGCAGGGCCCTTCTGGTGACTCCTTAGGCCCTGAGACCAAGGACACACCTGGCTACTCTCAGGGCTGCTGAGCCTCTGTGCTGCTAGAGACCAAGAGGTTTATTGGGAAAAAACATCCTCCCTTCCCTTCCCACCCCGTGGAACCCACACCCCAGACCCACTCTGCTCAAAACACTGGACCCCTTCATTCCCAGCACCTGGTCCCGGCTGCAAACTGCTCTTCCCTCCTCCTCATCACCCAGTGACTTCCCAGGTCAGAGGCCCAGACCCAGGCCCCCCATGAAGGACAGGCCAGCACCTGCTTGTGGTCCTATGCCCCTCAGTGTGAGCAGGTGTCATGGAGAAGCATCAGGACACACAATATTGTCCCCAAGGAGTTGGGGTATCCCCCACAGGCCTCTATTCTATTCTGCTCTGTCTGCTCCTTTAGTTTACCTGAAGGTCTGTCCCTCCCCAGCCCTGACCTGCCAGGGCTGAAGACAAGGTCCTGCCTCAAACAGCAGGAACCTGCTCAGATCCCCACTGAGGGCTTATTCCTCCTGGGGGATTCCTGCCTCTGGGTGAGGATCCAGTGGAGGCAGAGCAGTAGAGAAGTGAAATGAGTCCTGATCAGAGAAAACAACCTCAATCAGTTAGGCAGAATGAGGGGCACCCTGGGACACCCAAATCTGTATGCTCCAAATGGCTTTTGCCATCTGCCTCATAAAGGCAGAGCACACTCTGAGTGTGAAAGAACACACTAGAGGAGCGCCAGAGGGGAAGGGAAGATGGTGTTACAGGGCAGGGAGACGGGCACCCTGACCCCGCTAACCTGCCTGCTCTATATAGGTTCTGCCATGCGCCCATCAACACAAAACATATGAGATTTTAATGAAATGTAAATTTAATACAATTAGGGAACAGTACAAAAAAGACAAAGAATATAGTTTCTAAATCAAGCAACCAAAGTTATCCATCCCCTCGTGGGTAAAAGTCTACCCAAACGGGATTGGCCCCGAGCAAGGCCCCAAAGCCTGCCCCAAGTCTAAAGCATCCTCCAGTGGGGACCCACAGAAAAGGATCAGAAACAACCAGACAAGTATGGGAGGAAAAGAGCAAAATCAAAATCAAAGATAAAAGCTGCCATTGTCACCTCCCCACGGGTCTCATCCACATCTGTGTCACCCAGTCCACGACCAATAGGCAAGCGCAGTTTCTTCACGTTTCTCTCCGCTCCATGTGCCTCCTCCAGGTCTCCTCTGGCTCCATCCTCTTTCCTCAGTCTCCTCTGCAGCTTTTTCTCTCCCCGCTCAGCTCCACCCTCCTTTTGGGTGGGGCAGGAAACCTGGAACCTCCCCATTTCCTGGAGACCATCCTATTACAGTGGGATAACAGTTTCCCAACAAAACACTGAAAGTTACCCACCCTGTGGGGTAAATGATTGTCAGGCTTCTGCCCTCCCGCCATTAGCATCGCATGCCTGATGGAAGCCTGCATTTTGTTACACTGTTATATTCAGTTGTATTGTTTACTTCTGTGGGCTGGGGCTGCAGTATTTATATTGGCAAGAGAAGCAAAGAACACAGGAGAGGGAAAACTGCCAGAGAGCCCAGTAAAGAGTGCCAGCTCCTGACACCCCAGCACCCCTGTCTGCCGTGTACCTGGTTGCCGCACTACATGTAAAAGATCAATAAAAGCCTGAGAAAGCCACTGAGGGCTCCAGGGCAAACTTTTCTTTACACGTTTGCTCAGATCATAGAGAATCAGCTCTGTGCCTTTCTGGCACTACCATGCCCCCTCTCCCCAGGGTAGATGACCAGCCAGACTTCTTGGGGGGCAGGGCTGCAGCTGCAGGATATAAACCACCCCCACCCCAGCTCTCAGCACAGTACAGCCCCTAAATCCACCCACCTCATGGGGAGGGGAGCAGGAAGTGACTTGGAATCAAAACTGCCCCAGGAGGACACAAGTCTCCCCATTAGTGCTTCCTTTTGTTCCAAGTGGAGAGGGAAAAGAGGGGGGTACAGAGCACAGGGCAGGTGTCCCTGGACAACACTAGGGGATCCTGCACACCCTGCAGGAAGGACACTCACCCCCTCACTGCATCTCCCAGCCCTTAGGGGCCTGTTCCTGCTGTTCTGTCAGCCCACACTGTTCCCTGTTCTGTCTTGTCAGATATTAATGGTCCTGATCCAGATGGGTTCATCATTTACTTTCCTCTTTAAAGGACATATGCCGCTAATCTTTCAATTGTTTCAAGTGCTTTTGAAATAGTTCCAGGTAAATACCTAAGGTTGCTGAAAGACAATGGAGAACGTAAAATGAATTGTAATTTTAAAATACAACTATGGATGGGAAGAAGTAAACCCCTTTCTCCAACGTGCCATCCACTGAAGTTTATGTAGACAAGGTTAAGATGAGGGGGTCACAAGGAAAGGCTCTTCGATAAACAGTGCTGGGGACACTGGACAGCCACGTGCAAAAGAATGAAACTAGACCACTGTCTCCCACCTCACACAAAAATCAACTCAAAATGGATAACAGGATGGGACTTAAGACAAGAAACCATAAAATCCATGGAAGACAACAAGGACAGAACACCCATGACATACCAAAAAAAAAATAATGTGCTCAGTCTTTGAAAAGTCAGCGTTGAGTCATTTCTCTCTCTCTTTTCTTTTTAAAGATTTATTTATACAAGAAGTAGGGTGCAGGCCAGATGTGGGGGAGGGTGAGAGGATTCAGCAGGGACAGAGTGGGGAACAGAACAGGCAGACTGACTGAAATCCACTGCTGAGGGGAGCAGCGGGCAAGACAGGACAGGTCTGCCGTGCCACTGCAGAGGGTGCGGACTGCTTCACAGCACTGCACTCAACTGCCTTCACCACCAGCGATGCCCTAATTTCTCATTTTTACAACCATTCCCTGCTTGCTGCTGTGCTTTCCTTCGTCACCTTCTTCACATAACTGTGGTCTCTTTCCTTCCAAGGAAGAATGCCCCTCCAATTCTACCCCACAATGTAAATTATTGTCCACAGTTGAAGTCAAAGAGGTGAACGTCTGCATGGTGAGGTGAGCCATTAATAAGTGGCCTTAAGATTTGAAGACATGAATATCACCATCATGAATGGAAACTGAATGGCTTCATCAACACTATCCACAGGGCCTCAGGGATCAAACCCCTGATCCACACTTACCTGCAACCTGAGTGTAGCTTCCTCCTTGTCTTCCTGTGGGAAGAATCATCATGTGAGACAAGGGAGGAGTCAGCCCTTGCAGTCTTTAAGGAATCTTCTAATCCTGGAATACTGTGACTAAAGACCCAGGTCAGGACTGGGAAAAATGAAGAAAGGAGGTGAGGGGGGACTGGACAAAATGCCCTCTGGGCAACACACATGCGTGGATGGTACTTCCCATTAACCAGGCAGGGCAAGTTCTCCCTGGGACATGAAAGCCCCCAGTGGACAAGATTCCCCCACTCCCTTCCCCACTGAGCGCTTCTTCCTCCACATCACAGCTGCAGCCACTGCAGCTCCAGTGAGCAGAGCTCCAAGGAGAACCAGGCCAGCAGTGATGCCCACAGTGGGGATGGAAGGCTGAGGAGGGGGCACTGGAAGGGAAGGGAAGGGGAGACCCCAGTCCTTAGTCTGACCCTTAGAAGTTCTCAAAGGGCTCCTAATACTCCTGAGAATGGGCTCCGTGCCCAAGTCCCCCTAGTTACCCTATCTCAAGATAAGGGGCTCCAGCAGCCCCTCATGCTGAAGATACACATGTATCTCTGCTCCTCTCCAGAAGGCACCACCACAGCCGCCCACTTCCGGAAGTTTCCATCCGCCAAGCCTGGTCTCCACCAGCTCCATGTACGGGGCCAGGTCAGGGTAGAAGCCCAGGACCCAGAACCTCAGGGTGATGTCATGCTCAGAGATGGGGTACTGGGTCACACATGCCCTTTGGGGGTCTGAGCAAGAAGAATCGGACATTTTATGGTTGCTATTTCCTCTATGGTCACTGAAGCAGCCTCATGGCCATCCTCAGAATGGACAGGAAAACATGCTTGGAGGGAGGTAGCACAAACCCCAGAAACCAGCCTGGTCTGGGAGTCTGGGATAGTAGGTGAGAGCCCAGGGTGGGATGCAGGTCTCTAAACATTTTGTTGCTGACTTGGGTGGAGGGTGAGGACACAGGCGGGAGTGAGATCTCCAAAAATGCTCTCTGACCAAAAAACAAGATCTCAAGAGAGAAACTCATTGTTCCTACGATGGCTGCTGGTGAAAAGGGTCCTGTGCAGGGTGATTTCAGGGGTGGTCTCCCCTCTTTCTCAGGAGAAACTGGATTCCTTAAGTGTCCTTCAGAAACAATAGGACCCTCTGGGCCAGTCTCCATCCCAGAGCTTGAAAACTTGAGAGACAGTTCTCTTTCTGACCAGAAGGGGGCGCTTTTCTGACCATTCAGTTTTCCCTGTAGGGTGTGAGCCTCAGGGAGATCAAAAGCCCTGTAGCCCCTCTTACCACTGAGCTGCAGCGCCTCCTTCCCCATCTCCAGGAGACTTGGGATCCACTCCAAATACCTGCCCTCCGGGTTGTTCATTTCGTGCTTTACCCAAACTCCCTCCTCCACTATGGCAGGTGCCATAGCCTCTGGGAATCACTGAGACCCTGACTAGGGGCAAAGGTCTGGCGAATGGGAGCTGTGACCTGGCCCTGGGCAAGCATTGTTCACTGTCCTAGCTCTGGTTGTAGCAGCCATGCAGGTCCTCCAGGAGCCATTAGGGCAGCTTTGAACCTCTGTGCCTATTGTCTTTGGTTCTGTCTCCTAGTCCAGGTCCTCCTGCCCCACCTGCTCTGCCCTGGGCTGCAGCATCTCCACACTGTGACCTGGAGAGTTGCTGTCAAACCGCCTGAACTGTGCGTGGTCCATGTAGCCCACTGTGATGTACCGGGGCTCCTGGAGGCTGGGCTGGGAGGTCTTTATTTCTAAAAGCCTTAAAGAGTGGGAGCCTGGGGGCAGGAAGGGGTGAAAGTTGGGCTGAACCTCCTCCCTGCACTGGTCCTGAGTCCCAGGGAGATGGGGCATGAGGGGAGAACGTGTTCAGGAAGGGAGGAGGCTCGAGAGCTTGAAAAGGGGCATCAGGTGGAGAAGGAGAGGGACTCAGGGGGACAGAAGAGGGCGCTAGGGTGGGGGGACAGAAAGGGACTAGGATTGAGAGGAAGCGTGGGGGGACAGAGGAGCCTAAGGCAACAGCCTCCTCCAGAGAAGGCTTTTCCCTCCTCCCTGCTCTCACCAGCCCAGGTTTGGGCCACAGCCCTGGAGAGAAGCAGCAGGAGGAGGGTTGGGGACCCCATGACCAGCACTACTGGGGTCTGGGGAGCTCCTGACTCTAGGCTGGTGGGTGGAGACTTACCCGGGGGCCATGCTGATTGGCTTCCCTGGGAACCATCTAGGCACTGGGGACTGAGAACTGAGGAGGAGTCACAAGTGTCCAGGGCCCAGCACAGGTGGTGGAGACAGAAGGGAGGCTAAGGGGGCAGTGGGGTATCCCCAACAGTAACCTTCCTGCCCTAGACACAGTCCTGGGGCCTGGAACTATGAGAACCAGACTAGGGACCTGGGGCTTTGCTCTGGCCCCTCCTGTCCTCACCCAAAGCTTCCTCACCCTGTCTCCATGACCCAAGCACTGGGTCTGCGATTCTCAGTATTTTCCTTCCGGATCCGTGTCCAGTCTTACAAATTAGGGAGGACGCCAAGCATAATCTTGTTTAGGAGGTATCACTCCCCATACTTACCACACTGGGAATAAAGCGAGTTTGATCATGTAGTTGTTTCATTTAGAATAATAATAATAATCCAATGCCTGTTAATAGATAATCAATAACCAATGCCTGTTAAATAACTTCTTTTAATCAGGGCAATGGGAAGAGTGGATCTTTCACGTGTTTTATGTTTGCAGTTGTCTTTCTTGTCTGTCTCATTGTTTTTTCTTGTCTGTCTCATTAGAAGAGAGTAGGATTTTCATGTTTCCTTCTGCATTTAGCTGTGGTTCTGGTTGAAGTCTATGAAAAAATGTCTACAGCTCAGAATGGAGGTGTTGAAATTGTATGGGGAATATAAAAATAAAATTTATTATTAAAAAAAATGTCTACAGCCTCACACAAATATGTTGAAGTAGTGTTTTCACATTATCGTGAATATTCCACTTGGATACTAAATTAAATCTATACAGCTGGGGCCTCCCCTGTGGCACAGCGGTTGAGCGCTGGGTTGCGAATCTGCTCACGGCCTCTGCGGCGCCAGTTTGATCCCCGGCTGCTCCCCGCCACCGGAGGAGGGTCCCACATGGCACGCAGACCTCTCCTGCCACCCGCTGCTCCCCTCAGCAGTGTACTTCGATCCTTCTGCCTGCTCTGCTCCCCGCTCTGGCTCTGGTGAATTCTCTCACCCTCCCGCGCTTCTGACTGTACCCAGTGCATGTATAAACAAAACAAACAAACAAACAAATAAAAAAAAAAATCTATACAGCTGGCATTTTCTCCCAGGTTATTTGCAAAGTCAAACCTGAAACAATATCATTAAATATTTCTTATTCAGTTACATTTCCATAGTTCTCTCTTGCATAAAACTAACTGCAGTTAGTTTTAATGTGTGATTTTTTTTAAAGTAATATATTGTTCCACAAATTATAAAGCTCTTCAATGTTCATTACACTGGAATCAAATTATTTTAAAAAATTTATTTTATTTTTCACCACAAATCCAAAAAGTAAAAGTAGTACTGGAAGTTGTCAAGTTAGTGATAGGACACAATTTTCCATGATTCTGTTTTTTTTCTGAGCACTTGCATTTGGTCAAGTTGAAGTTAGTCTCAGTTAGCAATTGTCAGTTGATTTTCTCAAAGGAGCACACACTCATTTTCAGGACAATGTCTGCTAATTAACCAGATCAAATAGCCACAGATTTTATCAATCATTCCTTCATGTGAAGATGGTATTGCCTACAAAAAAAGAAAAACAGTCTAATTCATCTCATGCAAATATTTTCCTTGGCACATGGTAGTTGGGGACGCAACAGGAGTGTTGTGTGTGCACTTGCGTGTCATCGCATCAGGTGCTGTAAAATGTGGATTTGAGGATGACAGAATAATGAAGATAATTTTTAATACTTCAACCAAGACACTTTGAAAGACACTGCCTTTGAGTTGTGTTTCTGAGGTAAGAAGTTGTGAAGAATAACTGCAGTTAGTAATATAAGCTCCATTTTTAGTAAGTTTTACCTCAGCAGATGTCAAAATAGTGAAAAAGCCAATGGTGTCTAAGTGACATTTAGAAAATAGTTTTGACCTCGTGGCTCCTATGACAGGCTCTGGGTGACTTCAAGGATTCCACAACCACACTTTGAGAAATGCTTTTCTCAGTGAACCAGGGAACATCTCCCAAGTGTTCTCTGCCTTTGCCTCCTCTTCACTTCCCAGCATCCCTCTCCCTGGCTGGCTCCTGCCTCCCCAAGCTGCCTCCCCTGCAGACACAATGGCAGCAGAGAGAGGACCCTGGAGACATGGAGCTTGCACTGTCATGAGAGATGGACACTGAGTAAAGGTGACAAAGACACGTGTAAACCTGACCTGAGCCAAGGGCTGGAGCGTGTTTATTATGAAATTAGAGCAGAAGGAGTGCTTCTATTATTTTAAATAATATCAAAAGATGTAAAAAAAAAAAAAACCAGGGCCTCCGTGGGGGCATAAGGTTTAAGTCTGAGTGCTATCACTTCTTACACCTGAGTTTGATTCCTGACCAGGGAGCAACCCACAGGGGCAGCAGACCTCTCCTGTCTCACCCACCACTCCCCTCAGCAGTGGATTTCAGTGGATCGGCCTATTCTGCTCCCTACTCTGTGTCTGGTGAATCCTCTCACCCTCTGTACCTCTGGCCTGTACCCCAGTTCTCGTATGCATAAATAAATTAAAAATGAATCTAAAAACAAAGAAACAAAAAATTACATGCAGCATCAAGTACAAGATCCATCTCAGACCCAGTAAATAGCAGAGGCTGGGGACCCAGTGGTGGTGTAAGTGAAACAAGACAATGGGGCACTCAGTCAGCAGGAGTCAGGCTTTGTCGTCAAATAAGTTTGATGTCAAACTAGAGAGGGTCAGTCCACCATCCAGTGCTGCCAGGCCAGGAAGTCTAGGCTGGTCTGCAGCCCCAGCCAGTAGTCAGGCACCACCTGGGAGACTCAAGGTATAGCTTAATCTAGTCCTTTGTTTAATTTCTCTATATCCATATCTAAGTGATGTTTTTGTCTTTCTCCTTTGGGCTTATTTCCATTAGCTCCATCCATGTTGCCCCAGATGGCATGAGTTTATATTTCTTGATGAGTAATATTCTATTATCAATGTACAACCCCTTCCACAGCCTGGCTACTGTAAATAGTGCTGCAGTGATCAGGGGGTGCCAATTTCCTTTGAAGTAGTGTAAGGTCCTCTGCTGGTGTGCTGGCACCTGCCACCCTAAAGGGAGCTGGAGTCTCTGAGAGCACCTGCTTACTCTGCACAGGGGATTCCAGGAGGTTAGAAGTTCTGCAAATAGAACTTTTTTCTATTTATATAAGCACTGGGTAAAGTCAGAAGCGGGGGAGGGTGAGAGAATTCACCAGAGCCAGAGCAGGGAGCAGAACAGGTAGAAGGACTGAAGTATATTGCTGAGGGGAGCAGTGGGTGGCAGAAGAGGTCCTTCGCACCATGTGGGACCCTCATCAGCGGCCAGGGATCGAGCCGGTGAACCGGCACTGCAGAGGCTGCGGGCAGCAGAGGCAGCAGCTTCACAGCCCAGCACTCAACTGCTGCACCACCAGCAGAGGCCCTCAAGGTGGTTGTTTCCAGACTGAAGTCTCTTGCAATTGTGCACACGGTTGAGAACCACGGTGATGAGTCCCCTACTGGGCACTATCCTTCCATCGGCTCTAGCCTGTAGGCCCCTATCGTATGGGTACTGTAATGCTCCAGCCCTTGGTTTTAGCTTTGGGGCTTTTGGTGGCTCTCTTGTCTTAGAGCCCGGGCAGGTGGGTGCCACTGCAGCCTATCCTGGCATCCCATCCTTATGCCCCATGAATACCCATTTCAGTTGGGATCCCAGCCGGTGTCAGAGACACCAAGTGTTAAAAGCTCTTTATGAGTTGCTGGACAACACCAACAACGAACAGCTCTTTCAGACATGAGGCCCGGAGCCTTTGCTCCTTTCCGGTGATGTCAGACTGAGGACTGGAGGCCCAGTCTCTGACAGAGGTCTTCATCCTCTCTTCCTCCCACAGAGGTTGGCTACTGGATGCTGCTTGTCTTCTTTCAGCTTCTGGCCCTCCTTTCTTGAGAGGCCAGGAACAGAGTCTTCCCCTTCTTTCTTTGGAGGTTGGAACAGAGCCCCTCAGCTCCCTCTAACCCTGGCTTATATCACTCTTCAGGGTGTCCCAACATCAAGTCTGGTTGGACTATTTTTCTTTTTTTGTGCAGAAGAACTGGGGTATTGGCCAGAGGTGTAGAGTGAGCAGAACAGGCAGACTGACTGAAACACACTGCTGAGGGGAGCAGCCGGCAAGGCAGGAGAGGTCTGCTACGCCCTGTGGGTCAGCACCCGGCCAGGGATCAAACTCAGGCAGCAGTGGTGATGGTGCCGAGACTTAACCTCTAGGCCACCAGGGAGGCCCTGGACCATCTTCATCCTTGGCTGACTGGACCACCTGATTGGTCCTGCCCATAACCCAGGAAGCATGCAGAAAAGGGCAGTTCTGAAGAGCAACTGCTACAACGGACTTGTGGTGGAGCAGCAGAGTGGAGACCACCGCTGCTGCTGGCTCCCGCCACCAAGTCATCTCCCAGATCTGCGCCCACAGATGCGGGGGACAGGCACGGACCCCTCTTCCTGAGGCAGGCACTGTGGGACTTTGCCACCTGCCCAGACCCCTTCCCTCACCGAAGCAGAACTGCTTTCTAGTGCACTCTGAAGTGAAGGATGCTGAGGCTCAGCCCTGTTCAGTGAAGCGCAACCCAGAGCCAATTCTGGAACCAGGATGTCTCCACATCTCCTCGTCTCACCCCTACTGGCTCATGCCTCCAGCAGGGAGGTGACCTGCAGTCCCGAGGAACCCACCACTCCATGTCAGAGCCTAGGGCACAGGTGGTCACGGACCTGGCAGGATTGCAGGGTCCTCAGTGCCCCCCAGCCCTGAGTTGGAGCCATCTCTGTCCCGGCCTAAGGACCTCCCTCCCGGAGGCCTCCGAGCCCTTCCCAGCTAGCGCAGGCCTTACCAGCTCCTTCAGCTCTGCCAGCTTCTCCCGTACCTGGCCGAGTTTCATGGCCAGCTCGCTCTTGGTGTGTTGCTCTGTTTGGAGGGAGCCGGTCACCTCCATACTCTGATGGGCCAGGACAGACAGAAGTAACAATGAGACGCCACCCAATACAGCTGGAGACCCAGAGCTCGGTGTCCCCTCCCACATCAGGAAGAGGTCATCCCCCAGGCCAGGGCACCCCAGGCACCTTACCTTCTTGCCAACCACTCTCTGGGCTCCGAATCTGATCATCTCCTGCACCCACCCTCTGCCCGGGACTCCCAGGTCACCCGCTCTCCACGGGGATGAACACTGCCCACCTCTACACATCAGTCTCAAAACCCACCCCTCCAGCCTCCAAACCCTTCAGAGCCAACTGCTCCCTCAGTTGCCACATCCCACCTTGCCGCCTAGCAAAGTGTCTGCTGCCAAGGGCCCATGGGAGATGGGTAAGTGTCCAGTTGATTTTTAAAAGACAGTGGGGGAGGATGTCCCAGCCACTCATCTCTGGTGAACCTCACGCACATGCAGTTCTGCTACAAAACTCACCTTAGTCCTTGCACCTGTAACAAAAGCCCCCTTTCTCCTAAGCCTGCATTTCCCATTCCTAAGCTAAAATGAATTCATCACTTTGGAAAATCAACTGCAGTGTGGACTGTTGGTTGTTGCGGGACATGACCAGAGGGCAAGCCCCGTGTTTGGGGCGGGGGTTTGAGGCTCTCCTAGTAGGACGGGCCCCTGAGCATTCACCCTGGAGGCTTGGAAGGCCCAAATCTCACACTCCTGCTCTGGAAGCTCTTCACAAATGACCTCTCACCCTTCACGGTGTATTGTATCTTCTCCAAGATGATAAAGATGTGCGGGAAGGAAAACAACGATCAACCAAGCAGGTGAAACAGCAGACATGGACACACCGAGGGTTAATGATGGCAACATAAAATCAGCCAGAGGCCAAGTACCTCAACCAGACAAGCCTCGGGCATGCACGCTGGGAGAGGCCAAGCCAGAGAGGGGGTCTCGGCACGGCCTCACCTTCCTCCTGTCCAATGGGGGGAGCGCTACCCCATTGGAGCGGTTAAGGTCGGACACAGCACCTGCAGAATGTCCTGCATCTACAGGAGGTGAAAAGAGAAAAACAAGGGCAAGGGGAGGAAGAGAAAAGCGACTTAGAGAAGACAAGAAGGTCAGAGAAGGAAAGAGAGAGCAGCTCTGGACGATGGATGATGGAGACATGGGTGACGGATCATAACATGGCCTGTGCCTTCTTTCCAAACGGCCACTCACCACCTCGCCCGAGGCAGAAAGCAACATGAACCAAGAGATGATCAAAGCTACCAAATCAGTCTGAAAGACACTGATCTGGCCCAACAACTTCATCTTCCAGTTGAGGAAACTGAGGCCTGAGAAGGACGTGACTTTCCCTGGGATCACCCAGCAAGCCGGTGGCAAAGACGGACTCCCACCTCAGAGGTCACCTAATCCCAAGCACCTGGGGCTCATCTTTGCCGCCCTAAAGGGAGAGGGTGTCCTCACTGACTGGCTTCCCCTTGAGGCTGGGGATGAGGGAAATTGCCAGAGCAAGAAGTCCATAGCGACGCCCTGTACTGAAGGCTCACTGCGCACCAGGCCCCACGCGAAGGGATGAACGCACAATCCTCTCACGGATGCTGCCTAGATTTAAGTAGAGCTGTAGCACCCTGACTCACAGGTGGACAAAGAGCTTAAACAGTGTTGCCCCAAATCAGATCCCCAGCAGTGCTATGGAAAGGCCGCACTCAGACCCAGGGTTCTTACCCACTTCTTTCATGCTCTTCACCTCTCACTGAGCTGCCCCTGGAGCACCCCTCTCCCAGCCTGGCTGAGCAAGACTTACATCTTCAGATGACTTACAACCACTTCCAGTGGTCTCTTGCAGGAGACCCCAAGATGTTTTTCCTTTGGTAGTCTCTCCACTGTGGAGAGGAAAAAGAGAGTTGAGGCTCACGAGAACGGCAAGCCACTGTACTCACACCCCACTTTACAAGTTAGATTTGCCATCTGACGTCATGCCACCAACATCTCCACCAGGTGCTGTGAGTAGTCCCCCCGTCCCATCCTCCCAATGACAGAAGAAATGGACTGATAACTTGGTTTAAAGAAAAAATGTTTAGGAATTTTCACTCAGTCTTCAGACTCGAACTTCTGGGATGCCATGACTCAGTAGCTGCCAGCAGGCAGCGCTGCTCAAGCTCCTGCACCAGTGGATGCTGATGGTAGGAGGCAGTGAGGGGACAGCCAGGGGCACAGCCAGGCCCATTTCAGAGCAATCTGTTACAATCTCACATATGTCTGCATACGTGCACTAACACAGAAGGCTTTTTTTTCTCAGGAGACTCAAGCAGAATTGATGCTTCAGTCGCCTGTTTATCCTGTGGCGAGCAGAGCAACCCATGTTGAGACGACTGGGGGAAGATTCCCAACTGGGAAGGTCAGTTTGCTGGGATCTGATCCACAGAGGGTAAACAGATCACTCCAAAGAGCACTGATTGGGGGGCACTCTGGCCCCAGGGTCATAAGGAATTAGAATGTGAGATGGAGGAGTCAGACAAAAATTGGAAAGTCTCCGTGGAGAAGTAGAAACCCCGCAGAAAACCAAACTAAACAGTTCTTCCCAGTGTCTCCCAGAGCAGTTGCCAGCGTTTCAAGTTT
The DNA here is from genome assembly GCF_964194135.1 of Talpa europaea. NCBI lineage: Eukaryota > Metazoa > Chordata > Mammalia > Eulipotyphla > Talpidae > Talpa > Talpa europaea. Next base: position 123,221,882 of record NC_140068.1, on the reverse strand, counting down.
ACTAGGGAAGCGTAGGCTTTGTAGGCGCTCAGTGTTTAAAGGTGGGGTACAGTACAGAGCAAGCGAGCCTGAACCCTCTCCCAGGGTCAGGTCTTGGGTCCCCTTCAAGTTGGTAATCTGCAGCCACAAGAGAAACCTGAAAGGGGGTTAGTCCTGGGGGCTGGGGCAACAAATCAAGCACCCAGCTCTTGATGTGACATAAGGATGGTTCCCAGGGATTGTGACGTAGCTACTTTCCACCCCTTGCCCCTCCACGCACATTCGCCGCTCCTCTTTGTCCTGGGCCAGCCCGTTTATGAGAACCCCTTCTCTAGGTGCTGCTCCCTCATTACTGCTCTCTGGTCTGGCAGAGAGCCAAGGGGGTGGCTCAGGCCTGGTTATGAGGGTCTTCTGCAGGGATGCGATAACGTGGGTGGAGAAGGAGTTGGTCAAAGGTGGTAGGAGACATTTCCTGAATGTGAGCCTGTGTGAATTTCAGGAGGCAAGGAGCAAAAAGAAAAAAAAAAGTAAAGTCATCATTAGTATTGGCCCCAAGAGTGGGAGGAGCCATGACACTATAGGATTTTGAAACCATGTCAGCAGGGAATTGGAGCCCCCAATTTCCCTTTCCATGTCTTTGCGTAGTTTCATGAAGGCTTCCACATTTTGTTCTACAATCTTTGATTCATTGATACAATAACAATATTCTTCCCTGAGGAACAGGCAGGTGCCCCCCTTGTTAGTCGTCAACAGGTCCAGAGCCCGCCGGTTTTGGAGCATGGCCTGTGCCAGGGAGGGGAGCTGTCTTTGTGATGATGCTAAAGACACAGAGGTTTTTTCTAAGGAGGGGTAGATACCTTTAACCGAAATGTTAGAAGTGCAGGAAAGAAAGCCGACAAGGGCATCAGTTGGATAGCAGGGGTAGCTGTGATTGGAGTCCCATAGGGGGACTGAGAGTTGGGGAGTCTGGCAAGCAGCATCTGTAATCTTGATCATAGTGGTATTGAGATGAATTGGAGCTGCTGCCAGTAGAGGCCTCTGAAGGGAAGCACAGAGGAAACAAGAAAGGTATTAGATCCAAAAGAGTTATGTAGGAATAGTATAGCGTTTTGTATTTTACGAATCCAGGTTGGGGGTGTCTCAGTCTTTTCTGATGATGTTAGCTGATTTTGTAGGACTTGCTCTGAATGGAGGATGTCCTGGGAGACTTGGACTGTGGCATTTTGTGTCGGGACATAGTCCCTTGAGATGGGAAAATGTTGCCACTGTGTAGGAATGCCAGCCCGTGTACCCTGTGGCTTGGACTCCCTGTACCCAGCGTAGGTCCCAAGGACCTGAAATAGTATAGTTAACTTGATTCGTATTGAAACCCGTATTATGACAGATGGAGAGAACATTCGGCCTTTGTCTGGAAGGTGCACTGCACATGACGGGCAAGGGCACCCCCCATATTCTTTGTAGGTATTCTTGCAATGATCTAAGGTTTGATGGTAAAAGAAAGAAAACATGGTGTTCATAGTGTTGTTCATTGATGAAAGAGTTAGGGTGAGAGTGATGGGTGCTGTGCATCCGGCCTGTGGGCATCCGCAGTACCCACCAAGTGGGTACTCTCCGTGGATCCTGAGACAAAGGTCTCCCTAACTTTGAATTTCCACACATAGGACACTGAGCTAGGGGAGATTTTGACAAGAAATGCGCATCCTAGTAGGACCCAGGTTACAACATACATACTGTTTGTCTTCGGGCGCACGTTTGACCCAAGAGAGATGGTGCCAGCAGGGGTCTCCCAGAGGTGTTACCGCTATAGGCGTGATGAGAATGACTGTGTGCGGACCAGTCCATGGAGGCTGCAGTGGCTTTGGCTGAAGCGGTTTGAGCAGAACTTTGTCTCCTGGATGCAGTGGTGGGGGAGGTCAGTTGAGGAGGTCGAGATTCGGGCAGGACTGGGTAAGTACCGGTCTGCGTGTTCCTGGAGCAGTTGCAGAGCTCTCAGGAGAGTTTAGTCAGGTGACCCTTGATTAGCCCATTGGCGCGCTCCACTTTCCCTGAGGATTGCTGGTGGTGGGGAATGTGAAGCTTCCAGGTGATACCCAGAGCTGCGGAGACCTGCTGAGTAATCTTTGAGATAAAAGCTGGACCATTGTCAGATAGGACAGACGTGGGGAGGCCAACGCATGGGATAATGTGGTTAAGAAGGGCCTCGGTTACCCCCTGAGCCGTTTCTCTAGCTGCGGGGAAGGGCTTGACCCAACCTGTTATTGTATCAACCCTTGTGAGCAGATATTTAACTTTTTTGTGAGTAGGAGGTGAGTAAAATCAACCTGCCTATCCTGTCCGGGTAAGTGTCCACGCAGCTGGTGAGCTGCAGAAGAAGGAGGTTGGCGAATTCCCCCTTGAGGTGATCCACGAGCACCTGTTTGACGATGGGAACACAGCTGCCAGACTTTTGCATTCAAGGAGGGGTGGAAGAGCAGACTCAGGATTTGGCGTTCATTAGGTTCTAAGTCGGAGAGATGGAGGGGACAGATAGAGAGAGAATAGGACCAGGATCTGCAGCAGAGTGAGTTGTGGGAGCCCTTGTTGCTGCATCAGCCCTGTTATTCCCTGTGGTCACGTAAGAATTGTCCGTGTGGTGTCCTTCACAGTGGATAATGGCGACTTCAGTTGGAAGCTGCAAGGCCGCTAGAAGCTTAAGGGCAAGTTTAACGCTCATGATGGGGGACCCCTGGGTGGAGAGGAACCCCCTTTCCTGCCAAATCGCAGCAAGACTGTGAGCCATAAGGAAGGCATATGTTGAATCCGTATAGATCGTGACTTTCTTATGGTTGCTGAGGGTCAGGGCCCCGGTAAGTGCTCTGAATTCTGCCTTTCAGGAGGTGGTTCCCCCGGGCAGCTTTCCTGCCTCGATGACCTGATCGAGGGTAACCATGGCCTAGGCAGCCCTCCGCTGACCTCGCGCACCTTCGCAAGAGCTGCAGTCTACAGACAGAGCCCAGTAGGCAGCTGACAAAGGGGAGTCGGCCAAACCCAGTCTGGAGGTTTGCATTTCGCCCAGGATTTCAGGGCATGAATGAGCGGCAGAAGGGGGGCCAGAGACAGAAGAGGGGCTGGGTTGAGAGAAGTTGACTGAGTGAGACTCGCCAGAGGGTTTTCGATAAAGAGCACGTGGAAGTCCTGTGAGTGGGCAGGAGGGAGAGTGGAGAGCGGGCGGGGAGACAGGAGGGCCTGAAGGCTGTGCGAGGAATGTGCTTGGACAGGTCCTCCCAGAGTAAGTTTGAGGGGTTCCCGGATGAGTAGAGCTGCCGCCGCCAGGGCTCTAAGGCAAGGTTGCCAGCCCCTGACGGTGGGATCCATCTGCTTGGAGAGATAAGCGACAGGACACAGGGCTGGGCCCAGAGGCTGGGAAAGGCCACCTGCCGCCATACCCCTATGTGCGTTCGTGCACAGGAGGAAAGGCTTTTCTGGGTCAGGAAGGCCAAGGACAGGTGCCCTAAGGAGGATATGTGTGAGTAAAAGGAAGGCCCTTCAGACCTCCCCGGGAGATTGGAGACGTCCTTCGAGGGAGGCTTTTGCTGTGTCGTACAGTGGCTTGGCTAGGAAAGCAAAATTAGGGATCCAGTGACGGAAGAATCCGACCAAACCTAGGAAGGAAAGGATTTGTTCTGCCGATTCAGGGGAGGGAAGGTCCCGGATGGCCTGTTTGTGGTCCACCGTCAGCTGTTTGGAGGAAGGAGTTAGTGGAAGACCCAGATAGACGGCTGTGGGAACTGAAAGTTGGGATTTGGACGGGGAGACACGGTATCCTTTTGAGCCCAGGAAGGTGAGGAGTTGTGCAGTGAGTTGCTGAGATTGTGGCAGAGAAGGTCTGCAGAGGAGGAGGCCAGCAACATATTAAAGGAGAGCCCAGAAAGGAGTTGGACTTACCTGCTACCTTGACTGTTACCCTGGGCTCCTTGAAGTTTATCGGGGTCGATGAGTCCGGGCCTCTTCAGTCCTCAGCTGCCAAACCGAAGACCGCCGGTGGCAAGAGTTGCAGGGGCTGGAAGGACTGGTCCACCGCAGCCAGGCATGGAGGGACAGTCACTTTTCCAGTGACCCTGGACGTTGCAGATGGGGCATGGTCCTGGCAGGTGTTGAGGCATTGTCTGGTCCAGTGGCCTTCTCGACCACATTTGAAGCAGGCTCCCAGCGGTGGTCGGTTGGGGGCCATGGGGCCCGTTGTCATCCTCTGTCGGCCGGCAGGCACTGCGGTGGTTGAAGGAACATGGCCTGGCAGTCTCAAGGCCCTACCAGGGCCTGAGCTTGAAGCCCAGCCTTCTGGAGACTACGGGGTTCCCTCTCTGCCCTGTCCTGTTCCTTCCGGTTTTTAAAAACTGTCAAGGCCATATTCAGCAGATCCTGGATAGGGGTTTGAGGACAGTCCTCAGCCTTCTTTAAAAAAAAAAAAAAAGGTTTATTTATTCATTTACACTAGAACAGGGGTCCAGGCCAGATATGTGGGAGGGTGAGAGGATTCACCAGAGACAGAGTGGGGAACAGATCAGGCCGACTGACGAAATACACTGCTGAAGGGAGTAGCGGGCGAGGCAGGAGAGGTCTGCTGTGCCATGTGGGACCCTTGCTGGCCGGCCGGCATGGAACCGGCACTGCAGAGGCCTCGGAGAGACTCACAGCGCGGCGCTTTGCCATCTGCGCCATCAGGGGAGTCCTCTCAAACTTTTTAAGCTTCTATTAATGTCAGGAGCTGACTGAGATATAAAATGGGTAGCCAGAACTGTTGCGCCTCCATTTGAGTCAGGGTCAAGCCTGGTATGGCGCTGGAACGTCTGCAGGGCCTTCCTTTTACTCACACATATCCTCCTTAGGGCACCTGTCCTTGGCCTTCCTGACCCAGAAAAGCCTTTCCTCCTGTGCACAGACGCACATAGGGGTATGGCGGCAGGTGGCCTTTCCCAGCCTCTGGGCCCAGCCCTGTGTCCTGTCGCTTATCTCTCCAAGCAGATGGATCCCACCGTCAGGGGCTGGCAACCTTGCCTTAGAGCCCTGGCGCCTCCGTCAGGCGACTAAGGAAGGCAGCAGGGTTTTCTGAGGCAGACTGGGTGATCTCCCTGAGCTTAGCAAAATTTACACTTTTGTGCACAGCCTCTTGGAGACCAGCTAGGAGACAGGTAATAAAATGGTCTTGGTGAGTCCTGCCCTGGGGGCCCTGCCTGTGTCAGTCTGGAAGCCCCACCCCAGCTCTGGGCTGGGAACTGCTGCAGAGCCTGGGGCCATGGTTGTGTCAGTCACAGGGACCTGATCTGCTTGGTCTTGGGCAGACCTAAAAACCTGCTCCCTTTTGTCAGAGGTCAGGGTGGAAGAGAGGATCACATGTAATCATGACAAGTAAGGTCACAGGCTTGGGTAAGACAAGGAAACTCTTTGGTGTAGGTGGTGGGATTGTTAGTGAAAGAGCCAAGAAGCTTTTCAGTCTGGGAGAGACCAGACAGAGAGGAAGGACCATGGACCCTAATTCCTCCTTCATTCCCCGCCACTTCCCTGAGAGGACCCAGAAGAGGACCACCCAGAACGGGTGTGGTGGATAGGAGGTGAAAAAAAGAGGGGAGGCCGGATTGGGGAGCTGGAGGAGGTGAAGACTGAGAATTTAGAGGATCAGAACGTTGAAGAGGGTCCAGAGAGGGGGAGAGTGAGAGGAGTCTCAAGACTTGGAGACTGTGGCAGGTTTTCAGGAGGGAGGGGCTGGAGGGGGGCTCGGGAGCACAAGAGAAAGCCAGCCTGGCCCTAAGGGATCTCTGACCATTTTCCATTGCGGTGACAGAACTCTTTAGGTCTGTAAGGATGGAGAAGTCAAAAGCGCCATGCTCGGCCCGTGGGAGCCATTGTCCAATTGGTATTGAGGCCACGCAGCGCTGCGGTAAAAGATGAGACGCTTAGGGCACATATCTGGCCTAAGCTCCAAGGGACCGAGGTTTGAGAGAAGGCATCTGCCGCGAGGGTGATAGATAAGCTTCAGTCAGAAGTTGGCTCTCAGAGAGAATTTGATTCCTATATTGGTCACACACACACTTAAGTTCATACAGGCAAGCCAACCCCAGGTTCCCAAAGTACCTCCGACTGAAGACAGCCACTGAGACTTGTCTTACCCGGGCCTTCCACCTAGGTGGATGTTCTCTGGCTGTGGAAGTCTCTAGGCTCGAGGACCTGCAGTGCAGATGGTCACGCAGGGTGTTGAGCTGATAGGCCGCTTGTGCCGCTGTCAGGGAGCAGGCCATCAGGGAGCCTTCGAAATTCATGCTGGGGGTGCAGCCCCCATCCCCCAATGTGAGTGTGCTGCTGGGGCAGGGCAGCCGCCTTGGGAGCTTTGGAACCAGATCCACCACAGGGCAGAGGAGGTCTAACCCCTCCTCCTTATTGTGGCAACTGAGTCGCCTTCAGGAAGGCTCAGGTTGTCTGATGGCTTTGGAAAGCCTGAGGGTCCAAGCCACACCCTCGGCCCGCAGCCACCTTGCAACCAGGCAGGCCACAGAGCGCCTTGCCCTCCGTGCCTGCTGTTGCTGTTCCCGCCAGCACAGGGCCACGGCAGTCCCTGTGCCCCAGGTGAAGCACCGAAGCCTGCCTGCAGGCCCGTGGACCTGGGCCTGTTGTTCATAGTGTCACTTCTCCTTTTTCAGCCAGGGGACCTCAGTGTCGGCTGACCTGGGCAAGTCGGCTTCTCTGAGTTCTACCCCAGCTGGTCAGTAAAACTTGCCCCACAGACCTGCCTGCCCCCGCACCCCTACACTGATGCTGGCTCTTCTGCTTTTCCACACCAGGAAGGGCCCAGCCTCACCTACACGACCTGTGGTCCCCCAGCCAGCTGAGGCTCCCCTCTTAGACTTATAAGCCTGTGGCCACTAGCATCCGGCCTCCTGCCCTCCCTGCCTCCCCAGGGTCCATATGGGGAACTACTGTGCTTTCTGCCTACCCCAGGGGGCCCCCGGTGCTCCCTCCAGCCATCCTCTCAGCTCTGCCCTCCCGGGGCAAACAGTGGTATTCCCCTGTCTTTCTCCATCAGAAATGGTGGAGTCACGTGGGGCCCAAGGCCGCCTACTCCTGACACTAAGGGTGACCCTGGGCTGGCGGGTTGAAAGACAGGGGAACAGAGAGGAGGGAGCCGGAGGGGGCCGGTCACATGTCTGGCCCACGGGTGCACTGTCTCGTGTGTGTGAGAGGCCGGCGAGTGAGCAGGGAGAGGCTCCAGCTCCTGCTCCTGCATCCCCCTTCCCTGTCCCCCCTCTCCTCTCATCGAGAACCCCTGCCCACACCCTCCCCTGCTTCGTCTTCCCTCCCCACCTCCCCCCCAGCGCTGCAGCCCAGGCTGCACCTGCCTTCCCAGCTCTCCCCCTTCTCTGCCCTCCCCCGTTTTCTCTCTGCTTCTCTCCAGCTGCCAGCTGATCGGGTCAGGCAAGTCCATCCAACCTGAGAGACCCAGGGCCCCCTTCGGCCTCTAACCAGACCCCTCCTCTTCCTGGGACACCTCTCTTCCCAGGCCTGCCTGGGTGACTGTTCTGTGATTGGCCCCCAGCCCCCAAGCCTACCCCTTCATCTGTGACTTTAGTCTGTTGTGGTGGTGAGCTGACACCCCAGGCGTGACCTCGGTGACTCTTGTGCCTCCTCGGTGGTATTGCTCCTGCCCTGCTCTATGCATGTCTATAAATACACGGGCACACACACACGTGCAAGCGCGCATCTCTGGTGCTGGGAACCGCTGGCTGTGCTGTCCTTCTGAGTCTTGTGGCCCAACTACAAGCAAACACTGTCACCCCAGCCACCCCCGCCAACACGTGCCGCCTCCGACGAGCCTCCCTGCCATTCCCTGCCTGTGCACAGTCAGCCCCCCCAGCCACCTTCCTGTCCCTTCCCCAAGCATGGGGGTGCTGCTCCGGCAGCTTTGTGCTTCTGGCCGCGACCAGTCCTGCTGTCTCTTGGCTGAGAATGAAACCCATTTCTGAACAATGGGGAGCAACGTGTTGTGTGCTGGTTGTGTTCTGTGGCATTCAGGGGGAAGGGAAGGTTTAAGCATGGGGGCGCAGGGGTGCCTGGGAGGCACCAGTTTTTCCCAGGCTGCTCGGGAAAGCACCTGCACTTAGCTGGTCTTCATCTGAACCCTGCTGTGGCCACCAGGGGTAGAGTGCCAGCCTGGAGGACTCATGGGGCCTGGGTGGGAGCCCCAGAAGAACAGGGTGAGAGGAGAAATGCCTAGGCTGGAAGCCAGTACTCTGGCCCTCCCGGGGCAGCAAGCAGCCCACAGGCCCTACAGGTCAGAGAGCTGAGGGGGATTAGATGCCCTGACAGGCAGCGCCAATGCGCACCTTGCACCCCGAAGCCTGCCCTCTGCTGGCAGGACCCACACCCAGCGCAGGGCCTGAGCCCAGAACCCAGGGCCCGACCACGTGGTGAGTTCGGTTTATTCAGAAACAAAAGTGAAACACCAGGAACCACTCCCTGGCCTTGCCTCCTTCCTCTGTCCTGGGCGATCTATAAATAAGTTTCCTCGATGTCAACTGATTCATAGAAACCTCCTCTCCCAGGGGCCACCCCAGCCTCCGCTGTGATACAGGGGCCATCTCAGTCCCATGTACACACGTCCCAGCACAGTATGTACACCGCGGGGCGCCCGCGCGCCTTCCGCCTGGCCTCCACCAGCCACCCCGGCCCGGCTTCTGGTCAAGCCCAGTTTTCCACAGGGTTGGGGGAGTGTGTACCCCCAAATTGCCTCAGTAAGCCATGCATCCCCTCTATGGGTACTTTCTGTAAAAGAAGCACTGAAGGCCACCTCTCTGCAAATCCGGGGTGGTCCCAAGATAATCAGGCACAGAGGCCCACGGGACTTTTGCAAAGACAGCAAGTGGAGGCCACCCCCTTGTGGACTGCGGTGGCCTCATACCTGTGGGGCATTCGAGAGGAGCGACGGGGGAGGCCACCCCTTTGCGGATTGGGGTGGCCTCATGCCTGCAGGACTTATGTGAGGAGGGGGATGGGGGAGTTCTCCCCTTTGTGGATTGGGGTGGCCTCATACTTTTGTGAGGGGGCAAGGGGGAGACCACCCCTTTGTGCACTGGGGTGGCTTCAGGCCTGTGGATCTTTTGTGAGGGGCGGGATGGGAGAGGCCACTCCTCTGCAGATTGGGTGGCCTCATGCCCATGGGACTTTTGTGAGGCGGGAAGGAGTAGGCCACCCCTTTGCACATTGGGGTGGCCTCATGCCCGTGGGACTTTTGTGAGGAGGACAGCAGAAGCCACCCCTTTGTGGATTGGGGTAGCCTCATGCCCGCAGGACTTGAGGGGTGATGGGGGAGGCCACCCCTTTGCAGATTGGGGTGGCCTCATGCCCGCGGGCCTTTTGTGATTGGGACAGGGTAACCTCAAGCTGCAAGACATGTGTAGTGAGCAGAGCCCCCCCTTAACAGGTGGGTTCCCACAAAATAATCGGGCACACAGTCCCATGGGGACTTTTGCTAGGTAGTAGGAGAGGCCTCCCCTTTGCAGATAGGGATCACCTCCAGAATAATTGGGTGCAACAAAAAGTAAAAATAAAAAAAATAAAGAAAAATCAAAACAATTATTGGGTCCAACAAAAAATTAAAAACAAAACAAAACAAAGAAAAACAAAAACAAAATTGGGTGCAAAGGCCCATGGGGAAATTTCAAAAGGGAGCAGGGGAGGCCACCCCTTTGTGGATCTGGGTGGTCTCAAATAAACCACTGCTATCTCTGTGGCTACACTCTAGACAGGTGTTGGTGCCCACCTGCCCCAGCTGGTATCTCTGTCTGCACTTAGCCCCCGTGCTGGGCTTTCAAAGTGCTGCCCCGCTCGACATGGTTGGGGTGAGGTGGGGGGCACGTGGCCCAAAATTGCCTAATATAACCTAGGCCCTCTGCAAGAAGGCCTGGTAAGGATTCAATTGGTCATTCAAGGAGCCCCTATATTGTAGAACGGAGCCCCCTAAATAACTAGCTGGATATTTCTAGCTCCTTGCCTCTGCAAGTATGATTAGTCCAGAGTTAAATGAAGACACAGCCCTAACCTCAGAGGCTAGGGTCTGCACCTATTTCACCCTATTAGATAGGGGAGTTGTTGTACCCCTTTTTTAAGCCGAGGGATGAAAGGACGACTGGGAAGGAGAGCCAAAGGATGGGGGGGGGGAAGCCTGGGGAACAGGGATGGGTTGGTGAGGGCCAGGTGGGGGCAGAGCCTCCGGCCCCATGCCGGTGGCCTAGACCACCATTATCTTCACCTCGTTGTCGTCAGCCTGGTAGAAGAAGGGAAGGCATGGGCTGTTTCCAATGGTGACGCCTTCCTGGGAGTTCTGCATTTCTTGAAGCAGCTGAACAACCTGCTGCGCAGAGGCGTTCTCGAGGGGAGTCAGGCCCAGCTGGGCCTCACCCGGGGTCGGCTGCACATCGTGGACAAGGCTCACCTTACTTGGTTCTTTAGAGAGAGTAAGGGCAGGAGCAGGGCACAGCGCAGGTTTTCTGATCCCATGCAGACCGGGTAAAGGAGGAGTCAGAGTCCTCAGTGGTTTTGCAGGTTTGTTATTGGGGTTCACCAGGCATATGGCAGGCAGGAGTGCTGGCTGGGGGGTTGGGAGGCTGGCAGGCCTCCGGCCCCCAGCAAATCTTCACTTTATCTGGGCTCTCTGGTGATCTTGGCTTCTCTACCGGCTTCAGCTTCGGCTTCTACTGCTGCTGCTGGCGTCCCCGTCACACCGCCCTTAAAAGCACAGTCTTAGCTCAGCTGAATCCCATCTACCTATGCCCACACCCTACTCCAGGTGCCCGCCATCAGGCATGCATTCAGGACAAGGATCCATCATCTATCCTGATGGCGGAAGGGCAGAAAAGCCTGATATTTTCTTTACCCTACAGAGAGACAGAGACAGGATGCTGTGTGCCTGGCGGAGTGTGCTCTTCCTGACCAGCTGCCCGTTAGGGGCTTTCCTCACCTTGGACGTTGGCGGTGCCAAGCTTCTTGGGGACTAGGCATGCGCTAGTGGGCTCAGCAGCAGGGTTCTGGGTGGGTGCTCAGGGCTTTGCCCGCCATTCGTTGCGTGCCTCCACCAGCCGCAAAACCAACTCTTGCAGCTCTAACAGCTTCACCTGGAAGCAGAGATGCTCAGAAGCCCGCCCCGCCCCTAGCCGCACCACCATGGAGCCAGAGCTCTGACTACCTTCATCTCCTCTTTGTCCTGGGCCAGCTGCCTTATGGACTCCTCCTTCTCTTGGTGCTCCTCCCTCATCACTGCTCTCTGGTTCTGGTAGAGAGCGATGTATTCTCCTAGGGGGAGGGCGCGCAGACAGCTCAGCTGCTGGGGTCTCCCCAGCCTCTGCATAGCACCCCAGCTGCAGGGCACAAGCCTCCCTGCTCACCGATGGTGTCAGTCTCTCCAGACATCTGGATACATCGATGCTCCAGCTCCTCCATCCAGTCCTGTAAGCCCACTTTTTCCTGCATGAGCTCGGTAAATCGGCCCTCGGCCAGACAGCGGGCTCAGGGGCTCAGCAGTGCTGGCCTGCCCAGCACCCAGCCCGCCTAGCCCTCTGGAAAACCACACTGTAGGGAAAGATAAAACTATCAGGCTTTTCTGCCCTCCCGCCTTTAGGATAGATGAGGGAACCCTGTGGTCTGAATGCAAGCCTGATGCAGGCACCTGGAGTAGGGTGTGGGCATATGTAGATGGCATTCACCTGGGCTAAGACCGGGCTTTTAAGGGTGGCATTCACAGCAACAGCAGAGAAACATAAGCAGAACCGAGAGAGCAGAGCAGCAGAGACCACCAGAGAACGCCAGAGAGCCCATAAAGAGTGAAGACTTGCTGGGGGCTGGGAGGCCTGCCAGCCTCCTGACCCCCTAGCACCCCTACCTGCCATGTATCCAGTAAATCCCAATAAAAGCCTACAAAAGCCACTGAGGCTTCCAGGACACTCTTCTCCAAGACCGAGTCTGCTGGATCAGAAAATCTGCCCCGTGTCCATTCCTTCCTCTCTTACAATTGGTATAAGTCAGCAAGATGATCCATGTAGACCGGTATGGAGCCCTCCGAAGACCGGGAGGGACTGAGGAGCAGCAGACAGTGTTTGCCTGTGACAGCGCTGGACGTGTCATGGCGGGACAGGGGAAGGGAAAGGTGCGGGACCTGCGGGATGAGACCTCGCCTGGAGGAGGAGATGCCCGAGAGGACCAGCCAACAATCCCCGCCTAGGCAGCAAGAATCGTCGGGGGAGAAAGGACCACGACTCAGAGCTCCCCAGTGTGGACAAAGGGAAAAGACGATGAACTTGGACTAATGGACTAACAATCCCGCCAGAAGGGGGAGGACCTTGGCAAGTTTGATATGTTTTGGGGACCCTGAGGAAGGATGGGATTGTACACCCCCAGAGATGGGAGTCTGGGGGTGTCAGTGGGCCTTGGTGGCCAAAGGCAGCCGGTGTACTGCCCAGCGGCTAAGCAGAGGAGAAAAGCCAACTGAGAAGGCAAAAGCTTGTGCTAAGTTCGGGAAGCCCTGAGCGGCTGTTAAGCACTACGTAAGCTAAAGGCCAGTGAGTCTTTTAAAATCACCTGTGGGTGATGCCCTGCTCATAGTTGAGTGAGGGTGAGGAGCTGAGGAGCCCATCTTTGGGGGATGGTTAGGGAACGTGGCTTGTGGTGGAGCCCACAGCCAAAGAGGGGACCCAAGAGAGGCCGCATGTGGACTTGTATCCACGGATCCCCGACCCATGTGCTTGTGCAGTGGGTTGGCCTGAGTGCAGGGGCCTGCATGTTGGAGCGTTGGAGCGACCACAGATAGAAAACCCTGAGGGATGGGCGATTACCCCCAAAGAGTACAGAATCGCCAACCCAAGAGTGAGTGCATCCTGGGGGGGGATGCGGTGTGTGGCTTGTGGCCGAGACTGCAGCCGGAGGGGGCCGGGAGGCCTGATGGCTCCCGGCGTGTGACAGCTGATGCCTGAGTGGTTCCCTCCCTCGCATGAGCAGTGCCTTCGGCAGCGGAAGTGGTGGATCATCTACTGGTGCCAATAATTGTCTTTTGCACTAGGTTGATGCCCTGCCTGGACTTATTTGTGTTCTGTTATATTTCATTGTGATATATTTCATTTGCTTTTGTGGGCCATGGCTGCAGTGTTCATATTCGTCAAGAGAAACGTGTGTATCACTTGTATAGACTGTCTGGCAGAAAACCCTGAGGGGGTGGATTGTAGGGTAAGGTAAAAGTATCAGGCTTTTCTGCTCTCCCGCCCATAGGATGGATGATGGAACCCTGTGGTCCCGAATGCATGCCTGATGCGGGCACCTGGAGTAGGGTGTGGGCATAGGTAGATGGGATTCACCTGGGCTAAGATGGGCTTTTAAGGGTGGCGTCACGGGGACGCCAGCAGAAGCAGAGAAGCAGAAGCAGAACCGAGAGAGCAGAGAAGCAGAGACCACCAGAGAACGCCAGAGAGCCCAGAAAGAGTGAAGACTTGCTGTGTGCTGGGAGGCCTGTCAGCCTCCTGGCCCCCTAGCACCCCTACCTGCCATGTATCTGGTAAATCCCAATAAAGTCTGCAAAATTCACTGAGGCTTCCAGGACTCACTTCTCCTGTACCTGCTCTGCTGGATCAGAAAACCTGCCCTGTGGCCATTCCTTCCTGCCTTACACACACTCACCTGCAGTTTCTCCATGGCTCCCTGAAGGGCCTGGTGGGTCTCCCCAGGCACACTTTCCCCCCGGGGGCTGGGGCCTCCATCTTCTCAGTCTCCTGGTCCCATGGGGCTACCTGCTGAGCCAGGAGCCACCTGAGCAGCTTTTGCTCCTTTAGCTGCCTGTGCAGCCGCGCCTGTTCTTCCTCAGCACTGGCCAAGGCCAAGTTACAAAATGCCACCTGTGGGCCAGAGGTGCAGGGTGCCCCTGTGGGCCGGGCAGGAGGTTGGGAGGCACACCTCTCAGGGCCTCCGTGGGCACACCTTAGATTCGAGGATGGTGTTGGTGTCTACCCACTGGCTCCCAGCAGAGGTGGGTGAAAGCTTAATCAAAGGGAGGGGAACCAAGAAGAAGGGTGTGCTGGTGGGAGGGGGAAGGTGGGGCAGGGAGGGGGCCCCAGGGCCGAGCTCACCATGGCCTCGCAGCTGTCTAGATCGTCCGGGATGCTTAGTTTTGTCAGGGGACCCTTGTCCTCCTCTTCCTCCTCCTCTTCACCGTTCAGTCCATTTACTGTTGGGGGGGCAGCCAGAGGGGCTCAGAGAACCCCTGGGTTCTGAAGCAGCCCTGAAAGCCAGCAAGATCTGCCCCCTCCTCTCTGTGCAACCCCGCGCCAGCAAGTCCCCAAAGGAGAAGGATCCAAGTTGTCCTAAGGGTGGCTTCCATCTCTTTGGAGTGCTCCTTCAGGGGTGTCGGAAACTCTTCAGCAGACTGAGACTAGCACTGGGGACAACACTCCACCAGAGTGTTGATGCTGTGTTGCTGGGCACTGTCCCTTACAGTTCCCTCCCTCTGTATTTACTTAGTTCCAACAGGGAATCAGTTAGTTGGTGATTTTGTTCTGGTCATGAGGTGGCAGAGAGACCTGTCCTTGCTGACCTTTGCTTTTTCCCAGTGGTTCTCGGCTGGCCTTAGGCTATTTGTAGGTCACCGTGGAATCCTTGTCTTCCTCTGATGGCGCCCGGAGCCGCTCGATCACCTCTGTGGTGATTTCTTCACCGTTCTCCACAGTTCCCATTTGTGGGGTGCGGTGCCTGAAATAGTTCCTCTCTACTCAGTGTCCCACTTGATCTGTAGTTCGTTCTTGCAGTTTTTTTTTCCCTCCTTTCCGTTGGTCGGAGAGAGCCTACTCAGTGGGTGGGGGAGGGTGGTGAAACTTTTCTCAGACGTGACCCAAGAACCCCAACTGTAAACCCACCACCTCTCCAAAATATCACTCCTCACCAATGTCAACGTTATAAAAACAAGCAAAGTCAGAGAAACAGTCAGCAAGAGGCACATCGAGGAGAACTGGCTGTAACTGAGTGAGGCAATTTGGATTATGGAACATAAAATGTGCATTAGGAAAAACTGATGAAATTAAGCACGGAGTTTGGTAACTGTGTCAACATTGCTTCATTAGCTGTGAAAAAAAAAAAAAAGACAACTGTATTCATGTAAGATGTTAACAAAGTGGAAATGGTGTGGGATGAATAAGAACTGTACTATCTTTGCAACTTTTCTGTAAATTTAACAGTATTCATTAAATGTTATGTTTTTTTTTTTTTAAGTCCTCAATACTAAATAGGTTGTAAAAGGAAAAAATGATCTACTTTCCTGTTTCCCAAGGTTTTGTTATCCAGAGGCTGGAGAGAGGGGTCCTGGGGAGAAAAGCTGGAAACCTCACACCCAGGGCATTCCCCCGAGTCTCCTGTCCTCTGAGCCCTGCTTCTCTGACTCCTCACAGAGCATCTCACCACCAGGATGCCGCCCTCCAGGACCCCCAACTCTGCCCATCTCAGAACCGGCCCTGTCCGGGCAGCTCCACCAGAATCCGAAACACTCCACCAGAATCGGGAAACAGTCAGACAACCCTTTTTATACCAGGGCTGCCCTGTAACAGTTTGGCGCAGTAAAGAAAAGGGGAGCCAAGCTAAACTTCCTCAAAGGAAGGGACAATTCATTGCGCCCCCAGGCAAGCGTCATACCCAAGATGGGTGTCCCTGAAATCGTGCCCGTTGTGGGGGGAGATGTCATTTCATAGGGTGAGGAGAGGTTAGGCAGGAAAACTGGGTTGGTAGCGGGGGGGAAACAGGCTTAGGGGGAACTAAGTTGTTTTTTCGTGGAGCCGAGTTGTTTTCTCCTGCTTATGGCTTCAGTTTCGGTTTGATGGAATCAGGGGTACTGGTGTCAGGGCCATCCTGTTGTTTGTATGTGGGCTTCCCCATTCCTGGCCCCTGCATCGACCTTTCATACCAGCCTTTTGTTGAAAAGGGGCAATGGTTCTCTCTTTGGCTACTTCCTGCTGGACAGGGGCAAAGACCAGGGTGGGCGCTCAGGCCTGGTTATGAGACAGTCTTTGCAGCGCGAGGATATGGGTGGAGAAGGAGTTGGTTAAAGGTGGTATGGGACAATTCTTGGATCCGGTGTTGGATGAAATGGACTAAGCATGGGGCAAAAAGAAAAAATGAGGAGATTAGGATAAGAAGCCCTGTGAGTGGTAATACCTGGTCCGAGGCTGTGCTGATCTGGAATTGCTGGGCATAGACAGAAGAACTGGAAGTGGCTTGAAGAGATGGGATTAGAAACAGAGGAAGGAGAGGGGCCTCCCCGGTGGTGCAGCGGTTGACGGTTGAGCGCTGGGTTGTGAAGCTGCCCACAGCCTCTACAGCACTGGTTCAATCCCTGGCCTCAAGGCGAGCGTCCCACATGGCGGGCAGACCTCTCCTGCCGCCCACTGCTCCCCTCAGCAGTGTGCTTCGTCAAGTCTGCCTGTTCTGCTCTTCGCTTTGTCTCTGGTGAGTTCTCTCACCCTCTTGTGTTTCTGACTGTACCCAGTCCTTGCATAAATAAATCTTTAAAGAAAAAAAAAAAAGAAACAGAGGAAGGAGAATCAGAGGGCCTCTACTCTATAGGCTGAGTGGGATGTGGACCAGGGATGCATTGATGCAAACCCGAGTTGGGCCCATGTGCTTGTATACATACTGCTTGTCCACAGGGACCACTTTGACCCTGGACAGCTGATGCCTTGACAGCCATTGGTGTAGTCAGGATGATCATGTGTGGACCCATCCACTTTGGCGGAAGTGGTTTTGGAGAGATGGCTTTCAGAAGAACCTGGTCTCCAGGGCACAGCAGGTTGACAGGTGCATCAGGGGACAGAGGCACAGGTTGTGGCAGACAAAGGTCTGCGTGTTCTTGGAGCAGCTGTCTGAGCAAAGAGAAGTATGGAAAATATCCAGCCAACAGTGTAGATTGGACGCGGAGCTCATGGTTAGTAAGAAGAGGTCTGCCATACATCCGTTCAAGGGGGCTCAGGAACAAGGGGCCATGGGGAGTGGTTCGGAGGTGCACTAAAGCCAGTGGGAGCAGCTCCACCCAGGATTTGTGGGCTCTGTGGAGAGTTTGGCTAGGTGGTCTCTGGTCAGACCATTTACCCGTTCTACCTTACCAGAGGATTGCAGTCGGGAGGGAATGTGTAGTTCCCAGGTGATGCCCAGGGAGGAGACCTGTGGAGTAATCTTTGAGATAAAGGCAGGTCCACTGTCCGAATGGTGATGGTGTCCCCCGTAGTAAGAAGAGGGTGTTACCTGCGTTAGGGAGTGGAACACCCGTGAAGCCTGGCAGGATGGAGAGTCGAGGATTGGGAGAGGGAGATGAGAGGGTCTTTGACAAAGAGAGTAGAAATCTAACAGACAAGAGGGTGATGGAGGGGAGAGAGCCTGATGAGTGAGCAGGTCCTGGAGCCAATGTGGAGAACTAACATTTACAGGTTGGCCCAGTGTGGGTTTTAAGGCCTTAGGTCTAGCGAGACGAGAAGCTGTCGCAAGTGTACGCAGGCAGGGCTGCCATCCTCTTACAGTGGGATCCATTTGTTTAGAGAAATAAGCAACTGCTCGCTGGACTGGTGTAGGTTGGCCCAGAACCCCTAGAGCAACGCCCTGTTCCTCATCTGTCAATAACAGGAATGGCTTTCCCGGGTCTGGGAGTGCGAAGGCTCATCTCAGAGAGCTTTTCCTGGATAAAGCAGAGAAAATGGGGTGTAGAAACAAATAAAAGCATGATCATGATCACCAGGCCTACTATGGGAAGGATCCATGGCAGTAAGGGAGAGTTGGTCCAAGTTTGGATGTCCTGGCCCCAGCTTCAGCTGACAAAAGGTCAGTCAGAGGGGGCTTTGCTTGTCAGATGAGCAAGCCCAGGAATGTGTTGGAGGAGGGGGAGACACCTGAGTACACACGATTTCTCACCAAAAATTCCCTCTCAGACCTTCAACACTTTCTCTTGCTTGCTTTCATTCTAATGCCATTTCATTTTACCCATCTGGCTTTACATAATCTTAAGGCCCTTCAGAATATCCCTCTTCCATACATTTCTTTTTTCAAACACACATACCTCACCTCACTTGCATTTACCAGACTTAGCAAAACCTTAGTTTTAGAAGGGAATTGAACACCATCTAACCAATGATGAAAAAACACCAATTTAAGGTAGACAGCCCCTGTAGTTTTTCATTCCTGTACCCAGTGATTTAATTGGCAGGGAATGGTGTCCAAAGCCTGCATCTGTTGGGCATATTAATGTTTCCAATTTGGCTAAGGTCACCCTGCAGGGTTTGAATCCAGGGAGGAGGAAGGGTGGGTAGCCCTCTGGAGAGGATTTTTAAAAGGAGAAATTCCAACTGGACTGACACTGTGTAAGAATCCCAAGTTGCAAAATCCCTTCTGCACGTACTCCATGACGAGCTGCAGCTTCGGCCCAGGGGACACTGGACACCTAGGTGTGCTCACTGCGGGACTGAGACTGATCATAGCCTAGGCTTCGTGGAGCAGGAAGATGTGCGGATTTTCCAGCTGAGCAGGTCATGGTGGATTAGGGCTGCTCTGTGAATAACCTCTGCCCACCTTGGAGAGTCCCGTTTGGATTCTAATATACTGGTCCCAGAGTCTTTCTTAAGGGGAGCTAGAGAGCCTATCTTTGTGCTCCTTGCAATCTGCACGATTTACCACCCAGGCCCAAGCCTTTGCAAGAGCTCCTGCATCCTCTGCACCATCTGTGTGCCCAGGGGTGAGCAGCAGGTCTCTCCCACCAAGGGGGCAGTACCTAAGATGGGGGAGAGAGGCCTAGGGTTCTTCGTCTGTGGCCCTGGGACCTCTGGAGGCTCTGCCCACACAGCCCCACACCCCTCTCCTGGTCCTGTACCTGCTCAACTCTCCCCAACCCATCCGCACGCCAACCCTCACCCGCTCTGCTCCTCTCCAGATGCTTCACCAGTTTCGTTGCCTGCCTGGTCCTTCACCTGCTCTGCCCCAGGGACATCAGTGCTGCCCAGACTTCTGTGCTGCAGTCCTGTGAGTCTCATGCTGCTCTTGGCCCCTCTGACTGGGCCCAGCCCCAGAGCCTCTCCAGAGCCTCAACCTTCCCTGGTGTACTCCTGTTCACCATGGCCACTGAGTGCTTGTTCTTTGGGGGTGGGGGGTCTTCTGCCGGGTATGGTGCTATTTTTAATCTTTGTTGCTCTCCAGTTCCAATGCTGCACAGCAGCAACAAAATTCTAGGATAATTTCTAATACTCTATCTCTGGCCCTGATGATTGCTGAAGGGGCCACTGCACTGGAAGGCCAGTCACATATTGGGGGACGTCTTAGGTTGGTGCTGGAGGGCTGGGGAGCTGGACTGATCCTGTTGGCCCTGCTTTCCTGGTCCCTCTCCAGCTGGGGGCCTGTCTCAGTGGTGCTGCCGTGCTCCCCAGTGTTCTCCAGCTGGAGGACTGACACCGCGGTGCTCCTGTGCTCCCCAGGGTCCTCCTGCTGGGGTCTAGCCACAGAGGTGCTGGTGTCCCCCCAGGCATCCTCCAGCTCTGGGCCTAGCGCAGAGGGACTGCCCTTTGGGGTGTCCTCTAGCAGGGGGCTTGGACCTGCAGCAGTGGTGTGCTGCTGCGCATCCTCCAGCTCAGGGACCTGGTGGAGTTGACCCTGTTGTCCGGGGTGGCATCCTTTCCCCTCTTTTGGATTTCCTGCTTTCGCAGGATTCCTGGCCTTGGGGCATTCCCCAAAACCTCAGGCTGAGGGAGTGGGGTGGGTATCCTTTCCAATCTTCTGCACTGGGTGTTTTCCCAGGATACCCGGCCTTGGGGTATTCCCCGAAACCTCAGGTGCCGGCGGGGTGGGTGTGGGTGGGGAGTCCTTGTAATCAGGGTAACCGGGATCCCGGAAGGTGACGCGCTTCGGCACCTGGAAGGTAACGCGCCTGGGCCGCTCCTCGCCCTCCTCCTCATAGTCCTCCTCCCCCGCCTGCTTCCTGGAGCGGAGGATCAGGTAGGTGGCCATGACCTCGCGGTACTTGTTAGTGTCAATGGCCTCCCGAATTTCCTGCCTCTGGTAGCCCAGGCGCTCCATACCTTTGGTTATGGCCAGGTCCTGGGGCAGAGCGACGGCTCGCTGAAGGGCAGGAGTCCCCTGCTCGTTTCTGCTACCCAGGCGTGCTGCTGGATGCTCTCCAGGGTGCTGCGCTTCCAGGGGTCCCGTGCCAGCATTTTGGCCAGCAGGTCCCCGCCCTGGACCATGAAGTAGGTGGTCTGGTGGACGTTCCCACCCAGGACGCACTCCCTGATTGCCCTGAGGCTGGGCCCCCTGAAGGGCAGTGTGCCGGTCACCATTTCGTAGGGCATGATGCCCAGGCTCCACACGTCCACCTTGGGGCCGTTGTACTGCTGGCCAAGGTAGACCTTGGGGGCCCTGTATTCTGGGCGACAGCAGCACGTGCTCAGTGCCTGGGGGAAGCCTTGGACACTGAGCCTGAAGAGGTAAAGGACCTATAGAAAGAAAACTATAACACACTATTAAAAGAAATAGAAGAAGACACAAATAAATGGAAAGACATCCCCTGCTCATGGATTGGTAGAATAAACATTATTAAATGGCCATCCTACCAAAAGCAATATACAGATTCAATGCTATTCCAATCAAAATCTCAATGTCATTCTTCAAAGAACTAGAACAATTATTGATGAAATTCATATGGAATTACAAAAAACTCCGAATAGCCAAGCTCTCCTGAAAAAAAAAAGAAGGGAATGGAGGCATCACACTCCCAGACTTCAAACTCTACTACAAAGCCATAATCATCAAAACTGCATGGTATTGGAAGAAGAACAGACACACAGACCAATGGAATCGAATAGAAAATCCAGAAATAAACCCACAGATTTATGTCAACTAATCTTTGACAAAGGAGCAAAGACTATGCATTGGAGCAAAGAAAGTTTGTTCAATAAATGGTGCTGGGAAAACTGGGTTGCCACATGCAAAAGAATGAAGCTTGACCACTACCTCACACCATACACAAAAATCAACTCAAAATGGATTAAAGAACTAGACATAAGACCTGAAACCATAAAATACATAGAAGGAAATATAGGCGAAACACTACATGATTTGCACATCAAAGACATCTTTACAAACACATCACCCAAAGCAGTGATAGTGAAGGCAAAGATAAACAGCTGGGACTACATCAAATTAAAGAGCTTCTGCACAGCAAAAGAGACAATAACAAAAACAAAGAGAAACCCCACCAACTGGGAGAACATTTTTTTTTATTTTTATTTTTTTTTTAATTTTGTTTTTTATTTATTTTTTTGATAATAAATTTTATTGTTATATTCCCCATACAATTGCAGTCCCCCCATTCTGACCCAATCCCTCCCCTCCCGCCCCGCCCCCCTAAAAGTGTCTCTGGTTCATAGTTTTTTGTTGATTTTGATTTTCACTTTCTTATAGTTATTCATTTTCCTGGTCCCTTATTTAAGTTTTCTAGATTCCTGCTATGAGTGAGACCTTCCGGTATTTTCTTTTTCTTTTTGGCTTATTTTGCTGAGCATGATCCCTTCCAGCGCCATCCATGTTGCGGGAGAACATTTTTTTACACAACACTAATGATAAAGAACTGATCACAAAAATCTGCAAAGAGCTGATGAGACTCAACAACAACAAAGAAAATAATCCAGTCAAAAATTGGGCAGAAGAGCTAAAAAGAAACTTCTCTGAAGAGGAAATGCAAATGGCCAACAGACATATGAAAAAATGTTCAACATCACTTGTCATCAGGGAAATGCAAATCAAAACTACCATGAGATACCATCTTACACCAGTGAGAATGGCACATATTAAAAAAACTAGCAACAACAAATATTGGCGAGGGTGTGGAGAAAAAGGAACTCTCTGCACTGCTGGTGGGAGTGCAAACTGGTCTAACCACTATGGAGAGCTGTGTGGAGATTTCTGGACCTACTAAACATAGAGCTTCCATATGATCCAGCAATTCCACTCCTAGGTATTTACCCAAAGGACACAGAAACATCAATTCCAAAGAACACCTGCACCCCTACGTTTATAGCAGCACTACTTACAATAGCTAAGCTTTGGAAACAGCCCAAATGCCCAAAAATAGATGACTGGATCAAGAAGATGTGGTACATATATACCATGGAATATTACTCAGCATTCAAAAAAGATAAACACATGCAGTTTGCAGCAACATGGATGGCGCCGGAAGGGATCATGCTCAGCGAAATAAGCCAGAAAGAAAAGCAAAACTACCGGATGGACTCACTCATAGCAGGAATCTAGAAAACTTAAATAAGGGACCAGGAAAATGAGTAACTATATGAAAGTAAAAATCAAAATCAACAAAAAACTTTGAACCAGAGACACTTTTTTGGGGGTGGGTGGCGGGAGGGGAGGGATTGGGGTCAGAATGGGGGGGGGTTTGCAATTGTTGGGGAATATAAAAATAAAATTTATTATTAAAAAAAATGAATAACTACTTTTTAAAACTAATGCACATGACCAAAGTTTTAAAAAAAAAATCAAAAAATCTGTTTGTATCACTATCTAATGCCTTAGGAGTATTAGTTATAAATGACAACTATATAAAGTCTAATAAAAAATTCCCAATTTTGAGATCAGGATTTAAGATTTTGGTAATCAAAAACTAGATCAAAACTTAATGGTTGAATTTGTAGCATTCAAGCCTTACAGTTTTCATGTTGAGTATCAATATTTTATGTTGAAATGTCTCTATTTTGAAAAGGAAGCACACAGTATTCAGGAAAAAAAAAGAGTAATTGACCTAGTCTACATCAAAAAAGATAAGTTTGCATTTTGATGGTTAGTCCTAAATCTCTTGATAAAATTCTTTTCCAGAAAAATCCCAGATTGACTTCTTTCTTTCCCCTTGTCCTAGCAAAATCTAGCCTCATGGGCAAGTTCCTTAGCAACACTGTGTTCCTCACAGGTATGTAGGAAATGTATATGATATTAAGTCTCTCTTATTTTTCTTGGTTTTCATCAATCTATCTAGTACTTGCCTAAGAAAGAAATTTGGTTTTTGGGATGTTAGAATTTGCAACTCTGAAATTAATTTAAAATTCCTGTCCTAAGAAAAACTAACAGCTACAATTGGTATCTCTCCCTTAAATTTTTTCTTTTATCACTATTTAAATGGTGGCCAAATTTCATATAAAACTAAGGTCTTATTAAGTTTAAGAATGAGAATGTTAAACAATATCACTTTCTCTAAATATTGTTGAGCTTGCAGGTTTATTTTTTTGCTTCTTATTATAAGAAAACTAAAATTTAATGACATCTCACCTAAACAAATTAAGACAGTTAAAATATGTGTTTCTGTATGAGATATCCAAGATAATAGGGTGGTCCCCAGGTAAAGGGGAAGTTCCAGGTTCCCTGCCCAACCCAAAGGAAGAGAGGGAAGGGAGCTGAGAAGGGAGAGAAGAAGCTGCAGTGGAGACTGAGAAGGAAAGAAGCAGGATGGAGCCAGAAGGAGACCTGGAGGAGGCACATGGAGCCGAGAGACACGTGCAGAAACTGCACTTGCCTTTTGGTCGTGGACTGGGTGACAACAGCATGGGCAAGAGACCGGTGGGGAGGTGACAATGGTGGTTTTTGTCTTGATTTTGATTTTGCTGTTTTCCTCCCACACTTGTCTGGTTGTTTCTGATCCTTTTCTGTGGGTCCCCACTGGAAGGCGCTTTAGACTTTGGAGAGGCTTTCAGGACTTGCTCTAGGCCAATCCTGTTTGGGTGGACTTTTCCCCACAAGGGGATGGGTAACTTTGGATGCTTATTTTAGAAACTATATTCTTTACCTTTCCTGCATTGTTTACTAATTGTATTAACGTTCCTTTTCATTTAAGTCTCATATGTTTTCTGTTGATGCGGCGGATGGCAGAACCTATTTAGAGCAGGCAGGTTTGTGGTGTCTGGGCTGCCCTTCTCCCTGACCTCTAACAGATTCTTTGTCTTTTCTGTATTGTTTACTAATTGTGTTAAAGTTCCTTTCCATTAAAGTCTTAAATGTTTTGTGTCCATGCGGCAGATGGCAGAAACTATTTCGAGCAAGCAGCTTTGGGGGTTCTGGGGTGCCCCTCTCCCTGCCCTGTAGTAGACTGACTACTGACACCTCCTGGATGACAAGTGA
The DNA here is from genome assembly GCF_964194135.1 of Talpa europaea. NCBI lineage: Eukaryota > Metazoa > Chordata > Mammalia > Eulipotyphla > Talpidae > Talpa > Talpa europaea. The sequence goes on along the minus strand of NC_140068.1, from coordinate 123,197,708 downwards.
TAGGGCCCAAGGACGTCACCAGGTCCCCAATGTCATGGTCTCTGTGGTTAAGCCTAGAGTAACCCTGGATGTCACAGGTAAGATATTAATTCTCTGATTGCTATAGGAGCCACTTACTCCATACTCACCCAGCATTCGGGACCCAGGTTCCCCTCCTCACAAAATAGGAATACCTTAATAGCAGACATAATAGAAAGATTGGAAAGGAGGTACCCTGACACCAGAACCTGACTCACAAGGAGGTAGGGATAGAGGCAAATAGCATGACCATTAACTCAGCGGTAGAGGTCATGACCCTTAGGCACCAGGGCCTTATCACAAGGCATGAGACCCAAGCAGGATCAGATGCTCTAGGGAGTGGAGCACAGGCCTGAGGGGAAAGATTTGGAGATTGGGCCCATCCTGGAATCTCCACTCCCCATCCTGGTATCTCCAGTGCCTCTTGGATTCTGCGTGGTTATCCAAAATCAGCAACCAACTGACGGCTCACAAGGAGTGACCCCCCCAAACAGAAGAGGACTGTGTCTGTAAATTCTCTGCACTGGCTCGGGGCAGCACTCCCTCTGCCCACCTGGGACTGTGTAGGTTCCTCTTCTTACCAACTCTCTCCCTCTGCAGGGCAGCAGCTTCCTGCCCGCCTATGACATGTCAAGGCTGCCAGCCTTCAACCATGCAGGCCTCTCTCAGCAAAACCTGCCCCTTTCCCTTTCCCCAATAAACCTGTTTTTTAAATGTAACTACCGTCTCTGTCTCGTGGAGAAACTCGCCTGGGAAACTCGCCGCGTGCCACTGACAGGGGAGCTCTGCAGATACCTATCCCAGAGTGAAGCCCAGGACCCCGCTGTAACGCAACCAACCCATTCCAGGTGTGTTTATGAACGGTTCTAGCAGCCACATGCTCCTCGCTCTTGTTTGTAGTCGCCGCTCTCCTCCACACACTCCATTGTCCTCCTCCACCCTCGACACCGCACCCCCACCCTACTCCAGGTGCCGCCATCAGGCCTGCGTTCAGGCCCGCACTGATGCGTCATCTCTCCTAATGGCGGGAGAGCAGAAAAGCCTGATACTTTTTACCTTACCCTACAATCCACCCCCTCAGGGTTTTCTGCCAGACCATCCACATATACACAATTTTGTTTCTTAGCAAACATAAACAACGCAGCCATGTCCCATAAAAGTAAATAGTACACATCACACTATAACAACAAAATACAACAGAACACAAGTTAGTCCAGGCGAGGTACCAACCTAGTGGCAAAAGACATTCATTGGCACCAGCAGATGATCCCCAAATCTGCTGCCGAAGGCACTGCAGCATGCAAAGTGGGAACTAGCTTATTTAACTCATGATAATCTACCGTCATGCGCCAAGAGCCATCGGCTTCTTCACTGGCCACACCGGTGAATTGTCGGGGCTGTGGGCAGTACGCACAATGCCCGCTTTCTCCAGTTCTGATATTGTGCCCAATTTCCTTGTAGACTCCGGGCAACTGATATTGGTTGGTATTAGTCACTTGCCTAGGGACTGGCAGTTGTGTGGGCAGATGCTTAGCGTGTCCTCTCACCACTGCCTTTACCACACGCACTCTAAGGTGAAACTCTCCGGCTGTGGTCTCTCGCCATAAGCCACATAGTACATCCACCCCCAGGATGTACTCCAGGACGGGCAACACATATACTTTATACTCTTTTGGGGGGTAATGGCCCAATCCCCAGAGATAGTCTCACTGATGTCACCTTGACACTCTGGCCTCCATAGCCATCAATACAAGTAGACCTGTGAAATCTTTCTGGATTTCCATAGAGCAGAGTACATTCTGCTCCTGTGTCTACCAGAGCTAAAACCCTTTGCATGTTAGTTGGGGACCAGTGGATGGCAAGCTCCACATGTGGCCTCCGGTCCCCGCCCGTCCCCTGTGGACGGGTTCCTTGGCCCTCACCCTATTTGAAAGCGATCAGGCCATCACCCGAGGATGGGGTTGGCAGCAAGTGTCTTCCAGGCGCAGGACATGTGCCTGAGGCCTGGAGCTTCCAGGCTCCCTCTGAGCAGCAGTCCTTCTCATGGGTGTGAACCTCTGGTCTTCTTGCAGCAGCTGCCATAATTCCAACAAATATAGATTGGGCTGTGCGTGTATTTTAGTGCTATCTACACCTGCTCTCACTAAATCTGTCCACATTTGGTTATGGGTGACTTTAATAAATTCTGTGGTGCCTAGAAGATTCCTTTCCCTCCTTGGCATTCCTTTTAACTTTTCAACAACTACCCATATTCCCTCCTGAGTTTGAGAGCGCCAGTTCTCAACTTCGCCCAAGCTGGCTATCACTGTTGTGACGTCGTGTAGCTGACGACTCACATGGGGTGCTACAACTGCCATGAGGGATCCAAATGAGGATGAGGGGACATTTTTTAATACCAAGTCTCTCATCCCTGCTGTGAAACGCTCATCATCAGGACCACGGGAATTCACATTAAACATGGCCTGCTGCATCCCCAATTCCCGAAGGACCTGTACCAGCTCGGCGTACGTCTGCCATCCACTTACTGTGTCCGGCACGTCTCCTGCATCAGCCAGACTGTCCGTATGGCAGCCATTATCCATTCCCGGAGGGTGTGGTCGCCCTGGCCATACCGCTGGCTGTTCTGTAGCCTCTGTCGCAAGGATGGGTGTAAACCATGGAGGCCAGTCTCTCCATCACTTGTGCCGTGCAAATGATCCCATCCAGCCCCAGGCCCCACAAATGTAGCAGCCAGGCTGCCAAGGGTTCCCCTGGTTTCTGGTGGAAACTGTTTGTCCAAGTCCACCAGTTCCGCCTGGGTGTATGGTTGATAGGAAGTAAATTCTGTCATTTGTGGTGGTCCAGCAGCCTGACCACCCACCTGGGGCCATGGGTGGCTGCCGCTTTATTTCTGAGTCACCACTCGGCGGGCCCAGAGCATGGGACCAGCCTCCACCTCCTCTCCAGAGGAGTCCGGCATCTCAGGGGTCGCAGGTTGGTTTGCCATTGCTGGTTGTGACTCGGACAAAGGGGCAGCCTCCCTCTCCTCCTGTCCTGAGGAGGGGTCTGGCATCTCTGGAGTCATGGGTTGGTTTCCCACCACCAGCTGCGATTCGGGCAAAGGGCCAGCCTCCCTCTCCTTCCTTTCTGAGCTGGAGTCTGGCATCTCCAGAATGGTGGGTTGGTTTCTCTGAACTTCTTCCTCCAGAATCCTCAAACATTGTAGTTTTCGCATCTTTTCCCGCATCTCATCCCATACTCGCTGGACTCTAGATTGCTCTTTCTGCCTGGACTCAAGCAGAGCTGTGAGAAACACCCATCCCACTGCTCCTGCCACCTCGCGGGAACTGCATCTGTAACAGGGTGGTCCCCAGGAAAGGGGGAGGTTCCCTGCCCCACCCAAGGGAGGGTGGAGCTGAGCAGGAAGAGGAGAAGCTGAAGAAGAGACTGAGGAAGGAAGCAGGATGGAGCAAGGAGACCTGGAGGAGGCGCATGGAGCCTAGAGACATGTGTAGAAACTGTGCTTGTCTTTTGGTCGTGGACTGGGTGACACAGATGTGGGTGAGACCCGTGGGGAGGTGACAATGGCAGCTTTTATCTTGATGTTGATTTTGCTCTTTTCCTTCCGGGCTTGTTCAGTTGTTTGTGACCCTTTTCTGTGGGTCCCCACTGGAAGATGCTTTAGACTTGTAGCAGGCTTTGGGGCCTTGTTCTGGGCCAATCCCATTTGGATGGACTTTTACCCACGAGGGGACGGGTAACTCTGGATGTTTCATTTAGAAACTAGACTCTTTGCCTTCCCTGTATTGTTTCCTAGTTTTATTAAAGTTCCTTCCCATTAAAGTCTCCTATGTTTTGTGTTGATGCGGCGGATGGCAGAACCCATGTAGAATAGGCAGGTTTGCGGGGTTTGGGCTGCCCCTCTCCCTGTCCTATAACACATCCACTCAGGGTTTCTTCTATTTCATACAGGGCCTGTTCCAACTGCCCTGGGGATCCATCTACCTCTGGCCATTCCTGGAGAGGTGCCCACAGGGCGAGGAGGTTGGCCACCGAGTACCATCTGCTCGTGGCTGGCCACCTGGCAACCCCTCCCCAGGTTCCAAAGGGTTTCGTCTGCGTAGAGCCGTCCTGCTTTGAACCATCCTGCCGTCTACGCTAGTTGTAGTGCAACCAACCCATCCCGGGTAGGTTTATGAACAGATCTAGCACCCACATGCTCTTCATCGCTGTTTGTAGTCACCGTCCTCCTCGTATGGGGTGGAAATGGGTGATCTCCCGTGCTTGTCAAAATTAACTGCCTTGGAGACAGGCTGCTGCTTGGAGCCTGGCTAAGAGGCAGCGAGCCCTGCCCCTGCGACCCGCATCAGTGTCAGTCTGGGATTCCCAGCCAGGCTCCTGGCGGGGACCTGCTTCAGGGCCTGGGGGCATGGTTGTGTCAGTGAAGTGGCCTGATCTGGGTGGCCTTGAGCAGACTGAAAAACAAGTTCTCTTTGATTAGAGGTCAGGGTGGAAGAGAGGATAACGTGTAGTCATGACACCGAAGGTTATAGGTGTAACCTTAGGTGTAACCTTGGGTAAGATAACGAAATTCTTTGGTGTAGGTAGTGGGGTCCTTAGTGAAACAGCCGAGATGCTTTTCAATCTGGGAGAGATCAGACAGAGGGAAAGGATCGTGGACTCCACCTGCTCCTTCAGTCCCCGCAACCTCCCTAAGGGGACAAAGAGGACGACTGTGAGAGCAGGTGTGGTAGCTGGGAGGTGGAAGCGGGGGCAGGCCTGGGGAGCTGAAGGAGGTGAAGACTGAACATCTAGAGGACAAGAGAACGCAGAAGAGGAGAGAGCGAAGAGGGAGAGGAGAATGGAGACTTGGAAAGTACAACTGGTTTGCAGGAGGGAGAGATGGGAGGGCATGAGAAAGGGACACCTGGACTGGATGGGCTTCCCCAAATCAGAACCAGGAGCAATGGGGGTCGGCTGGTGTAGGCCCGCGGTTTATGGAACAGTCGACCAGGATGGGGGTGAGGAGAGGAGCCAGGTAACCAGGGGTGAGGGCCTCCTAGGAAGGAGGGTCAGGCAGGTGACTCACCCCAAGGATCAAGGCCGGTGGTGGATGTGAGGCGTCTGCCATGGAGAGGAGAGGTCCCAGGGACGGGAAGGCGGCCCCAGCGCCAGGGGACACAGCCTTCCAGGTTTCGGGCACCAAGATGAAAGGTTTGGCGCGGTAAAGAAAAGGGGAGCCAGGCTAAACTTTCTCAAAGGAAGGGACATTCATTGTGCCCCCAGGCGAGCTTTGCTGATTCAAGGTGGGGTGTCCCTGAAGTCACGCCCGTCGTGGGGGGAGATGTCATTTCATAGGGTGAGGAGAGGTTAGGCAGGAAAACTGGGTTGGCAGGGGGAACAGGTTTAGGTGGAACAAAGTTGTTTTTTCGTGGAGCCGAGTTGTTTTCCCCTGCTTATGGCTTCAGTTTCAGTTTGATGGAATCAGGGGTACTGGTGTCAGGGCCATCTTGTTGTTTGTATGTGGGCTTCCCCATTCCTGGCCCCTGCATCGACCTTTCATACCAGCCTTTTGTTGATAGGAAAAGGGGCGACGGTTCTTTCTTTGGCTACTTCCTGCTGGACGGGGGCGAAGACCGGGGTGGGGGCTCAGGCCTGGTTATGAGAAGGTCTTTGCAGGGACAGGAGGACATGGGTGGAGGAGTTGGTTAAAGGTGCTACGGGGCGGATCTTGGATCCCGTGTTGGATGAAATGCAGTAAGCATGGGGCAAAAAGAAAAAAATAAGGTTAGGTTCAGAGGCCCTGTGAGTGCTAATACTTTGCCTGAGGCTGCGCTGATCTGGAATTTCCAGGTATAGATAGAAGAACGGGAAGTGGCTTGAAGTGATGGGATTAGAAACAGTGGGTCTCTGCTCTGTAGGCTGAGTGGAACCTGGACCAGGGGAGCAGTGATGCGTGCCCGAGTTGGGCCCAGCACTTGCATACATACTGCTTGAGTAGGTCCTGGAGCCGATGTGGAGAATTAACATCTACAGATTGGCCCAGTGTAGGTTTTAAGGCCTGTCTAGCGAGACGAGCAGCTGCCGCAAGTGCGTGCAGGCAGGGCTGCCATCCTCTTACAGTGGGATCCCTTTGTTTAGGGAAATAAGTAACTGGTCGCTGGACAGCCCAGGTTGGCCCAGAACCCCTAGAGCAATGCCCTGTTGCTCATCTGTCAATAACAGGAATGGCTTTCCCGGGTCTGGGAGAGCGAAGGCTCATCTCAGAGAGCTTTGCGTGGATAAAGCAGAGAAAACAGGGTGTAGAAACAAAGAAAAGCATCATCATAATCACTGGGCCTACTAGGGGCAGGATCCATGGCAGTAAGGGAGAGCTGGTCCACATTTGGATGTCCTGGCCCCAGCTTCGGCTGACGAAGTATCGATCAGAGGGGACTTTGCTGGTCAGATGAGCAAGTCCATGAATGTGTTGGAGGAGGGGGAGACACCTGAGTACACATGATTTCTCACCAATATCTCTCTCAGACCTTCAACACTTTCTTTTGCTTTCTTTCTTATGCCATTTCATTTTACCCATCTTGAACACCATCTAAACAATGATGAAAAACACAAATTTAAGGTAGACAGCCCCTGTAGCTTTTCGTTCCTGGACCCAGTGATTTACTTGGCAGAGACTGGTGTCCAAAGCCTGCATCTGTTGGGCGATATTAACGTTTCCAATTTGGCTAAGGTCACCCTGCAGGGTTTGAATCCAGGGAGGAGGAGGGGTGGGTGGCCCTCTGGAGAGGATTTTTAAAAGGGGAAATACCAGCTGGGCTGACACTGTGTAAGAATCCCAAGCTGCAAAAATTTGAGGTGACAATGCTCACTGTGGGACTGAGTTTGATCACAGCCTAGGGCTTCCTGGTGTAGGAAGATGTGCAGATTTTCCAGCTGAGCAGGTCGTGTGGAGTAAGGTTGGTCTATGCATAAACTCTGTCCACCTTGAAGAGTCCTGTTTGGATTCTAATATACTGGTCCCCGAGTCTTTCTTAAGGGGAGCTAGAGACCTTCTCTATCTGCTCCTTGCAATCTGCATGTTTTACCACCTGGACCCAAGCCTTTGCAAGAGCTCCTGCATCCTCTATGCCATCCCTGTGCCCAGGATAGAGCAGCAGGTCTCTCCCAGCAAGGGGGCAGTATGGTCCTCAGGGAACTGAGCCTATGATGGGGGAGAGAGGCCCAGGGTTTCCTGCCTCTGGCCCTGGGGCCACCCACACAGCCTCATACCCCTCCTGGGCCCTGTACCTGCTCAGCTCTCCCCAGCCCCTCCACACCCCACCACTCACCCACTCTGCTCCCCTCCAGGTGTTTCACCAGTTCCGTGGCCCTCCTGGCCCTTCACCTGCTCTGCTCAGGGACATCAGTTTTGCCCAGATTTCTGTGCTGCAGTCCCATGGGTCTCATGCTGCTCCTGGCTCCTGTGACTGGGCCCAGCCCCTGAGCCTCTCCAGAGCCTCAACCTTCCCTGGTGTACTCCTGTTCACCATGGCCACTTTGTGCTTTGGGGTGGGGAGGCTTTTGTCTGGTGTGGTGCTATTTTTAGTCTTTGTTGCTCTGCAACTCGAATGCTGCACAGCAGCAACAAAATTCTAGGATAATATCTAATATCCTGTCTCTGGCCCTGATGATTGCTGAAGGGGCCACTGCACTGGAAGGCCAGCCACGTCTTGGGGGAGGTCTTAGGGGGGTGCTGGAGGCCTGTGGAGCTGGACAGATCGTGCTGGCCCTGCTTTCCTGGTCCCTTTCCAGCTGGGGGCCTGTCTCAGTGGTGCTGCCGTGCTCCCCAGTGTCCTCCAGCTGGAGGACTGACACCAAGGTGCTACTGTGCTCCCTGGTGTCCTCCTGCTGGGGTCTGGCCACAGAGGTGCTGGTGTCCCCCCAGGCGTCCTCCAGTACCGGGCCTAGCGCAGAGGGTCTGCCCTTCGGGGCATCATCTAACAGGCGGCCTGGCCCTGCGGCGGTGGTGTGCTTCTGGGCTTCCACCAGCTCAGGGACTCCTGCGGAGATGACCCTGGTGCCCGGGGTGGCATCCTTTGCCCTCTTTTGGACTTCCTGCTTTCGCAGGATACCCGGCCTTGGGGTATTCCCCGAAACCTCAGGCTGCGGGAGGCTGTCCTTGGAATAGGGGTCACCGGGCTCCCGGAAGGTGACGAGCTTTGGCACCTGGAAAGTGACGCGCCTGGGCCGCTCCTGGCCCTCCTCCTCATAGTCCTCCTCCCCCGCCTGCTTCCTGGAGCGGAGGATCAGGTAGGTGGCCATGACCTTGTCGTACTTGTTAGCGTCAATGGCCTCCCGAATTTCCTGCCTCTGGTAGCCCAGGCGCTCCATACCTTTGATTATGGCCGGGTCCTGGGGGCTGAGGGACGGCTCGCTGAAGGGCAGGAGTCCCTCAGTGTTTTCTGCTACCCAGGCGTGCTGCCGGATGCTCTCCAGGGTGCTGCGCCTCCAGGGGTCTGGTGCCAGCATTTTGGCCAGTAGGTCCTGGCATTGCTCCGTGAGATAGTCGGGCAGCTGGACCCGCCTGCCCACGACGCGCACCCTGATCGCCCAGAGGTTTGGGCCCCTGAAGGGCAGTGTGCCGGTCACCATTTTATAGAACACGACGCCCAGGCTCCACACGTCCACCTTGGGGCCATTGTAGCGCTGGCCAAGGTAGACCTCGGGGGCCCTGTATTCTGGGCGACAGCAGCACCTGCTCAGCGCCCGGTTGAAGGCCTGGACGCTGAGCCCAAAGTCCACCAGCTTGACTTTCCCCTCTCGGGTCAGCAGAATGTTCTCAGGCCTCACATCCCTGTGCGCGATGCCTTTGGCATGGCAGTAGCTGAGGGCCGCGAGGATCTGCCGAAAGAGCGGCCGGGCCTCGCGCTCGCCCAGGCGCCCACGCCTGTCCAGGAAGTCCTGCAGGTCCTCCCCCTGCACGTACTCCATGACCAGCTGCAGCTCCGGCCCGGTGTCCACCACCTGGAAGAGCTCCACGATGTTCGGGTGGTGAAGGGCCTTCATGCACCCCATCTCGCGGGCCAGGAGGCGGAGGTCGGGCACCTCAGACTTGCGGACGCCCCTGATGAGCACCTTCGTGCCCGTGAGCGCGTGCAGCGCCAGCGTCACCTTGGCGTGGGAGCCCCGCCCCAGCTCCCCCAGCACCAGGTAGCTTTGCCCTTGCCGTCCCTGGGACATAGCGCCTGTGCGCTTGACTACGCTGACCACCCTCACCAGCCCTGACTATAAGCAAATACAAAAAAAAAAACAAAAACAAGGAAAATAAGGTAAAAAACAAAGAAAGAAAAATAAAATAACTAAAATAAATAGCCTAAACAAATAATTAAATAAATAAACCAATAAATAAAACAAAAGAGAACCAAAACAGGCTCTCACTGTCTCTCTCGTCGTCCGGAGTGCACAGGTCACTGTCCAGAGCTTCCCGGCTCCTGAGGACACAGGCGCAGTCCGGGCGGGCCTGATGCAGGCGGTGCCGGTGCCGTCACAAGGGCTCTTTGTGGCGTCAGAGCCACAGGCCACAGCCATTGGCAGAGGGAACCGCCAGCGGTTTCTCAGCCTTAACGAAAAAGCTGCCGCTTAACGACAACCCTTGGAATGCCCGAGAGGCCCTTTCATCGGTCCTGAGCAATCCCGTCCTGGGATTTGGCTTTTCCAGGCGTCCCCATCCTGGCCCTGCCTTGTGCAGATGCTTTACTGTCGCGCTCACACTGTGGGGAGAACAGCAAACAGGGGGGGCAGGCGGTTGGGCGCGCGCTGGGGAGCTGTCCACAGCCTCTGCCGCGCCCGCGAGGGTCCATGTGGCGCGCAGACCCCTCCTGCAGCGCCCACTGCTCCCCTCAGCAGTGGATTTCAGTCAGTCTGTCTGTTCTGTTCCAGGCTGTCTCTGGGGAATCCTCTCACCCTCCCGCGCATCTGGCCTGCACCCCGGTGCTTGCATAAATAAAATACATCTTTAAGAAAATTAAAAAAAAAATAAAGGCACAGTTACTGCTGTTGCAATGAACTAGTAAGGTTTAAATTCTAAAATTTTCAAGAGGTAATTTCAGGATTCTTTTTCAGCCTGTCTTTCTTTTTGGGGGGCTGTAATTGTGTCATGCAGTCAGTTTAGTAGAAAAATAACATTAAATAATAATGCTATATGCACAAAAGTTCCTTTGAGAAGGAATATACTAACAAATCCAATAGGTCATAACAGTACCAGTGTGCTTCAAACTAAACAAAAATGTTAGGAAATTCAGAATACTTTGTTTTTTAGGTTGCTTTTAACACTTCAACCAAAATAAAGTGATTTAATAGTGATAAATATCAGGAAGTATAAGTATCATTGGTTTAATTCTATGTATATTACATATATCAATATGTGCACTTACATATATATTAATATCTGAGGAAGGAGATTTAGAGAGGCTAATTACTTTTTCCAAGGTTACCTATATATGATATTCACTCAAAAGAAACAATGACTAATTATTGAGAAACTACACTGTACTTTTGTAGAATTGATAGTGTTCTAGTGATCAAGATATAGAGAGATTGTTGTGATAAAACTGACTTTTCAGTGGCAGGGAATAAAAGCAATATAAATAAGTTTTAAAATATCCAACAGAGAAATAACAAATGGTGATAGGAACTGTACAAAGGATCGAAACAAACCAATTGAATTTTCAATGCCATTTAGGATAACATCAAAATATGAAACCCACCAGGATATTTTTAATAAAATGTATGTATCTGTAAAGCTATGAAAACATTATTCTTTCATGGAAATGATAAGACTTCAATAAATGACAATATGAACTCTATTGACAGACCAGGATGCATACAGCAAAGTTTGGGAGAAAGCACAATTGCAGAGGGGAGCACAGAGAGGCAGAAAGGACTGAATCACCCTGCAGTAAGAAAAAGGAGGTCAGTGTTTCATGAGGACAAAGGAGAAGGAATTGTGAGACAAGGTCAAAGATATTCACAGAAACTAGTCACTCAGAACTTCCTAATTCAGGGGGATGGCCTGAACTTCAACTAATTGTGAAAATGGAGAGAGGTGTTGGCGAGTGGAGTGAATTGAATAATTTGTGTTTGAGGAAAAATCTCTTTGCATTGGGGAAACTAGATTGTAGGAGAACAAGATGCAACAGGGAAAAAAAACGGAGAAACTTGCAGTAGACAAATAGAGAGGAGTAGGACAGAGTGGTACTTTGCTTAGGATGTTAGCTAATAGGGCTGATTTGGATGGATATAGAAAGTGAGGGAAAGACAGAAATTAAAGATGCTGCCAAACTTTCTATCTTGAGCAACTTGGTAGATGTAATTGCTATTTGCTTTTTTTTTTTTTAAGATTTATGTATTTATTTATACAAGCCCTGGGTACAGTCAGAAGTGCGGGAGGGTAAGAGAATTCACCAGAGCCAGAGCAGAGAACAGAATAGGCAGAGTGACGAAATACACTGCTGAGGGGAGCAGCGGGCACAACAGGAGAGTTCTGTGGTGCCATGTGAGACCCTCGCTGGTGGCCAGGTATTGAACCGGCACTGCAGATTCTGTGGGCAGCTTCGCAACCTAGTACTCAACCCCTGCGCCACTAGGGGAGGCCCATGCTTTTTTTTTTTTTTAAGTTTTATTTTTATTTGCTGAATTCAGAGAACAAAGAGTAGAGGTTTGGGTAGATGGAAGATTGGTGTAGTTGAAGAGGTTAGGTTCCATCTTCTTTTATAAGAAATCACACCACTCTATCTAACAAAGATTATTGATATAGAATGTTGTGGGGAAGAATCAAGGTGGAGTCCCTGTTGCAGGGGTGAAAGAGTTCACCAGAGACAGATGGGAAATACCAGGCGAATTTATTGAAATGCACTGCTAAAAGAAGCAGAGGGCGAAACAGGAAGGGTGGACTGCTCAGAGTTTGGGTCCCAAGTCTCTACGCTTTAGAATCATTGACTGGTTAGGGTGACTAGTCTTGGGTGTGTCCTGACTGATGATCTGAATCAGCATAGAGGATCATCAGTTCTGGGCCTCACCAGCTTAAGGTCCATGTTTCCATGGCAGTTCCATCCACTCCCTTTATCATCCCAGCCTCCCAAACTTGCCTCTGGCCAAGGAGTGGGGGCTTGGTTTTCAAATTCTTAATGATACCTTGACAGACCACATGTGCAGGGGTGAAAAATTTCACCAGAGGCAGACTGGAGAACAGAAAAGGCACATTTGTTCAAATACACTGCTAAGAGAAGCAGCTAGGGAGACAGGAAAGATCTACAGGTGAAGAAAGATTTTGGGCTCCCTTTTATAAATAGTTTTGTCAGTTTTGCTTTGGGGAGTTAGTTTTGGGCTGGTTAGTACAGGGGTGTCTGATCCTGGGGGCTTGATCTTTGACCCAGAATGTGTCCTGGCCTTGTCTCCACATTCCTGGTCAAAGGGATCCATCTTACAGATTGGGACCCAGAGCAGCCTCATCAGTTCTCTCTGTGTTCAAGCCTCCCAAACCTTCCTGCTGGGCAAGGGGTAGGGGCTTAATTTTAACCTTATTGAACACTACCCCACCATTTGGTTTCTGTTTTTCTGCCACAGTGGATAATTTCCTATATGCGATTTACATTCCCTCTTCTTGGTCTTCACCTGTCTGCATCCATTAAATTTGGAAGTCTCTACTGACAGAAACAATTCAAAGCATGCACTTTATGACTTAACACTCTTGTATCAATAAGTGTCAAGTAAATTACCAAAAAGGGAACCCCAAATCCCCAAATTGCTTCCCCACGGAAGCAATTCTACATTTTCTTAAGAGAGAATTTCTGACAATTAAGTTGTAAGTTATGGTACAATCAAAAGAGCAAAAGGGGGTTGAATTGGGTTGCTTTATTTTTTTATTACTCATTCCCTGTCAAAACCATGTTTAATTACCAAATATTAAAACATGAGCCCATCAAATCAGCAAAAATAGTATAAATTCTGGAAAAAGGAAAGAAAATACTGTGATTTCCAGAGAAAGGATTATGTTGTCACTCCTGAAGTATACATCTGGCCCAACACGGGTGTCAGGGTTTCATTTCATAAGGTTAAAAACTAAACTCTCACTCTTACCCCACAGTCATGTTTGAGAGACTTGAGCAGAGAAGGGCATCAATAAGGCTGCCATGGGAACTGGGCCGCTAGACTGACCACCATGGCAGATAAACCAGCCCAACTCCAGGAATGCAGAGGCAGGGCCTGCACATGTGTCTGTGTCAAGGGTCTGCACCCAACAGCAGACACCCCAGCCGATAACCTGTGCAAACTGGCTCCCCAAGTAAGAAACCCTATGGAACCCTAGTGTAAAAGTCTCAAATCCTTCACACACAGCTGTATAGCTCCCTCTTGCCCCCTGTTCCCTTGCAGGGTATTTCAATAAATCCTCCTTTTCTGTTCTCTACTCCATCTCTGCCACACTCTTACACCCCCATACCTCACGCCTCCCCCAGCTATGGTTCCACCACAAAGACTGCTTAATAATGTTTGTTCCACTTAATGAACTATCCAATCATCGCTTATATCACTGACCCTGAATTATCATTATTTCTGATATAAATGTTATTAACAGCATTACCAAGCTAATATTGATGCGGCAATTAAAGATAAATTCACTGATTTTCAAACTCTAAAAAGTTCCCTTATTTTCTGTAGATTCAGAGACCTGATAAGGGAAGAAGAACACAGGCTCAGATGTCTTTCTTCACCCTCCCTATGCCAGAGAAGTTGCCCTTGAATGTTTACAAATCATGACTGTAGAACAAGGATTGACAAATTTCTCTCTCCTCAAAGAATAAATATTTCAAACTTTATTTACCATATATTGTAGTTCCTTTTGCAACTACTAAAATCTGCACTACAGCAAGGAGATAGCCAAGGACAATTAACAAATGAATGTGGCTGGTTTTTCATTGTATTTACAAGGTTGAATTTAGCCTGAGGTGTCATTTTCTTGTTCTAAGGAAATCATTTCCCTTTTCTCCACAATTTTACATCTTTGGGTTTGCTCCATGAATTTTGAAGTGGCTGGAATTTAGGATGACTTAGGAAATTTGCATCAAAATGTGGGTCTTTGAGCAACCCTCATCCATCTTGTAGATTCTGACTCCCATGTATTATAGCAAAAACTGTAAAGAACACACAGCAATCAGAATAAATGTCCTCTGAAATTAAGACCTTGAAATGTCCCTTCATAGGCCATCAGTTGATTCCATTGTTTTTAAAAATTAACTGCTGAGGGAGAAAAAATTTAAAAAAGGAAAAGTATGAGGATTGCATATAAGAGAGCAAGTCAAAATATCTCAGAATAGCTTTTATTTTTTTACATATATATACAAACAGAGCTTTGGAATTATCACAAATTTCATGAGCTCTAATAAACATCTTTGTGTTTCACTTCATTTTCTGTTAATTTTTACTGAAGTTCCACTGGTTTGTACCATTATATAGGGATAGGTTTTGGTGTACATTAAAAATTAACATTTGAATAAACAGTTTCTATTCTTCCCCATACAAGAACTCCTTCACCCAAATTCCTCAGCCCCTTTTCCTGTTTCCCTCTGGCAGCAAATATTTTGTTCTTACAGACTAAGATGTTGTTTTTGGTTTGTTTTGTTTGTTCATTTGTTTTGTTTCTCTATCATCCATATAGGAGTGAAATTGTAACAGGGTGGTCCCCAGGAAAGGGGGAGGTTCCAGGTTCCCACCCCACCCAAGGGAGGGTGGAGCTGAGCAGGGAGAGAAGAAGCTGCAGAGGAAACTGAGGAAGGAAGGAAGCAGGATGGAGCCAGAAGGAGACCCAGAGGAGGCACGTAGAGCAGAGAGACGCGTGAAGAAACCACGCTTGCCTTTTGGTCGTGGACTGGGTGACACAGATGTGGGCGAGAGACCCGTGGGGAGGTGGCAATGGCGGTTTTTGTCTTGCTTTTGATAATTTACTCTTTTCCTTCCAGACTTGTCTGGTGGTTTCTGATCCTTTTCTATGGCTCCCCACTGGAAGATGCCTTAGACCTGTGGCAGGCTTTGGGACCTTATTCTGGGCCAATCCCTTTTGGATGGACTTTTACCAACAAGGGGACTGGTAACATTGGATACTTTATTTAGAAACTATAGAGACACACTGCAGGGGGAGGGGGTGCGGGGTGGGGGGAGGGAGGGAGGGCAGGGAGAGGAAGACTAGAGTCAAAATAAGGGGGAGGTGCAATTGTATTGGGAATATAACCAAAATGAAAATGCATACATTGTGCCAAGATGAAAAATGATATAAGAATTATATTAAATAAAATATTTAAAAAAAAGAAACTGTAGTCTCTGCCTTTCCTATATTGTTTCCTAATTGTATTGAAGTTCCTTCCCAGTAAAGTCTCATATGTTTGTGGTGATGCAGTGGACGGCAGAACCCATTTAGAGCAGGTAGGTTTGTGGTGTCTGGGCTACCCCTCTCCTTGCCCTGTAACAAAATCATATGGTGCTTTTATTATCCCTCTGACTTATTTTAGATAGCAAAATATAGATACTCTAGGTCAATCCATGTTGTTGCAAACAGCAGGATTTCATCTTCTTTATAGCTGAGTAGTCTCCCACTATATATATATATATGATATATATATCATATATATCACTTTTTTTTTTATTTTATCATCTATCAGTGGGCTCTGAGTTTGTTTCTCTGTCTTGAGTGTTGTGAATAATGTTATGATGAACATGGTGTTCCATATATCTCTTTGAATTTAAGTTTGTATATTTTTGTGGTAAAGCTTGACAACAAAAGAGAAGTCAGCTAGCTGGGTCATGTGATATTTCTTTTCTTAATTTTGTTGAGGGATTGCCACACTATTTCCATGATTAGAACAGTTTAAATTTGTAACAACATCTACAAAGAATTTTTTCTCTCCACAACTTTACCATCACTTGTTTCTTGTCTATTTTGATAATAACCCTCTTAACAGATAGGAGATGATCGCTCATTTTGCTTCTGATTTGCTTTCTGAATAGGAGAGGAAGAACACACGTTCATGGGCCTGCTGCCATCTCTGTCTCCTGTGGACAAGGCGCTCTTCAACATCTCTGTCCACTTTTCAATGGGGACATTTGTTCTTTTGGTGATGAGTTTAATGACTTCTTTATAAAATTTCTATATTAAGCCCTTGTCTGACATATATAAGTATTTTCTCCAAATCATTAGCTTTTTTAATGGTGGTTTCTTTCACTCTATAGAAACCTTTTAGTTTAATATTGTCCCATTTGTTTATATTTGCTTTTGTTTCCTTTGCCAATGTAATCCGATTGACAAAAGTCATCTCTAAGGCTGATTAAGGAACTGTGTCATTTTTGTTTTTCTGTGTATTTTGTGATTTCAGAACTTATATCCATGTCTTTACTCCACTGTTGGTGGAAATGAAGACTGTTTCCTTTCCTAGAAAAGTAGGATAGGTGTTTCTGAAAATACTAAAAATAGTTCTACCTGATGATCCAGCAATCCCATTCTTAGATATCTCTCTGAAGTATACAAAACCACTAATATGAAGGGATATGTGCACTCCTATGTTCATTGTAATAGTATTTTCAATACCAAAGTGATAGAAGCAACCTAAGGGTCCAACAATAGATGAGTTGGTTACAAAAATATGGCGCACAACACACAAATACTACTCAGCTACTAAAAAAACCCCACCGGATTAAATCTTCCTCTTTGCAATAATATCAATGGTACCAGAAGAGACTATGACTCACAGAATTAGCTAGAAGAAAGATAATACCAGGGAGAGTAAATGGTTTGTCCACAGATCCAAAACTATAGCCTAACTTGAAAATAAAACAAAAATCTCTTACTTAGAGAGACCAATTTTCCATCAACTACTTAAAAATTTATGGGCACAGAATGAACTACATCTATTTCAAACATAATGTTTTTATTAGACTGTTATTTCATTGCAATCTGGTTCAGTATGCAAACTTGTAACATAAAAAGGTAATGAAGGGCTATTTATTAAAAGAGATGGATAAAAGGGATCTGAAAAGCATTATCCTTCAGGGCTACCATGTGAAACCCTGTCATTTGTTATTTTCCATTTTGTTATAATAAGAACGAAAGGTTAAATATTTTCATATTAGTTTATACTTTGACATTTACCAAAAAGAGTCTTTTCAATTTCAGAAAAAACTATTCATAGTAACCATGTAGTATATAGTCCTTACACATGCATACCAATTAATTTAAATCTAAAACTTGCCTGTGACATGATTCATTGATCAGTAAAGACACATTCATTTTATATTAAATTCTATATGGCCAATGGGGCAGTAAGAAATTATTGGGAAAGGGGCCACGCTGTTGGCTTTGAGAGTAAGTCTCAGCTCTATCACTGCTGTGGCCTGAGTTCAATTCCCCACGAGGGAGCTAAGCCACATAGGGTGCAGCAGCCTTCTCCTGTCATGCCTGCTGCTCCCTGGAGCAGTGTATTTCAGTACATCTGCCTGTTCTGCTCCCCACTCTCTCTGGTGAATCCTTTCAACCACTGCACCTCTGGTCTACACCCCAGTTCTGTTATGCTTGAAAAACATACATTGGAAAAAGGTGGCAGTCTTTGTTTGGAAAGTCTGCAAAGCAGATCAAGGAGAAAAGACTTTAATGAGAAACTATTTGCGAATAGTACAGAGCAATATGATGAAGGGATTAACATGGTAATTCCAACTAAAGCATAAACTTACTGAAGTATAAACATTTTGAGAATAAAGCAGTCAGCTAATTCTGTTACATTACATTCATTTATCAACTCTTAATCAACTTGCTTCAGTGTACTTCTGCTACATTGTCTGGTCCACAAATCACTATACAACAGAATACAGCTTAAATACATGAAGGGAAACTCCATTATGGAAGTTTGTAGATGGCTCACAGCTATTCCATGCAAACACAGTTCGGGGAACCTCCTCTCAGGAAACCACAGGAAACAAAGTCTGTACAAGGATGTTGCCACAATATGCCCCCCGTGGGGCAGAGGAGTGTGCACGCATGAGCCACAAATTCATGGTCCTCCTTGGAACCCGGGTCCAGGTTAGTTATTTAGGCTTATGAAACAGGACTTGGGCACTATTCCAAAATGTGCTATGGATCAAACCATGGCAATACAACCCTGCATTTCCATTACATTGTGAGTGCTCCTGCATCAGGAAATAATCTCCTCTTTTCA
Source organism: Talpa europaea (assembly GCF_964194135.1). Classification (NCBI taxonomy): domain Eukaryota; kingdom Metazoa; phylum Chordata; class Mammalia; order Eulipotyphla; family Talpidae; genus Talpa; species Talpa europaea. The sequence continues at coordinate 123,179,478 of NC_140068.1, read as the reverse complement.
CCACCATAGAGAACACTTGATTTTCCTAGGGCTACAAGAATTACGGAGTGATGTATTACTATCTCATCTATTTCTTTCTCTACCACTGTTCCCTATTGGAATGGCATTAAAATTAGCCAAATCAGACTGGAAAGGAAAGGAAAACAATGAAATAACTGCAGGGGACATAATTTGAGGAACGTTTACCGGGACATAATTTGAGGAAATTCAAGGATTTTCTATATTACTGATGCAGATGTTGGCTACATAGATCAACTGAGGAGCAAACATTTTCTTACCCATGACCTAGATGTGGTATAAATGGAATTAGAAATTTCCTCCATATCTAAGGATTGGAAAGCTGATAGTATACCAGAGACTATGATTCAACTAAGAGGCCCACATAGTAAGACCTCCGTAATGGATCATGGCTTTTAGCAGTAATGTAAGCAAAACACCCAAAAGCAATAATTAATATATATATGCGTGTGTTACACTAGTTTATAACACTGTATAAATTTTTGGAGTACAGCTTCACACCTATTAAAATGTGTAATTCCACACCACACACACCAACAGAGTTCTAATGAGCCTCCACTAACAGGCTTCCCCAACACCCCCCCCCTCCAGGATCAGATCCTCCTGCCAATTTGTGTCTGTGCAAGCATGGACTTCTTTCTTTTCATATGTGTGCGTGTGTGTGTGTGCCCTCACCCCACTGAAAGGAGGACTCTGGTGAAGTTTTTCTTAGAGGTGACCCAAGAACCCCCATCTGTGACCCCAACACCTCTCCCAAGGAAACAAGGAAAGTCTGAGAAACTGTCATCCAGGCAAACTGGATGGGATTATTGGGCATAAAATGGACATTAGCAAAAACGAATTAAAGTATGGCGTTTAGTTATTATGTCAACATTGCTGCATTAGTGGTAAAAAAAAAAAAATCTGTACTCATGTAGGATGTTAGCAAAAGGGAAATGGTGTGGGATAAACAAGACGTGTAATGCCTTTGCAACTTTTCTGTAAATCGAACAGTATTCTTTAAATGTTATTTTTTAAAATACTCTCAATATTTAATAGGTTATATAAAGAAAAATTTTTTTCTTTTCCAGTTTTCCCAGGTATCACCGTCCAGGGACTGGAGAGAGGGGTTCTGGAGAAAAGATGGAAACCTCACACACAGGGCAGGCTCCGGAGTCTCCTCTCCTCTGAGCCCTGCTGCTCTGACTCCTCACAGAGCATCTCACCCCCAGGTCGCCACCCTCCAGCATCCCCAGCTGTGCCCACCTCAGCCCCCGCCCCGTCCTGGCGGCGCCACCAAATCCGGAGCAGCGCGGCAGCGCCCCCGTGTGGCCACAGGGCTGAGCACAGGAGACCAGAGCCGCCCTTTCTCCTGCTCAGCCAGGCCCTCCCCAGGCTCCCTGGGCCCCCAGCGGCAGGACAGGGATCTGCACACAAGGGGGCGCCCAAGTCCAGTGTCAGGTCAGAAGTCCCCAAATTTTCTTAGTCCTATGGACAAAGGACAAAAGCAGGTTTCCAGGTCATTACAGCTGATAACCAGACTATGGGCTGTTCCCCAAATATAGAGGTTCCTTCAGTCTCGGATGGATCCGTGGACTCCAGAGTCTCTGTACTTTGTTTCTGCTTCTGCTTCCAGGGAATTAACATTCAATTCTACCCAGGAGCCTAGGGCCTCGACCAAGAAAAGGACAAGGTTCCAGGAAACGCCAAGACCCGGGGCCAACCACCATCCACGTCTTGCAGCAGGGGGGAGCAGGAGTGATCAGAGCCGGGGAGAGACCCGGGGAGCTGGTGGTGGTGTGTGGTGGATCCTTGGTGGAAGGGCCGCACCTAAGAGGAACAATAAAGATAGAAAGATGACCCACGCTGTAAGGAAATAAATAAACAAATATACATCTTTTAAAAAATTTCCATCCCTGAATGAGGGGAGGTTGAGGAGAGCCCCCAGGGCATGACTAGGAAGACAGGGAGGCTCCTGGAAATGGAGCAGAGGATGAAAATTGGGACTAGGGGATGGGGCCCAAAAGGAGTGGTAGGGGCACCAGGAAGGGGCCAGGAAGGGGCAGCATCGGGGACACTGTGAGGGGAAGGTCTGTGTGGGAGATGCGACTCTGGCTGGGGCTGGGAGAGTCTCTGTCTCCCCTGGTGGGACTGCAGAGGGGCTGGAGCTGTAACTGATTAGGGAATCACTTAGGTTCTGGGCCTTTCCTGTCAGTGCAGGGCTGGTGTGACTCAAACACGCACACTCAGGCTGATGAAGGAGAGAGAGGAGGAGAGGATAGATGGTTTGGAGGAGGCCCCCATTTCCTGAGCCTCAACATCCTCCCCAACTCCCCAATGCTGGGGTGGCAGGGAGATTCCTGCAATGAAGAGGAGGTGATTCAGGGAATCAAGAGGAGAAAGGCCTGTGCTGCCCTGGAGGGCCATCTGTGGGGAATGATTCTGGGGCTCCAGGGCCCCACTCCCTGCTAGCAGGTTAGAGTCAGCCCTGCTCACAGCTCCAGGCTGCTGACAGCCCCTCTGTGCCGTGACCCTGCAGACACCGCTCTGGGGATAGTATAAAGAAAACAAAACAGCAAAATTAAATGGGAATCTGAAAACGGTAGAGCTGATTTTTAAAAATCACATATTTTGAAGGACACTTCAGAGGACGTGGATTCCTTGTCTGACAGCTCATTGCAATCAGGACCTTGACCGTCACATGAGCTACTCTGGCCTCCACTGTTTCTTGTGAGAAAACTGCCACTGATCACTTTATCGCCTGAATATTTTACTGGTTTGTACCAAATCTCTTCCTCCTTTGCACCTAAAACAAAGATCTGGCATCTCCACAGTCTCTGAGGGGGAGGCGGCAGGTGGGGCCTCACTCAGAGGCTCCAGCTCTGGGTTCCACGAGGCTGTGATGGGGACGAGATGTTGGCGACTCTGAATGGCCGTGATCAGCGTGGAAGGACCTGCCTCAGAGCTCCTGCATGTGGCTCCTGGAGAAAACCCTCAGGTCCTTGTCCTGTGGGCGTCCCCTTAGCTGAGGGTCCACCGTGTGCAGGGAGTCACCCCAGAGAGGGGGAGCCCGGGCGGGAAGTCTCAGCCCCTGTGAGCCTGACTCTGTGACGTGGCGCGTCCCTTCTGCTTCATTCTCCTCACGAGGAAGAGCCAGGGAGTCAGACACACTCACGGGGGGAGCTGTCTCCCCTCCTGTGTATCCCAGAACTGGTGGAGAATTGAAAACCAACACAGTAGACCTTCTGGACACTCATTATTTCCATTCTGCCCACATGAAAAATAAGCTGCCTCCCACCCAAGGCCCCTAAAGTCTCTCCCATCACAGAAGCAGCGTGATGTCAGCATCTCATCGCGTGACTCAGGACCAGGCAGAGGAGGCGCCTTGACGGCATCTGTCCAGTGAAACCGTCTGTGCTCAGCTCCTCATGGGCTCAGGCAGTTCTCTGCCACACAAGCCCTTGATGAGGATACTGTGGAGGACAGACACAGGGCAACTTGTAGACCCTATTTGTTATGTTTTTAAAGCAAATTTATTGAGATATAAGTTTTTTTAAAAAAAATATTTATTTATTTATTTATACAAGCACTGGGTACAGTGAGAGGTACAGGAGGGTGAGAGAATTCACCAGAGCCAGATCAGGTTGCAGAACAGGCAGACTGATGAAGTACACTGCTGAGGGGAGCAGCGGGCAGCAGGAGAGATCTGCGCGCCATGTGGGACCATCCTCAGGTGGCCGGGGAGCAGCCAGAGATCGAACCGATGCTGTAGAGGCTGCGGGCAGCCTTGCAACCCAGCGCTCAACCGCTGCGCCACCGGGGAGGCCCTACCACACATTTCTTGCCTGGATTTGACTAAAGACAAAAGCACAGTAGAAAGTCATCATGTCATCACCCTTCATGGAAATGAATTGAACTCACCAAAGAGAAAGACACAGAGTGACTGGTTGTACCAAAAAACAAAACCCAATTTTATGCTGTCTCCAGGAGACAGGATCAAAACAGCCCCACTGCGGGAGACAGGTATAGGCCAGGATGCTTGAGGAACTGCCCAGTGTGGACAGTTCACACCCCCACTGCTGCAGAAACCAGGACCAGGATGAGGATCTTGCAGGCGTGATTGTATTTTTTTTTTATATTCTTCTTTTTTTTTATTTTTTAACTTCACTTTTCACTTGTAAAGACTATTTGTTTTCCACCTACCCCCTCAGGTGTAGTCCCCATAGAGTTTCCTTCTCCAAGGCACCCGTGCACCATCACCTCAGTCCCCTGTGCTCCTCCCTCCCTCCCTCTGGTCCTCTGCACACTGGGGATCAGAGAGAGACTGAGACAGGGACACAGAGGAATGGGGCAGGGACAGAGAGGCCAAGAGGGACAGGGACACACACAGAGAGTGAGATGAGGACAGACCAGGAGGGGGAGAGAGAACATCAGAGGGACATACAGAAAGAGAAAGGGAGAGTCAGCCAGTGAGGACAGGGAAGGAGACAGAAGAAGCCTCGCTGGCATCAGTCACTGTTGGAGTGGACACCCCCTGCCTTGGGTGGCCTCGTCCCCGTCAGAACCCAGTCCCAAGTCAATACAACCTCCAGGCAGGTGGGCAGGTGTGTGAGCAGTTTGGGGGCCCTGAGAAATCTGTGGCCGGCACGTGTGCACTGTCTGTGGCCCTGGCACCTTGACTAGGCCCGCAAAGCCCTGTAGGGCACGGCCAGAGAGGAGCAGGGCTGACAGGAACACTGGGTGGGAGGACAGGCACCCCGGGTGGGAGATGTCTCTGCCCCCAGCAGGGCTGGCCAGGCCTGGGTGAGGCGTGTGCAGGTGCCCTTCCCCGGGTGGGACCCTCCAAGTGCTGTGAGCCTGACACCAGCCTCCCCTCCAAGGGCAGCAGAGAGGAGTGGCCCACTCCCCAGGGAGAGGCTCCACACTCTGGAGCTCCTCTGGGCCCATGGGAGACAGGAGCCTGGAGTTGCCGATGCTGCAGGGCCTGCTCCCTGGCAGGGAGGATGAGCCAGGTCAGCAGCCAGAGACCTGGGTCCCCAGGTTGTCCCTGGCTGCATGGCTCCATCCAAGGTCTCTGGGAGGCTGTGCTGCTGTCAGTGTTGTGAGATGAGCCTGGTATGGAGGGCCAACAGGAAGTGGCCCAGGTAGCCATGTGGCGGGCTGGGGGGGGAGCAGGGGGGGGTGCATCTGTCTGAGCAGGAAGTCCAGGGAAGGGGACCCAGGAAGTGACATCACCTCCACGAGATGACAGGGCACACATGACCTCGGAACCCTGGTCCCCAGGCAGTTGGTTCTGAACCAAACCTGACCCAGCTCACTTGCCTGGTGGGCCTGGACCCGGCCCCACGTTTTCTTGCTGTTTGCCCAGGTCTCCCCGCAGTGGACCCAAAAAAGGTCCACGAAACTCGTGTCACACTCTGCCGAAAGGCATGAGGAGCCTGTGCGTACGCCTCGGGCCAGCACCAGCACTGCCCCTCAGGTAACTAGGGGGGCCCTAGGGACAGGTCAGACAACGCCAGGACTCTGATGCCCCCACCCCTCCCTTCCCCCTGTGAGTGCGGGTGTGCGTGCAGTGAGAGTGAGTGTGTGCATGCTCCAGGAAGGAGGGTCTGGCCCACCCAGGAGTCTGCTCATGTCTACACCAGAACCAGCCTGGCTGGTGGTGGGACCCAAAGCGTCATGGCTGCTCCCTCTTGCCCCAGCTGGTTGCTACCCAGCAGGTGCGTCTGTTTACTCCCAGGAGGTCTTTTGTGTCCAGGAAGGTGAAGAGATCCAGAGAGTGCAATTCCCCGACTGTCCTCCCACAGCCCAGTGTGGGATCTGTCCCAGCACAGAGCCCAGGTTGAAGTGCACCTGCAACTTTGAGATTGGGGCACATGTCCAAAGGAACTGGCTGCAGTACCCGAAATCCCTGGAGGAGCCGTCCGAGGGTGAGTGGCCCAGGCTGGTGCATGGGCCCGGCTGGGCGGGGTAGGGTCAGGTGGCCCTTGGAGGAGACCACACGGGCTAGATTTGGACCACGAGCAGTCTGACCTGGCATCTGCAACTGCCTCATTTGAGGAACAGAATCCCAAGGGCCCCCTATTTTAGGGTGGTCCCTGCTCAGGTCTCTAGCATGTGGTCTGTTTGAAAAGGCAAGAGGCAATCTGGCGTGTGGCTGATGGCCTGTACTCTTGCATCTGTAGCCGCTTCTCAAGGAGCACAGTCGGGCTCCCCTGCAGCCCATGGGACAGGCCAGAGCCCAGCCAAGTTGCTGATTGGAGAGAAGCAGACACCGGGGTTGTCTCTGCTTGTGCTGCAGGATCCCTGCAGGGGCTGGTTCCCCAGGCAGGGCTGCTGCTGCCTTCGCACCCTCACTTGAACCTGCAGGATGTTGGCCTGAGATGGCTTCCTCCCACAGGTGTGGTTCGAGCTCAGGACGCTCTTGCGTAGGCTGCATTCACCTGGCCAGGGCCTGGCTGTTCCAGAAGGGGTGGAGTGAGCTCAGCACTGTCCCCATGGGGTGCAGCATCCTGGTCATTGTCTGGTTCCTCCTGCAGCACTCCTCTTATCTCAAAATCCTCAAAGAAGTCTTTGGGATCCTGCGCCAGTCTTGGCTTCCCCAGAAGGGGTGGGGTGTGAACTGTCCACACTGGGCAGCTCCTGAAGCATCCTGGCCTCTACCTGTCTCCCGCGGTGGGGCTGGTGTAAACACACCACTGCCAGCTGCCCTGCTAGGCCTGGCTAGGGCCTGGCTCCCCACAAACAGGTGGTGTGTGCTTATGCCCGGCAGGTTGTCCCACAGGTTGCAGGTCCTGGACTGGTTTCCCCAGCAGGGCTGGTATTAGCTCAGCAGCCTGGGGACATCCTGCTGGAATCTGGAGGGTTTCAGGCTATGTAGGGGTTTAGTGAGCTCAGAGTGCCCAGGAACAGCTACAGTACCCTGGGCATTGTCTGTCTGACCCAGCAGGCCTGCTGGGCTCTCCTGTTGCTCTGGAACAACATATGCAGAGGGTGCTCACCTGATGCCATTCCTCCAGGGTCCCATCCCCTGACCCCTGTCCTGCCTGCCCACCTCTGGTGTTGACTAAGCACCGCTGACCCCAAACCTCTCCTCACCCACCTCTCTAGCCACATATCCTCGTTTAACTTCTACTGTCCCTCCACCCACTGACACCTGGCCCTCCTCTTGTAGTTCAAAAATCTTTGTTTCCTAATTGATTTCACGTTTTTTTCATTTTATTTCCTCCAGGGTTTCTTGTTCATTATAGAAATACTAATAAAGTTTGTTTTGTATCACCCAAATTTTTTCACTCCTTTTGCGTCCAGTTCTGTCATAGTGCTGGCCTCCTTCTTGCTATGGCCTATGCAGAAGATCTACAACTAGTGTAAACCCTTTAGCCAAACCACTCACTGCCCAGGCCCCTCAGGCACTGATTCCTTCACATGTCTGCTGCCTCTGTTCTGAATTCTACCTGGGCGTTTTACAGAGCAGGAACCAAATAAGTGGTGACCTGGGATCTTCCCAAGTACACAATAGAGGTAGTACACATGGTAGGTGTAATGCAAATTTGGTTTGTTGGGCCTCCCTGGTGTCCTAGGGGTGAAGTCTCAGTGCTGCACCACTGAGGCCTGAATCTAGGCCAGCTCTGGGAGCTGAACCTGCTAGGGCTCAGCAGACTTCTCCTATCTCACCAGATGCTCCCCTTAACAGTGTATTTCAGTAAATCTACCTGTTCTGCTTCCCAGTCTGTCTCTGCTGAATCCTCTTATCCCTATGCCGAAAGAAAAAAAAAATTGGGGATATTGAATTTTAGTTAAACAGTAGGGTTTTGTAAATGAGCAATATCTATCAAATCAGCCATAGGTCATTACGTAAGTATAATCAAGAAATCATTATTAATGTCTATATCAGTCCATGTTAGGACATCCATTTATAAGAACATATGTTTTAGGAGGAAGATATTAAGATTAGAGATGTAATGGGATATCCAGGGCTACAATTTCATTAAATAGCCTCACCCAGGAGCACCCAATGAGACAGTGAGGAGTGGCAAGAGCTGCAGGCAGTGCCCTGATGACTTAATTTGAATGGTGGCAATGTTGACCTCCCAATGTTGACCTCCCTCCATTATGGCTATAAAATAGACTCCTGGCAGTGGTTTGTGACTTTCTGAATGATTCAGTGCTGAGAAGGCGAAAGATGAGAAGGCGAAAGATGAACATCAAAGGAAGTTAGGAAATGAGGCATTTTTGTCCATGGGAGTGGACACAGGGTTTAAGACCTTTGTGTCTCATGTTAGTTCTCACCTCAGAGAGCACCTACCACAGATCATGTCCCCTTTGTGTGGATAACACTCAGCCTCTCTCGTTGGTCACCCCAGGGCTTATTCAACAGTCCCTGAAAGTCATAGAAATCGAGATCAAGGGTGATTTCATCATACCTGAGTCCAGTAGCATGAGTTTCTTCTTATCATGGGAGATTCATCAGTCACTGTCACTCACGAATGCCCAGATTTCCAGTCAAAGAAATCACAGTCAAGCTCTTGCTGTGATAACATCACTTAAGTAGACCAGACAGCTACATGGTAACAGGTGGATTTCTTCACTCATTTTACTCTGTTATGGAGAGTGATTTGTTCTCAAGAATTGACATCCATTCTGGATGTAAGATTCCCTTCCCTGACTGCCAGCATCTCCTTTCAAGAGCCAACAGATTGCCTGATTCACCAGCATAGAGCCTATATAACATTGCCTCTGATAAGGGGCACATTTTATGGTGAAGTAAGTATGACATTGGCAGCGTGTCTGCAGGAATCACTGATTCTACCACACAGCATGTCACCTGGAAGTTGACAGCATAATTGAAGTATGAGAGACATTAAAAACTTTTAACATTTTATCTTGGGCAAAACACTCTGAGATGGTGGAAGACAGCTTTCAACATGTGCTATACACATTGAAGTAATGGCCAATATATAATCTGTGTTCCAATATTGAGAAAGCATGGATCCTGCAACTAAGAGGTGAAGAAGGATCAGCCACTCTCACCATTACTCCTAACGATGCACTGGAGGAATTTATACTTTTCACCCCACGCCTTCACCCTATTAGATTAGAGGCTCTCCAGGGACATGAGGTGGGAGGTTGGGAGGCATATTTGTACCAGCAAGGTTCTGCTGGATTTGATGTTATATCTACTGCCTAAGCATTTATATTCCTTGAGCCAGTGAGCCATAATGAACTCTATTGTGATCGTTTTCAGAATAATTGACCCTGATTACTATGATGAGCTAGGGTTGCTGCTGCACAATGGAGTAAGAAAGGAGCTCATGTAGAAACTCTGGAGAACTGGGGCTTCTTGCCAAATAGAAATACAAACGGGCCATGCAGCAACCATGTCCTGATGGGGGTGAGGGACTCAGTCTCCCACTCTGCAGGGATGAAGAATATAGGTTTGCTCCAGGGAGAGTGGAATCTGGAATGACTGTGTGGGAAAGAGACAAAGCACATTAATAATGGTGTTGTGACCACATGCATCTGTGGAGGCTTGGTCCATTAACAGAGTCTTTTGTAGAGCTTGTCACTGGCCACCACATCAAAGACTGTGACTGACTGGACTCCACAGAGTGCGTGAATAGATCTGAGTGGTGTAAGGAGTAGACTGTATGGGACATTTCTCAGGCCTCATGTCTTCTATCCCTTCAGTTCACCTTTTTACTGCTATAGTTTATTGTTTCATAGTGAGCAGTTTCATGCAGGTATAACCTTCCACCACCTTAGTCCAGTTGCACCGTATGTGTCACTTGCTGCCTCAGGTCCTTTCTGAAGCCATTCTGTGAGATGACTGCTGCACTGGTCTGGCACCTGCTCACTCATGTACAACCTAGGAGAGGGAATTAATAGCCCATGTGGTGACCCTCGATCTATGGGAGATAGAAATCAGCGGGTTAATAGGTCCCTCCATCTTTCCTTCCATCGGTGGATAATTTTCTGTATTCCACAGAATTAGCTCCTTAGAGAGCCCCAGGGAGACTGAACCCCAGTTGCCCATGGCAGTACCCAGGTCAGTAAAGCACCCTGGTATCAACTTTTCTTCCACTCCCTGCTTTATGTTTCCTGTTCCCATGGTAAAGAACCCAAACAAACTATTTGCATGCAAAACCTCAAGTTTTTTTTCTGGCTAAGATACGTGTGTTACTTGGGGAAAATGGAGATGGGGATAAATCTGCTGACATGGGTGTGGAAAGATATCCCAGGAAAATTATCATTTATGCTAAATGCTGTTTATGTAAAAACACATAGATATGTAAAGAGATGCATGCAAAAATGTCACAAAAATATTAATGCTTATTATTATGGTAAGATGACAAGATAATTTTTATTATATTTTTATATTTCAAAAGTTTCATATTTTATAAATGGTTTGAGTTGTTCACAATGAATGTGTGATATTTACATTATATAATTAGAGAAACGTAGTAAAAATGGGAGTACAAATAATGAGACAATAAATAGATCTTTGGGCCAAGGTGGTATTTCTCGCTTTAGACATCTACACATAACAATCTTTTTTTCCTGAAGCCAGAAAGCAAACCCATCTCTATAGAAGTAAATAGAAGTTTTACCTTGTCAAAACAAGTGTCAAGGCATGAGCAGAGCCCACTAGTTGCATAGCAAGGGCTGGACTTCAGTCTGAGCTCCACTGGAACCTCTTGCTCTCCTCACACACCATCCTCCAACCTTGCTGAAATCACATAACTCCAACTCCCACTTGGAGAAAAAGAAAAAAAATGTCCTAAACTCTTAGGCATTTGGTATTTCCTCAAAATTCTTACTTATGAGAGATAACAAGAGGAATTAAATTGGCTTATTTGTTCCAAAGGCTGATTTGGGCCCTATGAGGAATGATGGCATCTATTTACAATTATCTTTCCTCCACTATCCCTCCCTCTGATCCACAGTTTCAAGTCTTTTATTTATAATTGCCCTTAATATAGTTTGGTTCAGTTCCTAACTAGAACGTGCACTGGGAAGGAATTGAGACAGTGTTTTTGAGAGGTGGGGAAAGTGATTGAAGCCCTTTTATGAACTAGGATTTGAATTTTGGAAAATATAGGTAACTTTCTATTTCTTTTTAAAGATTTTTTTTATTTATATAAGAACTGGAGTGTAGTCAGAGGCATGGGACGGTGAAAGAATTCACCAGAGACAGAGCAGGGAGAAGAACAGGCAGCCAGACAGAAGACACTGCTGAGGGCAGCAGCGGGAGAGGCAGGAGAGGTCTGCCGTGCCATGTGGGTTTCTCCCTGGGCGGCCGGGAATCGAACCCACACTGCAGAGGCTGCGGACAGCTTCACAGTGCAGTGTTCCACCCACTGCACCACCAGGGAGGCCCACAACTTTCTATTTCAAACCCCTCACAGAAGAAATCTTCAGGGTGAAGATTCTAAGTATGAAGGATTTTGAAATGTGTACTGGAATGAAGAAGGTTGGGGAAATCCGTTCCAAAATCATCAGGTGACAGCAGCTTCAAATATTAGTAAATCCTGACTTGAGAATTGAAGAAAATTTCCCACTGGGGGAAAAAAAAAATGGAATGGAAGTTGATACCTGGCACTTGATTCTACAATCCAGAAGAAAGAAAAGGCAAACTTCCTGCAAACATCAGTTTAGGGACTTAAACACACCAGAAGCATCGTTTTTCAACTTCAAGGTGTATGTTTCTACCACCCAGTGGCGATTAAACAAACTTATGAACACTCTTTTAAGTTCAATATTCTTTATTGAAAACCATAACTTATAAGACAAACTATCAGGTCATCCCCAAACGCCGGGTTTTCCTTAAACCTCAGGTTCTCACCATCCCCGGCTGCAGGGGGCCTTTTTGGCCCAGTCAGATAAGGTACTAGCAAGCAGCTAAGAAAAAGGGCCTCACACCGTGGGGCTGAAGATTTAACAACCCTTTGCTTGTTGTTCTTGGTCACAAAAAGAGAAAAATTTATTAGGCAATAAATTACACGTATCAGCATATTGTAAGTGAACAGCACGGAAAATTATCTGTTTAGAAATTAGTTATTAAACAATTTGGCCCACTTGACAATGGGAGACAATTTATTGTACATGCCTGACAAGCAATCCAGCACAACAATTATAGTAGGTCCTTCTTTTGCTTTCTCTTGAAGCTTCTTGGGAAAGTTTTTTAATGAAGCTATTTGAGTTAAGGAGTTTCTAGGTAGAAAAAGTTCTGATAGTTGAGTAGCAGCCTGTCCCCTGGCTGAAGGCCATGCGAATAAGAAAAGTCTTTTCTTGCTTAGGCTTTAGCTGATAGGGGTGTCCTGGCGGCTATCCACTGTCTTAGGTTATTGTTTAACTGAAACAATGAGTTTTAGTGTAAGGCTTAGTTTTTTATTAACCTTGAAGGTTGCCTTCTTACTGAGAGCACGTAGTGGCCAAAAGTCTATGGAAAAAAGGATGCACTGATTGTTTCTGCTTTGTTTCTATGCACATGATATTGTCATCTCACGGCTTGCTAAAAAAGTATAAAGAACCTGCTGAGTCTCTCGGCAGAAGATACTTGCACCTCATCCAGTGTCAGTGTCTCCTCACTGCCTCATCCCCTTCCCCTCAGTCCTTTTCGCTGCACCTAGACCGTCTTTTCCTTTCAAGGACTTCAGACCTGACATTTTGCTGAAAGCTGGTCTGCGGCAATCCCCCATTCCACATGGCTCCTTAGAGGGAGCAAAGAATAAAGTTTGGCCTTACCCTAGGCCTTAGCCTTCCTTTACCTTGTCAATAAGATGTTCTCAAGGCATGGTCCTGTTTTGAGAAGGCAGTGGGTGGGGCGTTCTGAGCTCGGGTGCCTGAATGTCTTAGGAGGCCTGTCTTCAGGATAATGCCGGGTTTGGGATGAGCTAGCCACCCGGATGGTGGAGGTTTCCATTTTCGTAATATTTTAATGTTATTTAGATATCCAAGCACTCCAGGAAGCTTCTAGGGAGCAGGAAATGTCCTGTTGGTCTTGGTCAGCGGGGCAGTGGTTATCAGGTTTATAAAACGTAAAAACCAATTTTCATGCACTTGATTATAAATAAGATATATTTCAGTTTAAAGCGCTATTAAAAACATATACCTTTAAAATGTTCAGTGCCAGGGATAAAACCTCACACTGTTCTCCTCATGACTTTGGACTGTCACTGCAAAAACATTGACTTCTCCTAAGAGAAAATTAGAACTTAGAGAAGAAATGGATATTTAATTGCAAGATATTTTGATCGGAGACAGTTATTTCCATTTAGGTGATTCGTTTCTTTTCCTTTTTAACATCACATTTGATTTATAGTTGATAGTACCTTGGAATGCTATTTAGTTATAAAACTGGAAATGCTTAATTCTTGCTTTCTGGCTCCTTTCTTAGGACGTGACTTCCATGACCGTCCTTGGACAACCTGCTGACCATGCTGCAGGCCACTCTTGGCTGGAGCCTGCAGCCTGCATGGGGCAGTCCCGATGCCAGTGCACATGGCGGGGAGCCTAGCGGCAGCTGGCTTTTGCTCTCCTCCCCACCCATGCACCCCGGGCTCTTGAAACAGAAGAGGGTGCTCTCCAGACCACGGACCAGGTATGTATTTCCAATTTGGAATTGTTTGCTTTTGTTAAATCAGTCACTCTTTGGCCGACCTGCAAAAGCTGTTTTCTTCTCAGGGTTTCTGTTTTTGTTCACCTATGAAATGAAGGAGCTGGTCTGACTTAAATCACCTGGGGTGATATAACCCAAACAAGAAAACAGGTGCTGTAGCAGACAGTGTTCAGTGCTTTGGTTAAAGAATGTCCGTCCCTTAGCTTTTTCATAGAGAGCATGTTTTTCAAAAACACATGCCTGGTGCAACAAGTTTCATCACCTCTACCTCACTGAGTGGCACTCAAAATACACTATCTTGGCAATGAGGTGCTGTGAGTATGCTCTGTATCTTGCCCATCCCTCCCCCACCCCTCAAGTCATCCACTCTTTGTGAGAATAACTGAAACCATTGAGAGTTATTATTATTATCAAATGTTTATGAAATAATTTTGACCACAAGATATTGCTAAAAATACATATATAAAATATAAATGTGTATATAAAAATATATGTATATAAATATATACAAATATGTGTGTGTATACAGAAATTCCTATTTCTCCTTCACTCTGCTTTCCCCAATGACATCAATCTTTGTGGAACCATCATTTCATAACATGATTACCCCTTCCCCACTCTTATCCTCCAGCCATCAGTCTTGGATTCTGAAAAAATCCTACTCTCAAATGGCAGCATATTTGCAGCACAAGAATGAGGATCTGAGAATAAGAAGCCTTTCCTGGTTCCTGAGCCACAGCTTATTGTCTTTATGTGATATGGCTTCTCAAGGACATAAAAAAATTCCCTCAAACAAAAGCCAATGGTTTATTTATATAAAGTAGAGGCAATGAGCTCATGAATGCATGCATTTGCTTATTATTCTTCCTCGCAGAGGAGATGGATGGATGACTCTATTTATCTCTCTGTCTACACATCTCTCTCTCTCCATATGCAAAGAAAAGTGGTTTAAGTTGAGGAAATCAGTGAGTAATGATAGGAGGGCTTGGTTGAGATGTGGGAAACTGAAGACTTAGTCCCAGCCCTGCTTATAGAATGAACTTGGCAAGTCATTATCTGAGACATCATTTCCTCTACAATGAGGGAGGAAGGCTGGGGTGACGCGCAGTCAGAGGCTCAAACTGTACAACTCTATGGAGTGACCTTGACAGGCTGGGCTTTCTCGGAAGCTGACTCCATGAAGGGGCTTAGCAGGAAGGCTGCTTATTCAGGAGGAACTGAGGAGCATCATTGACTCTGGTATATAGTTTTATGCAATTTGAGGCAATTTTTCCTGGTGACACTTTCCAACTCTGGACAATAAGGTCTTCACTTAAGTGTTACAGGGCAAGAGAGGGACACCCCAGAACCACCAAACCTGCCCATTCTAAATACGTTCTGCCGTCTGCCACACCAAGACAAAACATACAAGACCTTTAATGGAAAGTAACTTTAATACAATTAGTGTGCAGTACAGAAAAGACAAAGAATATAGTTTCCAAATCAAGCACCTAAAGTTACCCATGCCCTCATGGGTGAATGCCCAGCCAAACTGGGTTGAACCAAAGCAGGGCCACTGAGGCCCAAAATTCTGCCACAAGTCTAAAGCACCTTCTGGTGGGGACCCATAGAAAAGGGTCAGAAACAGCCAGACAAGTCTGGAGGAAAAGTGCAAAATCAAAATCAAAATCAATGCTGCCATTGGTCTCTCACCCACATCTGTTTCAGTCCGTCTAGGACCAAACATCAAGCACAGCTTCTTCACATGTCTCTTCACTCCATGTGCCTCCTCTAGGTCTCCTTCTGGCTCTCCATCCTGCTTCCTTCCTTCTCCAGTCTCCTCTTCAGCTTCTTCTCTTCCCTGATCAGCTATAACCTCCCTTGGGTGGGGCAGGGAATCTGGCACTTACCCTTTTCCTGGGAAGCTCCCTGTTACAGAAGGACCATCTGGGAGGCCCATCACCATGTCCACCACAATGTGAAAGCATAAGGTTGCTGTTAGTAAAATAATAGGATCGTAACATCATGCGGATATTGGAGATCATGCCAGTCTACCTCTCTGTTGAACAGTGGAGGAAAATGTGGGGTTCAGTGACTTGCCCATGATCACTCAGCAAGATTACAGCAAAATAAGTCTGTTCTTTCCAGAACAAGACTGTTCACATGGTATACACCTGATGGAGGACAGGAATAGCAAAACTGCAAAGGCGGCCCCACAAGACCAGCGACCTGGCTCACACAGGAATTGGGGGTAGAAGAGATTAGCATAGCTGTTGACACAGCTATGGAAACCAAGATCCTTAGGTGCCAAAGCCCAATTTACAAAGCATAAGATCCAAGCAGGTATCAAGCTGCTGTAGGCAGTGTCCAGAGCAAAGGTTCAGGGGTAAAGATATGGAGATCAAGTCCATTGTGGAATCTCCTGTCCTTTTCAGATTCTACAAAGTTATTCAAAATGAGCAAATGGGCCTTCCTGGTGGCACAAGGGGTTAAGATGCAACCTATGAAGCTATCTGAAGCCACTGCAGGACGAGTTCCATCCCCAGCCAGGGAGCAACCCACATGGCGCAGTAGAGCTCTCCTGACTCGCCCGCTGCTTCCCTCAGCAGTGTATTTCTGTCAGTCTGACTGTTCTGCTCCCCACTCTGTTTCTGGTGAAACCTCTTACCCCCCACACCTCTGGCCTGTACCCCAGCTCTTGTATGCATAAATAAATAGATCTTAAAAAAAAAAATAAGCAACTAACCTAAGGCTCACAAGGAGTGAGCCCCTCCCAAACAAGAGAAGACTTTATCAGTGCAGTCTCTGCACAGGCTCTGGGAGCCATCTCTCTGCCCATCTGTGCCTATGCAGGTGCTTCTTTTTACCAACCCTCTCCTTCTGCAGGGCAGCAGCTCCCTACCTGCCCGTGACCTGTACTTCCCCTCATTGACCTCCTTCAGCGGAGGCCGCTCTCCTCAAGGCCACCTGCCTGCAAACATGCAGGCCTCTCTTAGCCAACCTGTCCCTTTCAGGGCAGCTCTTCCTGCCTGCTTGTGTCTATGCAAGTGTCCTTTATTCTTCTGTCCCTTTCCCTAACAAACCTGCTTTTTAAATATAACCAATGTCTCTGTTCTCGTGGAGGAACTTGCCTGGGAAACTCACCGCGTATTGCTGAAACGGGAGCTCTGGTGAAACCTTTCCCAGAGTGAGCCCAAGGACCCCGCACTCCAAACCCACTAACTCCAAAAAAATCCCATCACACCTGCTGAACTCTCCACAGGAGCATAAAGAGGCAGGTCACAACTGTCCTGAGGGTGCCACACTGGCCTTGGCCGCAGTCACAGCCCAGGGGGTCTGGAGCTCTAGCCTGCATTTTATGACAACTCTTCTACTCCCAGTGCCTCAGCCTTTCAAAGAAAGTGGCATTCATGCCTCTTGCTTCCTTGGTGCCTGTTCAGGGAATTTTTTCAAGTTGGTCTTTTCTCCTTGGCGCCTGGTTAAAAAAGGGGAAGTTAAAAATGCATTAGGATTAAGCCCAGTGGTGATGGTGCCTTGGTGCCTTCAGCCATATGGGAAATTCTTCAATTCCTCATGCAAAGCTGGATTGACAGAAAACAGGGCCAAGCCTGAGAGGATCAGGAACTGGCATATTCTGCCCCCCCCCTTTGCACAATTCACCCACAAGTGTCTCTGGGGCTTGAGCTGAAGAGGCCCCAGGGGTTTGTGTTCAGAACCAGTCTCTGTGCCTGGCAGCACTTGGGGTGGGGGTTAGGAGGCAGGAATCAGAGGTAAAACTGCCAGAAATGGTTACATTTTGTAAGTAATGTGTCTTATCTTGTTCCATTCAGAGAGGAAAAGAAAACATCAGCCTCAGAGCCAAACCTATTTCTGGGGTTAATCCATCTCTGTACAGCTGCTCTCTGTAAATCTCTCTTGCATTAGGTTCCAGGTGCTTTAGACTAATTAATGCACACATTGTGTTTCTGGGAAATTTAATAAGAGCCGGCTGTGTCTCTTGTAACAGGTTTGGAGGTCCTGGGGTACCCCTCGTCCTCCTGTAACAAAGGGATTCCTTCACTTTTCACATCTGGACTTGACCTGGCCCTCCATGGCCAGTGTGTTCCCATCACGCCCTGCCATGCCCTACCTGGGAACCCTCTAATTTAGCTGACCTCTAGATGCTTCCTAAATGTTCATTCTTTTCCAGGTCTTCTCGTCCCTTAGTATATGCTGGTCCCTTTGCCTGGACCATCTTTCTCTGCCTTCTTCACTAGAGAAACATCTGCTTCTCCTTTGAAGGCTCCTAAAATGTCATTCCTCTGAAGGATTGGAGTTGGGATTCCTCAATAATGAAGGTGTCATAGGGTTGCTGGTGAGAGACAAGCCTGCATGAGGAAACCCCAGGTAGTTGAGAAACTGATTCATTGTTCTCCCTCCCTGGAAAGATTCTTACAAGGGTCCTGCTCTTGCTTATTTGCTGCAGGGGGTCTTGTTGCCCCAGCCAGATAGGATACTGACAAGCAGCAAAGAGAAAGGGCCTCACACCATGGGGCTGAAGATCTGGCATCCCTTCACTTTTTGTTCTTGGTCATAGAGAGAGAAAAAATTTATTAGAGAGTATATTGGGCAGTGGATTGTACGTGTCAGCAGACTGTGGGTGGATGGCGTGGAAAATTGTTTAGAAATTAGTTATTAAACAATTTGACCCACTTGACAATGGGAGACAATTTATTGTACATGCCTGACAAGCAAACCAGCACAACTATTATAGTAAGTCCTTCTTTTGCTTTTTTAGAAGTTCCTTTTTATTTAGAAGTTTCTTAGGAAAGTTTTTAAATGAAGTTAACTGTGTTAAGAAGTTTCTAGTTAGAAAAAGTTCTGATAGCTGAGTAGCAGCCGGTCCTGGCTGAAGGCCATGCGAATAAGAAAAGTCTTTTCTTGCTTAAGCTTTAGCTGATAGGGATGTACTGGCGGCTATCCACTGTCTTAGGTAATTGTCTAGCTGAAATCATAAGTTTTAGTGTTAGGTTTGGTTTTTTATCTATTGACCTTGAAGGCTACCGTCTAGCTGAAACCTGTAGGAGCCAGTAGTCCATGGGAATAGAATACTCTGATTGTCTCTGCTTTACACATGATAATGCATTTTTTTTCTGATTACTAAAATTGAATAAAGAAAGACCTGCTGAGTCTCTCAGCAGAAGATACTTGCACCTCATCCAGTGTCAGTGTCTCCTCACTGCCTCATCCCCTTCCCCTCAGTCCTTTATACCACACCTAGGCCGTCTTTTCCTTTCAAGGACTTCTGACCCGACATTTTGCTGAAAGCTGGTCTGCGGCACTTATTCAAGTTGGCCATCTGTGACTGCCTGCACTGTTTTCATTAGGCATTACTGGGCGGATTGTCAATAATTCCTTGTTGGCTACCAGAGCTTAGCAGGCCTGGAAAAGCAGTGGGTGGGGGGGGGCAGTGAGAAAGAAGAGGGGGAAGACAGGGGGTGGCTAATGAGTCTCCGCAGTGAGCACACAAAACAGTGAAGGGATGAAATATAAGCAGGAAGTGAATTTGCTTCCAAGGGAAAATGGGTGGAAAATTATTTTTCCTCTGCTTTGGATTTCATTTTTAAAAAATGCCTTTCTCATGGGCCTCCCCTGGTGGCACAGCAGTTGAGCGCTGGGCTGCGAAGCTGCCTGCAGGCTCTGCAGCACCAGTTCGATCCCAGCCACTGGTGAAGGTCCCACGTGGCGCACAGACCTCTCCTGCCGCCCGCTGCTCCCCTCAGCCGTGTATTTCGTCAGTCTGCCTGTTCTGTTCTCCGCTCTGGCTGTGGTGAATTCTCTCACCCTCCCACACTTCTGACTGTACCCAGTGCTTGTATAAATAAATAAATAAATCTTTAAAAAAAATGCCTTTCTCTTTAGTGGAAAAAAAAAAAAAATTAAAGGTAAACCCACAATGAGGCACCACTTCATGCCCAAGAGGAAAGCCCATCTTGAAATAAAAAAAGACATCCCCTGCTCATGGATTGGAAGAATTAACATTATTAAAATGGCCATCCTACCAAAAGCAATTTACAGATTCAATGCTATTCCAATAAAAATTTCAATGACATTCTTCAAAGAAATAGAACAATTATTGATGAAATTCATATGGAATCACCAGAAACCCCAAATAGCCAAAGCTCGCTTGAAATAAAAAAGAAGGGAATGGAGGCATCACACTCTCAGACTTCAAACTATACTAACAAGCCATAATCATCAGAACTGCATAGTATTGGACCAAGAACAGATAAATGGACCAATGGAACCGAATAGAAAATCCAGAAATAAGCCCACAGATTTATGGTCAGCTAATCTTTGACAAAGGAGCAAAGAATATGCATTGGAGCAAAGAAAGTTTGTTCAATAAATGGTGCTGGGAAAACTGGGTCGCTACATGCAAAAGAATGAAGCTTGACTACTACCTCACACCATGCACAAAAACCAACTCAAAATGGATTAAAGAAGTAGACATAAGACCTGAAAATACATAGAAGGAAATGCAGGCGAAACACTACATGACATGTACCTCAAAGACATCTTTACAGACACATCACCCAAAGCAGTGAGAGTGAAAGCAAAGATTAACAGCTGGGGGCCTCCCCAGTGGTGCAGCGGTTGAGCGCTGGGTTGCGAAGCTGCCCGCGGCCTCTGCGGCGCCGATTCGATCCCCGGCTGCTCCCCGGCCACAGGAGGAGGGTCCCACATGGCGCGCAGACCTACCTGCTGCCCGCTGCTCCCCTCAGCAGTGTACTTTGGTCCTTCTGCTTGCTCTGCTCCCTGCTCTGGCTCTGGTGAATTCTCTCCCTCCCGTGCTTCCGACTGTACCCAGTGCATGTATAAAACAAACAAACAAACAAACAAATAAATGAATAATAAGTAAATAAAAAAAAGTGCCTCTATAAAAAAAAAAGAGAATTTAAAAAAAAAGATGAATAGCTGTGACGACATCAAATTAAAGAGCTTCTGCACAGCAAAAGAGGCAATAACCAAAACAAAGAGAAATCCCACCAACTGGAAGAAAATTTTTGCACACGACACTAATGATAAAGGACTGATCACAAAAATCTACAAAGAGCTGATGAGACTCAACAAAAACAAAGAAAATATTCCAGTGACAAAATGGGCAGAAGAGCTAAAAAAAACTTCTTCAAAGAGGAAATGCAAATGGCCAACAGGCATATGAAAAAATGTTCAACATCACTTGCAATCAGGAAAATACAAATCAAAACTACAATGAGATACCATCTTACACCAGTGAGAATGGCACATATTAAAAAACTAGCAACAACAAATGTTGGTAAGGTTGTGGAGAAAAAGGAACTCTCCTGCATTGCTGGTGGGAGTGCAAACTGGTCCAACCACTATGGAGAGCTGTATGGAGGTTACTTGACCTACTAAAGATAGAGCTTCCATATGATCCAGCAATTCCACTCCTAGGTATTTACCCAAATGACACAGAAACAGTCATTCCAAAGGGCACCTGCACGCCTTTGTTTATAGCAGCACTATTTACAATAGCTAAGCTATGGCAACAACCCAAATGCCCAAAAATAGATGACTGGATCAAGGAGATGTGGTACATATACACAATGGAATATTACTCAGCAATCAAAAAAGATAAGCGCATGCAGTTTGCAGCAACATGGATGGAGCTAGAAGGGATCATGCTCATCGAAATAAGTCAGAAAGAAAAAGAAAAATACCACATGGCCTCACTCAAAGCAGGAATTTAAAAACCTAAATAAGGGACCAGGAAAAAGACTAATTAATACAAAGTAAAAATCAAAATCAACAAGCAACTATAAACCAAAGACACACTATGGGGGGCGGGCAGGGAAAGGAAGGACTGGGTCAAAACAAGGGGGGGGTGCAATTGTATGGGGAATATAACCAATATGAAAATGCAGACATTGTGCAAAAATGAAAAATGATATAAGAATTATATAAAATAAAATATTAATTAAAAAAAAGAAAAAAAAGAAATGCTTTTATTCTTTTGGTGCAGCAGGAACATTGCTCCTCAAATAGTTTTCGCCCGTGGGATGAGGAGATGTTGAGTGTTCTAACCTCAGTGTCTCTGACATTACATCCATGAGCTCCTACAAAGATTCACTTCTAAGACATCGTGGTTGTTTGAATGATTGTACCCAAAAGGTATTGATAAATGGATCCATGTTCACCCCCAAAGAAATTTCTAATGGGCTGCAACAAGGTTCTATCTGTAACTCTCTAAACTTTATCATTCACTCACGAAGATGTGAAAGTCAGACTCTGGATAAGTAGAATACAAAAGCAATGGATATAGGCTGCAAAGGTGTTCTGAAGTTCAGTTAGTAAAAACGATGTCACAATCACAAGAATAGAACAGGACATGAGACTAAACTGAGGTTTAAATATAAATGTTAAAGTGGGTTAAACTAATTGCTATTCAAAAAAAAAAAAAGAAAAGAAAACTAAAACAATGTGTTCTCCAGTGAACACTGGCAGGGCTGTCCTTCTAGCACATCTTTTCCAGAAATTAACTCTCTACCTATACAGAATGGTAGCCACATAAGCACTTAAGGTACAACGTGGCGTAGGTGATAAGACCAGAAGTGGACACTTGAACAAGAAAGAGAATCTGTTTCGGAGGATTCCAAAATCAGATCGGAGAATGGTAAGACAGTCCCTTTTAGGAAGTCTGGGGTCTAAGAGGTAAAACCTTGGGTTGGGTGGTAGCCATATCTCCACTATGGGGGCAACACAGGGATCTGATCTGTATAGACAGGAACAGGAGAGACTTTTTTCTATTTTTAGTTTCCTTGGGTCAGTTGCTTCTGTGGCTGAGGTGCATCTTTATCTCTTAGTGCCATTCTACTGTAATAACCTGACAGAATCTAGTAAATTCCCTTTTAACTCAAGCTAATTAAGATTCTGTCATTTGCAACACAAAATGTCAGTAATAATATTTAAACTTGACCTCCAACATCGTGTCTGGAATAAGGGTGGAATAATAATAAAGTATTAAATCTCTAGGTAGTACTAATAAAGTATTAAATCTAAGCTCTGCCCTGATTATACTGGGTGGACTACAGTGGTCATTTCCAGGTTCAGTTTTCTAAAGATGACTGTCAAGGGATAGGTCTGAAGGAAGAGGATGTAGCTGTACAGAAATGTTTGAAGAGTTGTCATGTGGAAAACAGGGAAGCTGGTCTGTGTTGTCCAATGAACAAAATTTACAGCAAAAGTTGAAGGCTGGAATGTAATATACAAGTTTCCTTTCTCAGCATTAGAGCTATCCAATAATGGATGGATTATCTAGTGGAAGATCAAGGCCATCATCAATGGGAAGATTGCATCACGATTTGGATATTCACTTATTTGGTAATTTGAAATAGGTAGCAATTAATTATTAGTTTATAATTTATTGAAGATTTTCCACTCGTGAACTGTTGTTTGACATATGCTTTATATGAATTTAATCATGTAAACTTCATAATGATCATATGAAATAAGGATTGCCATATCCATTAAAATTATATATCAACTATTGTGACAAAGGATAATACTGTGGCAATTTTTAAAATGCAAAAGCTAATTTATGGAATGATGCTACTGTTAGTTTCAATTGTCATAAGTACTTGTAATTTTACCATTACATGGAATATTTTAGGTTAATAGATAGTTCTCAATTTTGACTCTATTCTATAGCAAATTGTAACCTTTCAGATTTTTAATAAATATAAGCTATAGCACTTTCATTTCCATTATGATTAAGTTAGTTATAATTACTCAATTAACTCCCTGTTGTGCTTTCAGGAAGTGGTGAATAATGTGGTGAATAATGTCCTTTCATTTTTTTACATAGTAGGAAAACTGACTCTTGTCTTAATATTTCAGAGTTGTGAAATTCAATTATTTCATCTTTCATAGGTAGGTAAGACATGGAGTTATACTTATTTACTTTACTACGGATCAAATTCCCAAATCTTTAAATTTATCTGCTCCATAAAGATTCCAAAACAAACTACTAAGTGGTCTGCTTAACATCAGATTGAATGTGGAGGGAAGATAACCCAAAGTAGATAACTAGCCCAACTTACCATATTCTTTATAAAATAACAAAATATTATCTATCACACTAACTTCTAACATACATTTTTTAGAGACTACAGAAATAAACCCATACTTATATGGACAATTAATCTATGACAAAGGAGCCAAAAGTATAGATTAGAGAAAGGAAACTTTCTTCAACAAATGGTACTAGGAAAACTGGACAGTCACATGCAGAAAAATGAAATTAGACCACTGTCTCATACCACATACAAAAGTTAACTCAAAATGGAATAGAGATGTGGATGTAAGATCTGAAATCGTAAAAAATACATAGAAGAAAACATAAGCAGAACACTCTACTACATTGACTTCAGGGATGTATTTGGGGAATTGACTCCAACGGCAAGGTAAACAGAAGCAAAAATAAACAAATGGGATGACACCCAACTGAAAAGTTTTGCACAGTGAAATAAACTATCATTAAAATAAAAAGATGCCCCACTGAGTGGAAGAAAATATTTGTATTTTCTAATATCAAAGGGGACTAATATCAAAGATCTACAAAATTCAGCAACAAAAATTATCCAATAAAATAGACACTTCTCCAAAGAAAACATATAGATGACCAGCAGGAACATGAAAAAATGTTCATCATCACTTTTCATCATATGTAAATCAAAACCACAGTGGGTTACCACCTTACATTGTGAGAATGACCCATATTGATAAGACCAGAACAAGTGTTGGGGAGGATGTTGGTGGGATGCAGACAGGGCTAGCCCTTATAGAAAACAGTATGGAGTTTGCTCAAAATATTAAAAACAGATCTGATGGTTGATGCAACATTCCTAGGTATCTATCTGAAGTTACTTAGGTATGCACTAGAAGAATTACAAAAAGACTAATTCAAAGGGATATTTGCACTCCTATGTTCGCTACAGCACTATTTGCATTGGTTATAGAAATAACCTCAGTGCCCAAGGATAGATGAGTGGGTAAAGAAGTTGTGGCATACATGTACAATGAATATTACTCAGTTTAAAAATAGATGAAAATTTGCCAGAACAACATGCATAGAACTGGAGGGGATTATGCTAAGGAACTAAGAAGAAGAAAGACAAATACTGGATGATTTGATTCGTATATGAAATACAGAGAAATAAACAATGATGATAAGAGACAATGAATATTCTTTTCCTTTGATGTCTTCTTTTGCTATCTCATATTTTTGTATGTTCACTGAATGAGAACAAAAACCAATGTTTAGTTTTCCACTGAGATAACATTGGCTCCCAACACTGTGTATGATTCAGAGGTATAGGTTTACACCTCTTTAGGTATATTTTACCACACCACACCCACCACCAGGCACCCTCACTCCTCCACATTTTCCCCCTGTGTCTGTTCGCCATCTGCATGTCTTAATTGGAGAAGTGTCTATTTTGTTCTCCTGCCCATTTTTTGATTAGGTTATTTGCATTCTTTTTACTAAATTGCATGAGTTCTTTGTAGATTTTGTGTAGATTTTGGTAATCAGTCCTTTGTAGAATGTGTGATGTACAAATACTTTCTCCCTCTCAGTAGATATCTTTTATTTTAATGATATTTATTTCACTGTGCAGAAGCTTTTAGTTTGATATAATGCCATTTGTTTATTTTGCTTTTGTTTACCTTGCCTTTGGAGTCAAGTCCCCCAAAACATCCTTGAAGCCAATGTTGTGGAGTGTTTTGTCTATGTTTTTCTTCTATGTATTTTATGACTTAAGGTCTTACCTTCATGTCTTTAATACATTTTGAGTTTACTTTTGTGTATGGTGTGAAACAGTGGTCTAGTGTAATTTCTCTGCATTTGGTTGTCCACTTTTCCCAGTGTCATTTATTGAAGGGGCTTTCCTTTTCCCAATGTACAGTCTTGGCTCTTTTGTTGAAGATTACTTGTCTGTATAAGCATGGGTTTTTTTCTGGGTGTTTAATTGTATTCCAGTGGTCTACTTGTCTGTTTTATTCAATTACTATTTTTATTACTATAGTTTTGTTGTATAGTCTGAAGTCTAGTAGTGTAATTCTTCTGTTCTTTTTGGTTTGGATTGATTTGGCAAGATATCACCCACCTCACACCTGTGAGAATGGCCCATAACAAAAATATCAGAAACAACAATATCGATGAGGAGAAAAAGAAACCCTCATATACTGTTGGTGGGACTGTACACTGGTTCAGCCTTTACGGAAACAGTATGGAGGTTTCTCAAAAAAGTAAAATACATCTTCCATATGGTCTGGCAATTCCATTCCTAAGTATCTATTTCCCAAAATGCAAAAACACTAACTTAAAGAGATAGATGAATTCCTATGCTAAATCCAGCACTATTTATAACAGCTGAGTTGTGGAAGTAGTCTATGTTCCCGAGGACTGATGGGTGAATAAAGAATTTATGGTAAATTTACACAATGAAATACTGTTCAACTACACAAAAAAATGAAGTCATGCCATTTGCAACAACATGGAGGGAACTGATGGAACTGGAGGGGATTACACTAAGTGAAGTAAGTTGGAGAAAGACAAATACTGGATGATTATACTCATATACGGAACATCAAAACAAAGGAACAGACACAATTAAATCAAACCCTAGAAATCCTACCATAGAATTGAGGTTACCAGAGGGCGTGTTGGGGGAGAAAAAGGGGGGAACCACAATGGACTGGTGGAGGGTTGTGGGTGCTTTGGTGGTTGGTGTGGAAAGACAAGATGCATCTGAAGGGGTGTGGGGGTAAGTAGGGGGGAAGCTTCAGGCTTTGCCGCCCTCCCACTGTACATGCGCACTTGGCCAAACGGCGTGGTGCAGCGTGCGTGGCGCGGAGTGCATGGCATGGCGGGCATGGCGTGGCGTGCGTGGCGTGGCGTGCGTGGCGTGGCGTGCGTGGCGTGCGTGGCGTGGCGTGCGTGGCGTGGCGCAGCGCAGTGTGGTGCGGTGCCGAGGCCGGAGGAGGGGCTGGAGTGGCCCAGCGGACGGGGCGCGGGGACGGCTGAGCGCGGAGAGCGTGACGACACCACCGGGGCTGCTGGAGCCGGTAATGAACCTCCCCGGGGCGGCGGGTTGCCCAGTTCTTGCGTGTGTAAATAAATAAATCTTTAGAAAGAAAACATTTGCCCCAACAGAAGGTGTCCTTGGGGGACATCACACGTTCTCTCAGAGGAAACCCCTGTTCCCGTCTCTGCGTGACGCGCCCGCGCTGGTGCTCGTGACCGTCTTCGCGGTCACCCGGCGGCGGGTCGCGGCTCCTCCTGGTTCTCGCGTCCCCGCCCCGCCCAGCGCGAGTCCCCGGGCCTGGGCCCGAGACAGACGGGGACGCGCGAGGCCCGGACACTCCCCGCGGGGATGCGGGTGACTGGACGGGCGTGTCCACTTCTGGACCAGAGACTCCCTGGGTCCTGCTCCCTGGTGAGCTTGGCGGGTCCTCGAGGTCACTTTCCAGGGTGAATATGAAGTTAGAGAGAGAGAGAGGGTGGGGGGTAAATTTGAGAACTGCCCCTTCTTGTGTAACTGTGCAGACTTAGGCAAATCATTTTATTTCTCTGAACCTCAGATTCTTCAGTAACACTTTTCTTAAAATACCAGCCCCCCAGGAGGAGTGTGAGGAAGAAATGGAATGATGCGTGTGAAGAAGTGAGTGCAGTGTTTGGCAGCAGATGGTTCCACCATTCTCCTTCCTGATCCCACCGGAAAGAAGGGAATCCTGGTGATGATAACGCAGTGCACTTTGTAGTCATGTAGACATTACAAAGGAAATGTGTCACTTTCATAGTTCTTAAAAATTAGAGTTTGAAAATAACTTTAAAATTGCATTGCTTTTGTTTTTATCTTTTTTTAAAACTGAGGTCAAGTGACCTTATGCAAAGTATCCACAGTCACCCAACTAGGTAATGGCGAGATAATAATTCAAACATGGGTGATATTTTGTTCCTAAATATGCTTTTTTGGATATCTTATCTTTATTAAGTTTGTCTTAAAGTAATAGCACTTTATAATCACAAACCAATGCAAGATTTTCTCATCTAATTCCTCCAAAAATATCTAGGTAGGTAGCATTATTTTCCCCATTAAGAAATCAGAATGGAGGTTCAGAGAAGTTAGGTAATATCTACAAGTCTGCAAATTATGAAGTACCCTCTGAGAACTGCTTTATGTGTATTCCATGAAATTTGACATCGTGTGTTTTATTATGAGTTTGTTCAAAATATTTTCTAGTTTTGCTTGTGATTTGTTTGACCCAAGAAAATGTGGTTTTGTGTATTAAGTGTATTAAAAATGTGTCTTTTAAATTTCTGAATATTTGGAGATTTAATGGATCTGAACTGTCCAATATGATATTCATTGGTCAGTTGTGGATATTTAATTTATTTAAATGAATTTAAATTAAAATTCAGGGCCTCCCAGGTGGCGCAGTGGTTGAGTGCTGAGTTGCCCTCTGCAGGGCCGGTTCGATCCCCGGCTGCTCCCCGGCCGCAGGAGGAGGGTCCCACATGGCGCACAGACCTCTCCTGCCGCCCGTTGCTCCCCTCAGCAGTGTACTTTGGTCCTTCTGCCTGCTCTGCTCCCTGCCCTGGCTCTGGTGAATTCTCTCACCCTCCTGCGCTTCTGACTGTACCCAGTGCTTGTATAAATAAATAAATAAATCTTTAAAACAAACAAACAAAAAAGAGCAATTATAAAAAAAAAAAAGACTGAAGTGTCTTTTAGAAAAAAAAAATAAAATTCAGTGGCTAAGGCATTCTAGCCAAATTTTAATTGCTTGAAAGTCATATATGGATAATGGGTACCATATTTGGGTGGTACAGATATAGAACCTTTTCATCATTACAGAAAATTCTATTATAATATTTTGTTAATGATTTCTAATCTAATACTGTTACAGCCTTAGAACATGCTTTGTTTGTATGATTTTGACTTTTGACATTTATTGAGACTTGTTTTATGTCTCAGAGTATAGTCTACCTTGGTGAATTATTCAAGTGCACATGAGAAGATTATACAATTCCTTTCGGTTCTTGGGTGTAGTGTTCTATAACTTTCAACTAAGTTGATTTATATCTCCGATGTCTTTGTTAAATTTTTGTCTTGTTATCAACTGCTGAGATATAGGTGCTAAAATCTGCAACAATAATTTGGATCTGTCTATACTTTTTATTAGTTCATAACAGAACTAGTAATATGACAGCTTTAAAATTTTTAAGATTTCTTGATGACTTAACCCTTTTATCATTATGAAATGCCTATCTTGGTAATACTCTTTGAAATCTACTTCTATTATAAAAAATACGGTAATGGACGATGTGTTATGATTAGTATTTCAATGCTGTGTATTTTCCATTCTTTCATTTTCAATTTTCCTGTTGACTTTTTTTTTAAGATTTATTTATTTATGCACACAAGAACTGGGGTGTAGACCAGAGGTGTGGGGGGGTGAGGGGTGGTGAGAGGATTCACCAGAGAGAGTGGGGAGCAGAACAGGAAGATCTACTGAAATATACTGCTGAGGGGAGAAGTGGGCAAGACAAGGAGAGGTCTGCTGTGCCATGTGGGTTGCGCCCTGGCTGGCTGAGGGTAGAACTCATGATGCAGTGGTTGGGGAGAGCTCGATAGTGCGTGTATTTAACCCCTGCGCCACCAGGGAGGCCCCCTTTTCTGTTGTCGCTATGTTTAAAGAGTGTTACTTGTCAAAACATCTACTTTGATGTTGCATTCTTTAGCCAGTCTGAGTCTGCATCTTTTAATTTCTTTTTTTAGTTATTATTAGTTATTATTAGTATATGTGGGTTTTAAACTACAATGCTGATATTAGATTTTTATTGTTGCATTTGCTCTTTCTTTGTTCCTCCCTTTTTATTGTTAATTAAGTATTTTTAGGTGTTTACTTTTATTTTCATTTTCTATGTTAGGTATTATCTTTAGTTATATCATTTTATGTTATGTTCTTAGTGGTTGATTTAAAGATTACATTATATATCTCTAACTTGTCATATGTATATAATAACAAAATTCTGCTACTTTACAATGTAAGGATATTAAAATAGCATATTTTAATGATCGCTCTCTCTTCCCCTGTGCTCTGTCTTGCCACACATTTTTTTATTTCTAAATATGGTATAACCTAACATTACGTTGTTACTGTTTTTACCTTATAAGATTAATAGTCTTTAAAATGTATGTATTTGTGTGTGTATGTGTTTGTTACTTATATCTACTGATATGTCTTTTCTCTTTCCAGTGTTCTTCACACCTTCCCAAATAACTGGGTCTCTACTGGGTATTTTTCTTTTTGAACTAAACATTTTAGTGTTCCTTTAGTATTCCTTGAACTAATACATTTTAGTATTCCTTATCGAAGTCTATTTAAGACAATTTCTTTCACCTTTTCCTTGGGGAAATATCTTTATTTTTGAAAGATAATTTAACTAGTTCTAGAATTCTAGACTAATATGTTTTTCTGTTTAACACTTTAAAGTTGTCATGGCTGTGTCTTCTGGTCTCTATTGATTCTGATGAGGAGATATAATTTCTATTGTTTTTCTCCTTTCTGGAATGTGTTTTGTTTTCTCTTGTGGCTTTTAAGATTTTTCTTTTCATGTTTGATTTTAAGCAGTTAGACGGTGATGTATAATTTTGGTATTTCTTTGTATTTATTCTTCTTTAGGTTTCTGAGTCTATTGAATCTTGGGTCAATGGCTTTCATATGTTCTGGGCCATTAAAGTATTTCTCCTGGAAATCAAGTTATGTATTTATTAGCATGTTTATCCTGAACGCAAATATGTTTTAAAATCACATTGTCTGTTTTCAATGACACTGATTCCTTCTTCTGCTGTATACAACATAATAAACTCATTGACAGTATTATTTATCTGTAATACATCTTTCATTTCTAGCATTTGCATTTGACTCTGAAATTATCCAAACATGTTCACTTATTCTATTTCTTTCATCTTAAATATTTATAAGTATTATTTTAAAGTGTCTGCCTTATAATTCCAACAACAATTTTATTCTGTAGGGAAGGTTTCATTTACTGTTTTCTCTTTGAGGACATATTAGTTTTCTTACTTTTTCTATGTGTTTTATAATTTGATTTTGATAAAGATTAAATTCAGACATCATCAATTATAAAGAAATAGTAGCGTCTGAAGAAAAACAGCAATCATCTCTAGAGAAAGGGCTGACTTTTGTTATCTGGCTCACCATTAGTGAGACGATTTGAGACAATCTAGTCAGTAGTGGAGCTAGGCCTGTAAGGTTTTGTGGCTTTAGTTATTTAGTTCATTATAGGTTTCATGTTACGTGGTAGAGGAATCACAACTTCCTGTAGGGGAAGAGAGGAAGTTTCTCCCTACCCCTTTGGGTTCTTTTAGACTGACTGAACAACAAAGTAATGTCAGATACATCAATAGGACAAAAAAAAACAAAATTGAGTTACATACATATGGAGAATTTTTTTAAAAGATTTATTATTTATTTATACAAGTTTTGGGTACAGTCAGAAGCGCGGGAGGGTGAGAGAATTCACCAGAGCCAGAGGAGAGAGCAGAGCAGGCAGAAGGACCGAAGTACTCTGCTGAGGGGAGCAGCGGGCGGCAGGAGAGGTCTGCGCGCCATGTGGGACCCTCGCCCTGCGGCCGGTAATCGAACTGGTGCTGCAGAGGCTGCGGGCAGCTTAGCAACCCAGCACTCAGCCGCTGAGCCACTGGGGAGGCCCACATATGGAGAATTTAAGTGGATGTGAATTCCAGGGTCAGTGGGGGCAAATGAGGGTCTATGTCCTTAGCTAAAGAGTAAGATAGAGGCCAGGGCCTTCAAGGAGAGAGGAAGGGAACTCACATTATGAGGACTGGGTGACTCATATGACAAAGACCAGATTTTTGAATTAGATGTTTGCCCTGCCTTGTAGATAGGTTTCTACCATCGAAGGGTTCTTTCTGGTAAAAAGCCTAATTCTAAGTAATAGTCTCAATTTTCATTTTTCAAGATAGTTAAGGGAGTGGTAAAGGTTTCTCCTATGAGAACCTGCAGGGTCTTTATTAACCTTAGTTTGAAATAATCCACATGCCAAATTGACACATCTCCATCAAGCCTCTTCTAAAACACTTACAGAGGCCTATCCTCCACTTCCCTTTAGCAGGAACTGGGATGTGAACACCTGGGAGTATTTAATCACTTCTTTTTTTTTTTTTTTCAAGATTCATTTATTTATGCATACAAGAACTGGGGTACAGGTCAGAGTTGTGGGGGGTGTGAGGATTCACCAGAGACAGAGCCGGGCACAGAACAGGCAGACTGACTGAAATGCATTGCTGAGGGGAACAGCAGGCGAGTCAGGAGAGGTCTGCTGTGCGATGTAGGTTGCTCCCTGGCTCCGGATCAAACTCATGCTGCAGTGGCTGTGGGCAGCGTCATAGGTTACGTCTTCACCCCTGCGCCACCAGGGAGGCCAATCCCTTCTTTCATACCTTCATTTTTAACAAGATCTGTTTGCTTTTGCTTTATTCCTCTGTGGTAGTAGTCTCTTGAAAAGGGTTCACATAGACTTTTTCTAAGATATCTAGATTCCCGCCCCCCCATATATGTTATCTTGATATGTAGAACTAGGATCAATTGAGATCCTCAACTGAAACTGTTACTACTTCTTCAAGAATGATTACCTAGATTTACTAAATTTAGGATATTTCCAGAAACAACCTTTTTTTTTTTTTTTTCCTTTTTAAAATCAGAGGAACCTACCTTAAGTCAGGGCAAACATCCAGAGGGAAGATTTTGTCATATGAAGTTGTTCCCTCCTCGTCATGTGAAATGACCTCCAACCACCTTATACTTTAGATCCCTTCACACAGAATATAAACCCCAGACTTGCATCATTTATTTTAGAATTTATAATGTAAATTCTCCATATATCTGTTATTAAATTTGCTATTTTCTCCTACTTATCTGTTTGATATAAATGTATTTGTCTAGTGTCAGAAGAACCCAGGGGGGTGGGGAAAAATTTCCCCCTGTATCCTAACACAGGTATCCACGCTCCTGCCCTCTACCAACTGTACATGGTCCCTTCCTAGTACTCAGTGCAAGGTCTGGGGTTTCTCTCCATATCCCTGTTCTGCCCTTAGTCTTCAGGAGGTCTTTTGTAGTTGTGTTTGGGGTGGTCTGTCTACCTCAACTTCCTGGTCCTTCCCTCAGTGGGGAGAAGAACCTAACCCAGGGTAAGGCCCATGTGTATCTCTGGGATGACTCTGAGTTCTCCTGGAATCACTCTCAGTTTTCCTTAGACTCCCATCTGTACCTGGGGGCAGAGAGTAGATGTTTTTCTCAGTTCTGCAGCTCCTCACCCAGACGTACATGCTGCTCATCAGCAGCACCATGATGTGGGTGTTGGGGACTTCCACTGGTTCTTCCTCTCTGACTTCAGCAGGATTTCCATGCCTGAGTTCAGGGTCTCTCAGTTTTCTCCCTGCCCCCTCAAGCTGTCCTGTGAAGGTCCATGGAAAAGGGCCAAAGGATAGGTACAGGCCTACTGTGTCAGAGCTCTTGAGGATTCTAAACCCTTTAAAATTGCCTTGAAGGCTCAGCTGCTTTTTTTTTCAGCTTCCTTTTCCATTGGATTTGCTGCCCAGGATAAAAGCCGCTCTCCTAGGAGGTTGTTGTCACTTTTTGGATCCGGTTCATTAGGCTTTTTTTACAACCTGAATTCTCTTCAGGCTTAAAAAAACATGATTTTTGTAGATTATCTGGGTTGCTCTTCTTAAGGTGGGAGCAGTGTTCTCTTGTGGATGTGAAAGTCAAGATAGCTTTTTCTATCATGTTTTATGTTGAAATGATTACAAGTGAACCCTAATTGACTTTTTAATGCATTCTCTTGAAATTCTCATCATCACCCTTAAAAACAGTTTTGCACATAGGTGATAACACTTTGAAACCATTATTTCACAGCCTATTCAAACACTTGCAAGGGTAAATTTATATTTAAAGACTTCAATAGTTTTTCCTTTTCCTTGTTGACAAATGATATGTTAAATTTTAGCTTACAATAATGCAATCAGAGTTCAAAAACTATATTTTACATATCAAGTATTTGAAAGTAACAATGAAACTCTAATTTACAGAATATGAATACAGTCATCTGAGAAGCTTGCTAGATTGCCAGTAAGAGCACATGGGCCACAAAGCAACATTTATCCAATATATGTGAAAGAGATTTGGAGTTATATTGTGTGGGCCCATACCTGAAAGATGTCCTGACCACCTTCACCCCGACAACTTGCACCTTGGGCTGTGAGACCTGCTCTTCGAGCATTTGGAATGCAAACTTGAAGGTGCATGGGTCTCCTTGTCCATGGTGGGCAGTGGCATGCTTTGCAGCTGGCTGCCGATGTAGATGGAACTATTCTGAAAGTCATCCGAGAGAATGTTGGGCCCCCTTTAGACCTCATCATGCTTGGGTCACCCTTCAAGGAGTCCTGGAAAGAACTTGTGTTTCTACCACTTCTGACTTCCTTAACTGTGCAGGGGGCTGAGGGAACCAGTACTTCTCCATCTTGTTAAACCATCAGCACACACCACTTGAGAAGCTCAGAGACAGAGCTTAATGTCCCACTGCTTCCAGGTCACTTAGCCTCCCATCTCTACTTTTACTCAATCCTGTGTTCTGAGCTCTGTTTCCAGTTATCAAGTTGCCAGATAAAATGCATATAAAAATTTTTACATCAACAATGCATGTGAAATCTTACTGTAAGCATGTCTCAAGTGGTGTACTAGACATATACTAAAACCACTAGTCATTCTTTATCTGACATTCTTTTTTGTTCTACTATTCAACTAGCCTGGAGTTAATCAAACCTGATAATTTAGACTATTCAAAGATTTTTATTCTTATTTTTATTTTTTTAATCGTAGATTCCTGTATTTTTATTCATTAAATTTGGACACTCTTCTCGCTAGGATAGAGATAGTAAAAAGGTAAACCCCTGACTATTTTAGTCCTTGATGAGTGATGTTGAGTTAGCCAGCACATTCAAACTTTTGTATCCTTCAAACTTTTTGTATCCAGTGGACTTCTCAGTCCACTGACAGGGTTGGGTGAGACTCTAGGAGATAATAAATGTAAATGATGTTGGTGTAAAATAAGTTGCTCTACAGGGTAAAAGTCAGCATGATGTTTACAGAAAATGACAGAATCTGATTAAAGTGCCTGGGTCTTTAAACAGTCCTTTTGCACTGCTTTCCTTTTAGGCAGTTTAGCTGTCATTGGGGGAGGCAGAAGAGTGTCCTGGGGGATTTCTAAACCTGAGTCCTCGATTTGAATCATGACTGCCACTTAATGTGGTGGGACACTGTCCAAACTATTTGCCATTTCTATGCCTCAGCCTCTCTCTTTGTGAAATTGAGGCACTGTTAGCACAGCTGGCACTCAGCATAGCACCCGCAGGTATCCGGTTCTCAAGGCCCTAGCAGATCACTACTGTTTCCCTAAAAGGCAACTTTGTGTTCCTTCCATCACATCAAAGAGGAGATTGTCTCCTGGACCTTTTTATAAACATTTCCTTAAGATATCACTGGATGTGCTGTGAAAAAGTTTCTATCATCAGAAGTTTGGAAAATTTTGCATATCACATACATGCTCTTTTGAAGCTTTACAGCACATATTTGCACATCAAAGCTTCTATATGCTCCATTATAAACAACTTCTACTTATTTACCCAGAATTTCTTAAACTCATTTATACATGAAACACCTTTCTTTATGACCCATCTGTTAATATTCCGTGTAACTATTTTCACCTGTCATCATTCCTATTAAGTCCTTTTAAGGCAAGAGAGAAAGTCAAGAGGTACTATTGTACAGATAATCCAACACTATATAAAAGGGGGATATCATTTACCATTGCAAAATTAATCAAGAGAGGAAGTACAAATAGTGATAAAAAGCTACTGGTGTCAGGAAACATTTCTCAAATAAGCTCACAAAGCAAGAGTGACATAAATACATTATCTGTAGGTAGCATAGAATATATCCAAAATACTGAAACCGGTCAGGGGAGAGCACAAGACAGGCTGCTGTTTTTCATTGTTTGATTAACTGTAGGCTAGTTGAATACTAGAACAAAAAAGAGTGTCAGATAAAAAATGAATAGTGTTTTTAGTATACCTCTAGTACACTACTTGAGACATGAGAATTCATGTCTACTTGAGAATTCCTTATAAAACCTGATTTTAAAAAAATGTTAATATACTAGCTGGATAAAAATTGCAAATACAAAAAAAAAAAAAAACCTTTGAATACGGAAAAGTGTTCAGACTAGGTGAACACTAGATTCAACCAACCCTAGAACCATTGAAAAAGGAATATCTGGGGACATTCCTTTACCCTCCAAGCCTCCGGAATTCTAATAGCAAACGGAGCAGTGGTGAATCGCTGCTAGCCAGCTGGAACGTCATGCACTGCTTTCACTTGCTCCCTTTCTATTTTGTGTTTGACTTACTAGTCTTCTCCCCCTTTTCCCTTCTCACATTTCACGCCACCCTGCAATTCTTCATTGCAGTGTAAGATTAAAAAGAAATTAGTAAGCCCAAGGCAACTGGCCGATCATTGAATTCAACTACTGTGCCATCTAGACAATAGTATGACTACTTTTCCTCCCAGCAACACCACATATGCCTGCTCTTTTATGGCATTTTTTAGCAAAAAGATCCTGAAAATCACTAGTAATCCTAAGATAACAAGAATTTCAAGATTCAATAAGCTTTCAAAATGGGATCCAGATGTATTCTTTAAGCCCTTTTAAATCACAAAGCAAGGCAAGGTGGCCTGACTGACTGATTAAATGATTATTTCTGCCTGGATTTAATTTTTGGCTCTTTTGGGAATTCATCTGTGGTCTAGAGTAAAGCATTAGTCTTTTACTCAGAAATCTGAATTTGGCTTCTCTTAGGTTTACATGTGTAGCACTCATTAGAGATGAATTCTTGTCTATTAAAACTCAGCTCAGAAATCACCTCATTTCTGAACCCAATTTTCCCCTCTCCTTCCTCAGACACTTTTACACAAAATTGCTCTTAAGTTCACATACACACCTTTGTGCCTACACCTCCTAGGTTGAACTACAATCTGTGTCCCAGTCTATACCCATTCTACTTACTAAAGGGTTCATTTTTAGACGCACAAAGGGTGTGTATAATCCTCTTCCTTTGCATATGGGCAGGACTTGCGCTTAAGGAGGGTTATTGTCCCATGGATCAGGTTACTTTATATGACAAAGATGAGGGAATAATATAATGTTCTATAATGTTCTATAAGATTTTCAGAGCAGGTGGCAGGGACACTGCGCTACAGGGGTTCTTGATTTTGGTCCACTGTGATTGATTTTGAACTTCTGATCTCCAGAACAATAAAATAACAACAAAATAACAGATTTGTGTTATTTTAAGCCACTGGCTGTGTGGTAATTTATTTCCATAGCAATAGAGATTTCAACCCCTGCCCCATTCTACATGATTTTGGTGACTATTAATCATGTACTTTTCCACTCTTTCTTCTTCTTCAAAGAAAAGACATAACCCACATTTTCTAGACCAAGATCAGAATGGAAGACAGTTGGATCAAAATCATCCCAGTGCATCCCCCAGGAGATCTTAAATGAATTTCAACACTTGAGACCCCTGTATGTCTATCCTTCCCAATGTTGACTGGTTACCTCTGAGCCAGTTAGAATGCTAGTAAATGCCATTTGGTGTGGGCTTGGGGGTTTAAACCAGTCAAATGCTATTTCTTTTGCCTACAATCAAAATACCCTACCAGCTATCATTTAGTGAGAACTTATTTTCTTCTCCCCCAAATATTCTCTTCAGTTGACTTTGCATTTGAGGTATTATGCTTTGTCTGTAATTAGGTTTTAACTCTATGATAACTCTTTATATTTCAACTCTTTACAACAACTCTTACAATCATTCTAGAATTATTTATTTTTAGTACCATTTCACTGAAGGGAAACAGACATAAAGTGTTAATGTGCCTAATGTCACATGGCTATTTTGTGGATCTTGTTCTTACAAGTCCACACACCCAGTGACCAAGTTATATTGTTTTCAGATAGGTGATGTCTGCCAAATAAAGATGGAAGAGGCATTTCTCACAGAGGGAAGGAAGACCCCAAAGTTAAGGGCAAGGAGGAGGCTATGCATATAACCGTTACAGAGATAAAAGCTAAAGGAGGAGAGTATTTTCAGAGGGGAGGAAAATTGCTGACTAGAGGAACTAATCAATCAACCAGTGTTGGTTGTTCCTTCCAATTATTGTGTTTTGTGCTGTGATGTTTGGACAAATATCAAGCGAAAGAATTAAGAGAACAAAAGACATGGTTCCTGTTCCCTTGGTCTTAGTAATCTAGCTCTGATGATAAGATCAGTGACCAATGGGCTCTTTGGAGGATTACAAGAGATAATACAAGGAAATCTCTTAGTAAGGTGTTTGGAAATAATGAGGCTAAGTAAATATTTAGTCTAATTCCAGTTTTTTTTTTTAAGATTTATTTATTTACTTACTTACTTAGTTACTTATACAAGCACTGGGTACAGTCAGAAGCGCGGGAGGGTGAGAGAATTCACCAGAGCCAGAGCGGGGAGCAGAGCAGGCAGAAGGACCAAAGTACACTGCTGAGGGGAGCAGCGGGCGACAGAAGAGGTGTACGCGCCATGCAGGACCCTCCTCTGGTGGCTGGGGAGCAGCCGGGGATCGAACCAGCGCTGCAGAGGCTGTGGGCAGCTTTGCAACCCAGCGCTCAACCGCTGCGCCACCGGGGAGGCCCCTAATTCCAGTTTTGATCAGCCCTTCATCAGGGATAAATTCTTTGCTTAGACATGGTAATGCCTCCACCTGAGATTTACCTTCCTCCTCTGGCTTCCAGCACTAGTGCGTTTCCTGTACACCTGTCTGAAGGTAATCTTACTTTCCTCCTCCTTCATTTTCTTAGAGGGCTTTCACTTTGGGTTCCAACATATCACCAGTAATGCTTGTTGGATAATGTGGCAGGATGGAGTTTTCTCCCCCTACCTCATCCTCATTCCCTGGTCAGAAGTCCATTTTTGATGAGAAGGAACAACTATGGGCATAATAATGCATGAGCTGTATATTTAGCAATATTAGCCTATGAAAGGTTGACTATTCTCAGTGTTTCCTTTTGAGGTTGGATTATTTCAACCTAATGTCCTCCAGATGGAAGGAAGGGTCTAAAACCCTCCCCTCCAGGATCATCTAGGAAAAGTCGTTAGTCTGGGGCAGGAGCCTAAGGGAGGAGATGAGGTCTGGGGAAGGCACAGAGATAGAAAAATCAGAAGAGATACAGGGGAGAACTGACAGTGGATTAGGATGTGAACCAAGAAGTAATGAGAGAGGAGCCAGTACATTTCTTCATTACTTTAATGGATATTTCTAGCCAATGACTACATTTGAGGAAATGTGTTCATGGGACAATTCTCCTGACTTCAACGATCTCAAATGACAGTGAAAACATGGACAATGTACTAGTGAATGGTGGAACAACTAGAAAATGTTGGAGAGTAGTAAGTCATAAAACAGAGAGAAAAGAGGGTGATACACTGGAGAGCACCTGGGGGTGAATGAGACAGGGATTCACCACAGGATACCAACACAACCTGGAGCTGGGACCTTCCATTTAACTAGTATGGCTGTCCTAGACACTGGAATCCAGGTTTAGCTGGGCCTTTATTTAGAATCATATCACTCTCCAATGTGTCCCTTCAGAAAGTGTTCTTGGTGCATTGCCTTAACCTCCCCCTCCTCCAGTGATCCGTTAAGGATCTTATTAAGGTTAAACACCTTGTATGGACCAGTGATGATACTGCAGCTCAAGTCATCATCTGTACTTCTAGACCCTTTTTTAAAAAAGTTTTATTTATTCATGCATACAAGAACCGGGGTTCAGGCCAGATGTGCGGGAGAGGATTCACCAGAGACAGAGCAGGGGACAGAATAGGTGACTGACGAAATACACTGCTGAGGGGAGCAGCGGGCGAGACCTTCATCATGTCAGCGTGTATTAGGAAACAGGTCAGACTGAGAACCTGAAGCTGTGTGGGGTTCCCCCTCTTGTGCACAGCCCTGTCCTTCTGGGAGCTCCATGAGAACCTGGAGAGACCTAAGGGTTCTCGCCCCTTGTCCTCTGCCCCGTGGCCACACGGGGGCGCTGCGGCGCTGTCCTAGTCTGGCAGCCAGGGGAGAGGCTGGGTGTGTGTGACTCAGGCTGAGAGGGTGAGCTGGGGCTGAGCATCACTAGGGGAGCCGGTGAGATGCCCTGTGAGCAACCCTGGCACCAGGCTGGGGTGGGGGCAGTGAGGAGAGGAGGCTCTGGAGCTGCCATCTTCTCTCCCCACAGCCTCTCTCTGAGCCCCTTGATGACAACACCCTGGAGACTGCAAAGCAGATGCTTTTCCCTTCAACTCCCTGTTACTTTCATGAGGCCTATTTTTTTTTTTTTTTAATTGAAGCAACACTGATTTACAGTACTGTGTGTGATTTAGGGGAATAATTTCACATCTCTTCGATGTGAAATTACCAAAGCAGATACGTTTCTCTTCCACTCCCTGTCCCTTTGCTGAGGGCTGTTTTTCAAATTGCAGTAACATTGATTTACAATTCATGTAGGGAACAGGCTCCCATCTCTTCAGAGGTAGTGACCACACCACCCCTCCACCCCAGTGCCCAGAGTCCTTTTCCAGATCCACTGTGCCCCCCACACTCTGCTCTCACCCTCCCTCCTGGACAGAGAGGCAGGGACCTGCTGTCTGGGTCCCTCAGGCCTCGCTCCTGCCACCTTCTGCAATGACAGTAAAGGTTTGTGGTTCTACTTTCTATTTCCTTGGCATATCCTTTCACCCTTTCACTTTTAAACTACATTTGTTTGTATAGAAAGTCTTTCTAACACACACAGAATACAAATCTCCTTCATATTATCCAATCTGAGAATTGCAGGCTTTTTTTGAATTTTATATAATTCTTACATCATTTTTCATTTTTGCATAGTGTATGCATTTTTATTTTGGTTATATTCCCACACAATTCCCACCCCCCTTATTCTGACCCTAATCCCTCTTCTCTTCCCCCCCCCCACTGTAGTGTGTCTCTGGTCTAGAGGTGCTTATTGATTTTGATTTTTACTTTATTGCAATTAGTCTTTTTCCTGGTCCCTTATTTTGGTTTTCTAAATTCCTGCTATGAGTGAGACCATCCGGTATTTTTCTTTTCTTTCTGGCTTATTTCGCTGAGCATGATCCCTTATAGCTCTATCCATGTTGCTGCAAATGGCATGAGTTTATCCTTTCTGATTGCTGAGTAATATTCCGTGGTGTATATGTACCACACCTCCAGTCTTCTTTCCTCATCTCAATCCACGTCTTCCTCCTGTTCCTTAGCTTCTCATCCCTGCTCAGCCCCACATTTCCTTGGGTGGGGCGGTAACCTGGAACCTCTCTTTTCTACGGATAGCACATTGGTCCTGCCCCTATGGAAAACAAATGAAGTTTCCTCAAAATATTCAAAATAGACCTGACCCATGGTCAAGCATTCCATTCCTTGGTATTTATCCAAAGAATGTAAAATGCTAATTCAAAGGAATATGCGCCTCCTATGGTCACTGCAGCACTGTCTGCCATAACCAAGCAATGGAGACTACCTAAGTGCCCAACGGCAGGTGAGGGGATAAAGAACACAAACCGTATACACAATGGAATACTACTCAGTCATGAAAAAGAAAAATACTGACTTTGCAACAAGGATAGATATGGATGGGATTATGCTAAGTAAAATAAGTTTGAAGGAGAAAGTTAAATACTGGATGATTTCATTCATATGTGGAATATAAAGAAACAAAGCAGGCACAGGTGAAACTAAACCAAAACAAACTCTAGAAATATGACTGTGGAATTGAAGGTATGGAGTGGGGTAAGAGCAGGAAACAAGGTAGGAAAAGGGCCCAGTGAACTATGGTGAAGACTGTGGGTGCCCTTATGGTAGGCGTGATGTGGTAACAAACATCTGAAGAGGGGTGACCCTGGGCCTCTGAACACATACGGTGTGTAAAGCAATGTTACCTCAACTGAGTAGTACAATGAGGGGAAAAAGAAACGAAAAAAGAAAATTGTCTCCTCCAGCAGTCACTGACCTCAGGACTTTGCCTTCGCCTCCTCACTGTCACGCAGGCTTAGGGGCTGGTTTCCCACAAGGTCAGAGGCAGGAGGTGGAGGGACTCCTGGGGCTGCTCAGACCCTGCTGAGTAGAGACACTGCAGAGAGGGCGGCTCTGAGGGGACCAGAGACAGAGGGTCAGAGTAACCCCAGTGCTGAGTGAGGGTCTGGTTCCCAAGGAGAGGGGAGTATGTGTGTGTGTGTGTGTGTGTGTGTGTGTGTAACAAGAATGACAGGATATACAACACAAGATGATGGGAAGACAATTAACATCAAGCCCCAGAATAAATGAATTGAAATCGCACACAGAGTAAAGAGTGTGAGAACAACACCTCAGTAAATGCAGTTCTGTGGAGAAGCAGTTTCCAAGCAGGACTGAAAAGGCGTTGGACCTGAAGAGGCTGAGGTTTAGAACTATCTCATGGTTGGCTTGAGGTGTAAGGAGCTGGGCAGGACCCCTGCTCCAGGCCCCTGCTAGGATGTGGTGGTAACTTCACCCCTGACAGCTCCCTCCCCCAGTCGCCAATGTTCCTCTTCAGTCCCCGACGTTCATCTTCTTTGGACTCACCATAGAAAACCCACGGGCCTCAAAATGAGGTTGTTCCATGCGCTTCAGCTACTTTCTCTCTAGACCAGAACTGGAGGGAGCCACACAGGGGGAGGGAGGAATGTGTGTCCCCCACTGGCCTGGCCCAGGGGCAGGATTAGCCAGAGTCACCCCAGTTCCTGAGCTGAGCCTTTGTCCACAGTCCAGGAATGGAGGGGAGATGGAGCAGGGTCTGTTGCGTCAGGCAACATCACACTGATAAAGAAACGGGAGTCGTGGAGCAGGCTACATGATGCAGGATGCTGCGGAAGAGGAAGATCCGGGCCGTTTTTATTGCTAGAATAATCGTACAGCGTCAGTTACGTGGGGTAGGAGGACGAGGAGGAAAGGATGGGTGAAATAAGGAATGTCATCTTG
Organism: Talpa europaea; assembly: GCF_964194135.1. Classification (NCBI taxonomy): domain Eukaryota; kingdom Metazoa; phylum Chordata; class Mammalia; order Eulipotyphla; family Talpidae; genus Talpa; species Talpa europaea. The sequence continues at coordinate 123,136,622 of NC_140068.1, read as the reverse complement.
GGCTTTGGGGGCACAGGAGTCTGCTGACCAGATAATTCTTATCTGCTTGATGATCACGTGTTGGAATCGAAACCAGACCCCAGACCCTGGACCATGGGCCTAATCTTATCAACAAGGCGGTCCCCTGGTCAGCTTCTGGGCTCCCTTGTCCCACCTCGGGATGCATCGCCTTCCAGGGAGATCAAGCTTTCTCTCTGGAAAGATTTGAAAGGCACCTTGTAAGGCTTGGCTCCCGTGACTGAGTGACCCGGCAGCTCTGACCTTGTGCAGGAATGCAGAACTGCAGGTCACACAAATGGCACCTGAACAGGCTGCTCAAGTTTAGCGGACCCGCCAGGGTCTCCCTCAGCTCTTAGGGGAAGATGTAATGTTAGAGGGGTGAACTGACGTTTCTTTCTCATTCTGGGGCTCTCCCGTCTCCCCAGCATAACCCTCCACGTGCAGCAGGGAGAGGATGTCAGGTCAAACCCAGGCTGCTTCCCCCACGCCTCTCCCCACTAGTGTTCAGGATGCATCTGCTTGTCCGCATGGCCACGCTGGAGGAGAGCACGGAAAGGTAAGTATCATCATGATATTTGCTACTGGGATTGGAGGTAATTTTTTTTTTTTTACAATAAAAGATCTTTTATTTGGGTTGTTGCTGTAACAAGGCTGTGCAATTAGAAAAACACCTGGGAGAAGGAGAAAGTGTTGAACTGAGTTTTCATAATACAACCAAAAAAAAAAAAAGAAAAAAAGTCAACAGTGAAAATAAGAGAAACATTTGCATGAATTATTCAGTTAACCCACGACACCCTGTGAGTTGTCAGATACCATGATCCCAGGGTAACTCATGACTGTGGGGAGTGAGACTCAGAAGCTCAGCCCAGGCCGCACATCGGGAGACCCGGGGTTCTGACCACCCAGGGCCCCCTGCTGTGGCAGCTGTAGTGAGGAAGGGTCTCCGAGCTGAGTAGGCTGAGGCCTCAGTGTGGTCACATCCACTGGAAACATCCAGAGTGAGGGTTGGGTCCTCTTAGTGATGGCCACCCACTACCTGCCCAGGCGCCCTTCTACTGACAAGTCAAATTAAAAAACATTCCTCCTGATGTTGCTCTGGTGCTGGAGGCAGGTGAGGTGGGAGAGAAAGTGGAGGTGATGCCAGGCCCTGTGAGCCCTCCCTGCCTGGTGTGGGGAGCAGAGAAGGCAGCTGAGGGTCCAGTTTGAGAAAGGCCTGGGGCACCGTGGGGAGCAGAGACTGGAGAGGGTGAGAGTGTGCGGGGCAGGGAGGAGGCTCCTGCGGTCTGACCAGGGCAGGTGTGGTCACCTCCTCCCTGAGCGTCTCCTCTGCCCTCCCTTGTTCAACTTCCTCACCCACCTTGCAGGACAGTCATGGCCTTGGGGTCACTACTGGACCCCTCCTGGAAGAAGTGACCTGCAGCATCTGCCTGGAGACAGGAGGCCCCTGGGAGCATCTCCTGTGTCCACAGCTTCTGCCAGGCCTGCTCTCAGCTGAGTGACTCTCTGACCCGCCGAGGTCACTGTGTGCTGTCCATGCTGCCAGGAGCCACCACAAGAGGGAACAGCAGGTTCAGTTTTATTCTGGTCAGTTTGTCCTCTGGGAGCAAACTTGCCCAGAGGTCATTTTCCTGCTTTTACATTTAATCTGGATCCCTGCAGCCTGGTGCAAGTGGTGGGGTATGACCAGCTTTGCTGAGGCCTACTTCAGTAGCAAGCCTTGACAGAAGCCATGGGGAGAGAGGCCCATGGCATTCTAGGCCCAAACTCAGCATGTGGACTGTGGGCCTCCCTGAGCTCTGGCAGCGTTGGCCTGGGCTGTGCTGTGGCAGGTGGGAGACCGGCCTGGTGGCCTGTGATAGAGGGGTGCCTGCTCTGGATGCTCAGGTGAGCATCTGGCCCTGCTGAAGCCCACACCCACTGTGATCCCTGATGCTGGGGGGAGAGGGGACCTTACTGCGTGCAGCCTATGGGCCTGTTTGATGCCATCTGAGTGACAGCAGCCCGCACTCCAGGGTGAGACTATCTGACCTCAGGCATCTGGACACACTGGCATGTGTTTCATTTGAGAACACAGTGCCAGAATTGTAATGGACCAAACAGATTCAGGCTCTGACAGGTGTCATTCAAGATATTTTTTGTTTTGTTTGTTTGTTTTAAAAGAGATTTTTATTTTTACTTATGTATGCACACAAGAATGGGGGTTTAGGCCAGAGGTGTCAGGGGTAAGAGGATTCACCAGAGTCAGAGTAGGGAGCAGAACAGGAGGATCTACTGAAATACATTGCTAAGGGGAGCATCGGGCTAGACAGGAGAGGCCTGCTGTGCCACGTGGATTGGCTCCCTGGCCAGGGATCGAACTCATGTTGTAGTGGCTGGCAATAGCTTGATTGTGCTGTGTCTTTAACCCCTGTACCGCCAGGGAGCACCCCACTATTCAAGGTTTTTGAGACCATCCAGGCCTCTAAATGGACCAATCTGATTGGAGCTCCACTGGCACCAACCAAACAGCTGGCATTATAAAGGGGCCAATCAAGCTTGAAAGGTGGCACCCTGAAGAGGATACAAGCCAGAGCAGCAGCCAGCCTGAGCCACTTGATAGACAGCTCCTGGTCAGATTTGTCGGTACTCCTAGAAAGATCTTTGCCAAGCCCTCTGCAGAGTGTGAGACCTTTCCAGACACCTTTCTGAGACCTGATGGCTACACCTGCCTCTGGCCCTGGCTCTAACACCGCCTGCAGAGAACATCGTCAGGCTGTCCCTGGGGTTTCTAAAGGGGCTGTTTGCTGGTGGCTTATGTCCAGCCTCTCTAAGGCTGTTTGCTGTTGGTACAATGGCATCTTGATTAAGATGTAAACTGGCATCTCTGGCACCATTGCCTGCTGGACCAGTGCTGACCAGCACTGCTGACCTGTATCCGGCCTCCTCTGAGAGCTGTCCACCACTTCTCATTCTTTGGCACCATCTCCTGGTGCTGTTGCATTTGACAGTGTCCAGTCCAGGGTCTGGTGCTGTTCGCCTGGCCTTTGGACAGCTGTTGCTGGCTGCTGCAGCATCACCTGAGCAGCCCCACCTGGGATCACCTCCTGCTGCCACCGGGAGTTGGATCCTGCTCCACTGCTGACCTGTTGTCACCAGCTCCAGGCTGTCATAGCACAGCTTGTATGAGTAGCCTTTGTTTCGGACCACTGGACACTGAGGACACTGTCTGAGGTAGGATGGATGGCCGTTTCTGGGCTTAGACACTCCTTCCTTGTTTGCAGTCTCCCCTTTTTAATAAACCCTGTTGCTTTTACATCCTGAGCCTGAGTGTTGTCTTGCAAGTGTGAATACGTGGATGAGGACCCAGAGACAGTGACTGTCCCCAACATTGCCCTGTTTTAACATAACCTGAGAGTGGAACTGGTGACTGTCCCGCTGCAGGGTGTGGTGTCCTGCGCCCACCTGACCCCCCCTTCTCTGTTCTGTCTTGAGAAAGTGACAAGTGAAGCTGCAAAAATTCATGCCTCGTCCTCCCTGGTGGCATAAGGGGTTAAGCACAGCACTGTGAAGCCATCCACAGACTCTGAAGCGTGAGTTAGATCCCAGGCCAGGGAGCAACCCACATGGTGCAGCAGACTTCGCCTGTCTCACCCACTGTTCCCCTCAGCAGTGGATTTCAGTCAGTCTGCCTGTCCTGCTCCCCATTGCCTCTGGTGAATCCTCTTACGCCCCACACCTCTGCCCTGTATCCCAGTTCTTATAAGCATGAATAAATAAATCTTGGGCCTCCCAGTGGCACAAGGGCTTAAGATGCAACCTATGAAGCTGTCCGCAGTCTCTGCAGCACGAGTTCAATCCCTGGCCATGGAGATACCCACATGGCGCAGCAGACCTCTCCTGACTTGCCCACTGCTCCCCTCAGCAATGTATTTCAGTCACTCTGCCTGTTCTGTTCCCGCTGTCTCTGGTGAGCCCTCTCACCCCCACCTCTGTTCTGTACCCCAGTTCTTGTATGCATAAACACATAAATTTAAAAATAATTAAATAAATCTTAAAAACAAAATCCATGCCTGCCAGAGTGTTAGGATTTGAGCTAAAAAGAACTTCAAATTCATTCTTATTTTCTAGATGAGGGTAAATAATGAAAAGAGCATCAGGCCAGTGATGGCAGAACCTAGACACAGCAGGTACCCCGACTCCCTGTCCTTGTTCATGCCCTGACGCCTGAGGGAGGACAGAGGCTGAGGGTCCGGAGAGGAGCTGGACACTCCCCTCCTCCTGCTCGGCCCTCATGGAAAAAGCAGGAGCCAAATGGTGAGAAAAGTTCAGGCCACGGGAAGCTGTATGTCTGTCTCCCATGACCAGTCCTTGCCCGGGGAGGGCTGTGCGCTAGGAGATGTGACCATAAGGCTGTGAGCCCTGATGACAACATCATCTAGGAGGGGGACCATGCAGCAGAGGGTTCCTGTTTCTCCCCAAACACTTCAAACCTTCTCACTGAAAGGATGTTGATATAGAGGGAAAATGAGGAATCAAGTTTAAAGCAAAAGGATACTTATGAGTCCGGGGTACTGAGGCGATACAATACATCATTATTGAAGCGACATGGAGGATTTCAGGACAGACGCCCGGTGGACACGCACAGGTGCAAGAGGAAGTTCTGCAGGTGCAGCCTGTGAGCACACGTGTGAGGACCTATGTAGGGTCAGAGACACGTGAAAGAGACAGAGATGTGGGTGAGAGACCCAGGGGAGCCTGACAATGGCAGCTGTTATCTTGATGTGGATTTGACATTGCTCTTGTCCTTCCAGACTTGCCTGGCCCCTCCTGCCCCTGTCCCATGGGTCACCAGTAGGTGCCATAGATTGTGGCAGGCTTTTGGGCCTCAGTGGTTCTGCTTGGAGCCAAGCCTGTTTGGCTGGACATTTACCCATGAGGGGACAGGTAGCTTTGGGTGCTTAATTGGGAATTATTTATCTATGTTCTTTCTCTTCTCTTTCCCTATTGCACACTAATTCTCTATTGCACACACATTGTGTTCAAGTTCTTTTCTAACAAAGATGTTATGCGTTAGATTTTGTCTTTAGGCAGCTGATGCAGATCCCATGTAGAGTGTACAGGTTTGAGGGCCCCTGGGAACCTCTCATTCAGACCGCTAACAGGACCAGACTTCATCCTCATGTGCCAGAGTTCCTTTCCCTCCACACCCTTCAACGGGTCATTCTCACAGGTGTGAGGTGGTAACTCATTGTGGTTTTAATTGGCATTTTCCTGACAGCACATGATGATAAACATGTATCCATGTACCTGTTGGCCACATGTGTGTCTTCTTTAGAAAAGTACCTATTTAGCTTCTCTGCCCCTGTTTTGATTGGGTTGTTTCCTTGTTTTGGAGTTCTTTGTAGATCTTGGATAGTAACTCCTTGTTGGATTGATGATGTGCAAATATTTTCTCTGACTCTATATTGTCTTTTCATTTTAATGATAGTTTGCTTCACTATGTAGAAGCTTTTTAGTCCCATGTGATTCCATTGGGTTTTTGGTTTTTTTTTGCTTTTGTTTCATTGGGGCACAGAAGACATTATGGGCAGTGAAAATACTCTGATGGGCACAGGTCATTGTACATTTGTCCAACAACACCCACAGAACGGACAACACCAGAGTGAACCCAAAGGGAAACCATGAGTTTGGCGACTGTGACGTGCGGGTCCATCACTGGTAACACACGTGCCAGTCTGGTCTTAACACGTGATTTGGTCGTGATGTGTGAGGAGTGTTATAAATTGAGTAATGTAGTGTAATTTACTTTTGAAAGCATATTTCATGCACATACAAGAACATTTAAATAACACTCAAGGACACACATAGGTAAGTCACCCCCCCCAACACCCAGTCAGCTAGGACATCTGCTCAAAGCCAGTTAGTGATTTATCATTTCTCTTCTTTAAAAAAAAAAAAAAAATATATATATATATATATATATATATATATATCTCCAAGCTTCTGTCTGGACAACAATGCTTGTTTTCCTGTCAGTACAGGAGTTCAGGACACAGAGTGGGGGAAACATTTGCAAATCATGAATCTGATCAAGGACTGTATCTAGAATTTACAAAATAACGCTTAAAACTCAATGAGCAGAGAGAAATAACACAATTTAAAAGGGACAAAAACAGTGTTGTAAATGAGTGGTGCCTCATTTGAAAAATGGACAAAAGACTTTAACAGACACGTCACCAAGAAGAGACACAGACGACAAGGAAGAACATGAACAGATGCTCAGCATCACAGGGCACTAGGGAAAGACAAAGGGAACAACAGTGACACCATCACACCTGGTAGGGGCTGAAAAATGCAAACCCTGCACAGGTGCTGCCCAGGATGTGGACAACAGGAGCCTCAACACTGCCTGCAGAAATGCTAAAGGGTGCGGTCACTGTCAAAGATCTTTGACAGTTTCTTTGAAAACCCAAAAACCTGACATACAGCCCAGCGATCACTGCCCCAGCTAGTTACCCAAATATTTTGAAAACACATTTGGGGGCCTCCCTGGAGGCACAAGTGGTTAAGACGCAACCTATGAAGCTGTGTGCAGTTGGGGAGGTGACACACATGGCACAGCAGACCTCTCTTGACTCGTCCACTGCTCCCTCAAGCAGTGTATTTCAGTTAGCTGCCTGTTCTGCCCCCCACTCTGTCTCTGGTGAATCCTCTCAACCCCCTCATCCCTGGCCTGTACCCCAGTTCTTGTATGCATGAATAAATAAATCTTTAAAAAAATGAAAACTTATATTAAAAAACTCTGCATGCATGTAAATGGTTTTTTCTACTTTATTTTTTATTAAGATTTATTTTTTTATATTCCCCATACAATTGCACCCCCCTCATTTTGACCCCAATCCCTCTTCTCCCCTCCCCCCCATAGTGTGTCTCTGGTTTATAGTTGCTTGTTGATTTTGATTTTTTCTTTATTATAGTTATTCTTTTTCCTAGTCCCTTATTTAGGTTTTCTAGATTCCTGCTATGAGTGAGACCATCTGGTATTTTTCTTTTTCTTTCTGGCTTATTTCGCTGAGCATGATCCCTTCCAGCTCCATCCATGTTGCTGCAAACTGCATGTGTTTACCTTTTTCGATTGCTGAGTAATATTCCATGGTGTATATGTACCACATCTTCTTGATCCAGTCATCTATTTTTGGGCATTTGGGTTGTTTCCATAACTTAACTATTGTAAATAGTGCTGCTATAAACTTAGGGGTGCAGGTGCCCTTGAAATGAATGTTTCTGTGTCATTTGGGTCAATGCCTAGGAGTAGAATCATGCATGTAAATGTTTATAGCAGCACACCCGTAAGTGTGAGCTGCCCATACTGACTTCCTTCCAAAGACAACAGCCTCTAAATAAATGGGAAAAAGAGAAGCTTTTCAGGAAGAAATCTGGGAAAGTGTGCCTTAGCCAGGTGTTGAAGGTTAACACCATCAGTGATGGGTCAGGTGGACATAATGAGCACTGCCGTGGTGATTGGACAATGTCCCTGCACCCCTGGAGTCTGCTTCCCCAAACCCACCGTCCCAGTCAAAACAAAAAACCTAAATTGAGGGACAATACTCCTGAGCAGTGCTCCTTGACGGATGCTAAGAGTAGGAAATTTAGGGTGGAGGGGTCACAAGACCTGAAACTGGAGGTGGGGGTAGAAGTGATTAACATAGTCATTAAATAAATTATGGAAATGAAAATCGCTGTGGGCCAACTGCTATAGCAAGTATCAGATGCTACAGGAAGTATAAGGAGGTGCAGACCAGAGGCGGGATACAGGGATGGAGCCACTGCAGAAACTCGCTGCTCCTGACAAATCAGCCTAGTCACACCATAGAAGTAATTAATTTAACAACAGATGACAATTCCACAAAGGAATGAGCCCTCCCAACTAGAACACGACCTCAGTGCCTTTTCTGCCCCAGGAAGACGCAGCTCTGCTCCCAAGGCTCCGCCTGGGGCCTGCAGGCTTCTCCTCACACACCCGCCCTCTCCAAGGGCAGCTCCTCCTGTCTACTGGTGTCTGCACAAGCATCGTCTTCTTTCCTTGTGTGTGTGTGTGTGTGTGTGTGTGTCCCCTCACGCCACTGAGAGGAGGACTCTGGTGAAGCTTTTCTTACAGGTGACCCAAGAACCTCCATCTGTGACCCCAACACCTCTCCCGAACATCACTCCTCACCAGTGTCAATGTTATAAAAACAAGGAAAGTCTGAGGAACTGTCATCCAGGCAAACTGGATGGGATTATGGAGCATCAAATGGACATTAGCAAAAACTGAAATGAAAGTATGGCGTTTAGTTATTATGTCAACATTGCTGCAGTAGTTAAAAAAAAAAAACTGTACTCGTGTAGGATGTTAACATGGAAATGGTGTGGGAGAAACAAGACGTGTACTGCCTTTGCAACTTTTCTGTAAATCGAACAGTATTCTTTAAATGTTATTTTTTAAAATACTCTCAATATTTAATAGGTTATAGAAGGAAATATTTTCTCTTTTTCCATTGGTCCCAGGAATCACCGTCCAGGGACTGGAGAGAGGGGTTCTGAGTAGAAAAGCTGGAAACCTCACACACAGGGCAGGCTCCGGAGTCTCCTCTCCTCTGAGCCCTGCTGCTCTGACTCCTCACAGAGCATTTCACCCCCACGCCGCCGCCCTCCAGGACCCCCAACTCTGCCCACCTCAGCCCCCGCCCCGTCCTGGCTGCTCCACCAGAATCCGGAACAGGCGGCAGCGCCCCCGTGTGGCCACAGGGCTGAGCACAGGAGCCCAGAGCTGCCCTTTCTCCTGCTCAGCCAGGCCCTCCCCAGGCTCCCTGGGCCCCCAGCGGCAGGACAGGGATCTGCTCACAAGGGGGCGCCCAAGTCCAGTGTCAGGTCTGAAGTCCTCAAATTTTCTTGTCCTATGGCCAAAGGACAAAGCAGGTTTCCAGGTCATAACAGCTGATTCCCAGATTATGGGCTGATCCCCAAATATAGAGTTTCCTTTAGTCTTGGATGGATCCTTGGACTCCAGAGTCTCTGTCATTTGTTTCTGCTTCTGCTTCCAGAGGTGAAATCACTTCCACCTGGGAATTAACATTCAATTCTACCCAGGAGCCCAGGTCCTCACCTAGGAAAAGGACAAGGTTCCAGGAAAACGCCAAGACCCGTGGGCCAACCACCCATCCACGTCTTACAGCAGGGGGGAGCAGGAGTGATCAGAGCCGGGGAGAGACACGAGGAGCTGGTGGTGGTATGTGGTGGATCATTGGTGAAAGGGCCGCACCTAAGAGAAACAATAACTATAGAAAGATGACCCACGCTGTAAGGAAATAAATATACATATTTAAAAAATTTTCCATCCCTGAATGAGGGGAGGTTGAGGAGAGCCCCCAGGGCATGACTAGGAAGACAGGGAGGCTCCTGGAAATGGAGCAGAGGATGAAAATGGGGACTAGGAAAATGGGGCCCAAAAGGAGTGGTGGGGGCACCAGGGAGGGTGGGGCCAGGAAGGGGCAGCATTGGGGACACTGTGAGGGGAAGGTCTGTGTGGGTGAATCGGCTCTGGCTGGGGCTGGAAGAGTCTCTGTCTCCCCTGGTGGGACTGCAGAGGGGCTGGTGCTGTAACTGACCAGGGAATCATTTAAGTTCTGGGCCTCTCCTGTCCGTGCAGGGCTGGTGTGACTCAAACACACACACTCAGGCTGATGAAGGAGAGAGAGGAGGAGAGGACAGATGGTTTGGAGGAGGCCCCCATTTCCTGAGCCTCAACATCCTCCCCAACTCCCCAATGCTCGGGTGGCAGGGAGATTCCTGGAATCAAGAGGAGGTGATTCAGGGAATCAAGAGGAGAAAGGCCTGTGTTGCTCTGGAGGGCCAGCCCTGGGGGCTGATTCTGGGGCTCCAGGGCCCCACTCCCTGCAGGCGGGTCAGAGTCAGCCCTGCTTACAGCTCCAGGCTGCTGACAGCCCCTCTGTGCCATGACCCTGCAGACACCGCTCTGGGGATAGTATAAAGAAAAAAGAGTAAAACTAAATGGGAATCTAAAAACGGTAGAACTCATTTTTTAAAATCACATATTTTGAAGGACACTTCAGAGGATGTGGAATCCTTGTCTGACAGCTCATTGCAATCAGGACCTTGACCGTCACGTGAGCTACTCTGGCCTCCACTGTTTCTTGTGAGAAAACAGCCACTGATCACTTTATCGCCTGAATATTTTACTGGTTTGTACCAAATCTCTTCCTCCTTTGCACCTAAAACAAAGATCTGGCGTCTCCACAGTCTCTGAGGGGGAGGCGGCAGGAGGGGCCTCCCACAGAGGCTCCAGCTCTGGATCCCACGAGGCTGCGATGGGGACGAGATGTTGGCGGATCTGAACGGCCGTGATCAGCGTGGAAGGACCTGCCTCAGAGCTCTTGCATGTGGCTCCTGGAGAAAACCCTCAGGTCCTTGTCCTGGGGGCATCCCCTTAGCTGAGGGTCCACCGTGTGCAGGGAGTCACCCCAGAGAGGGACCAGGAGGGGAGCCCGGGCGGGAAGTCTCAGCCCCTGTGAGCCTGACTCTGCACGTCCCTTCTGCTTCATTCTCCTCACAAGGAAGAGCCAGAGAGTCAGACACACTGACAGCGGGAGTTGTCTCCCCTCATGTTTATCACCGAATTGGTGGAAAATCAAAAATCAACACAGAAGAACTTCTGGGCACTCATTATTTCCATTCTGCCCACATGAAAAATAAGCTGCCTCCCACCCAAGGCCCCCAAAAGTCTCTCCCATCACAGAAGCAGCGTGATGTCAGCATCTCATCAGGTGACTCAGGACCATGCAGAGGAAGTTCCTTGAGAGCATCTGTGCAGTGAAGCCGTCTGTGCTCAGCTCCTCGTGGGCTGAGGCAGTTCCCTGCCCCACAAGCCCTGGATGTGGGTACAGTGGAGGACAGACACAGGGCAACTTGTAGACCCATTTCTTAATATGGTTCTAAAGCCACTTAATTGAGATATAACTTATGACCATCAAGTCACTAGCTGAGGCTCACCTCTCATGTCCTTCCTGTAAGTAATGAGCCGGGCGACCCCCTCTGTCCTTGCTCACCGGGCACCAGCCAGTCCCCCACGGGCTGTTCCCTCCATGGGACCCTCACCCCCATCACTCCTCCCCAGGGCTTTGCTCCCATCCCACCATCTACACTGACCCCCTTAATGGACACAGGAACCTCCACATCCCTCCCTCCCCTGCTGCCCGACCTGCTCCCTGCCTGACCTCCTCTCAGCCCCTCTACAGGTGGGGGTGATGCAGTTACAAATGACTAGTCTCTTAGACAGGCATTAACAAGGTTGTCTTTCCCCTATGTCCCTACAGGTTTGTCTTTGATGGGCATTAGCAAGACTAAGAGTTTGTCTTCCCCCCATTTGTTGCAATTTCCCCCTTGTTTGAGAGATTTATCTTTATGACTCATCTCCCAGATGAATGTTCCTGCATTTCCTTTTTTTTTTCATTTTATTTTTTCCTTTTTTTTTTTTAAAGATTTATTTATTAATGCATACCAGAACTGGGGTACAGGCCAGAGGTACGGGGGAAGGGGTGGTGAGAGGATTCACCAGAGACAGAGCGGGGAGCAGAACAGGCAGACTGATGAAATACGCTGCTGAGGGGAGCAGCGCACGAGACAGGAGAGGTCTGCTGTGCCATGTGGGACCCTCACCCGCCGGCTGGGATGGAACTGGCGCTGCAGAGGCTGCAGACAGCTTCACAGCGCTGTGCTCAACCACCTGCGCCATAAGGGGAGTCCCGGGGTATTTATTTTTTTTTAATAATACTCCAAGCCCTCACTGTTCCTTCTCTTCCGTGCTGCCACCTTTCAACCGCAATAGCAACCCTGTGCTGTCTGATTCTGTGTAGAAACGGGATGTCGTAGAGATGACCCACTCCCCACACTGCCTGGTTCCCCTCCCCCTCCCTGGTCATGGCCACTCATGGAGGCAGGACTAGTAAGGGACCTTCTATTACAAAGGAAAAGCACAACAATTAAAAGAAAACTGTGTATATATGTCTCTGGTGAAGCCTCTCACCCTCCTGCGCATCTGGGCTGTACCCCAGTTCTTGTATAAATAAATAAATAAATAAATAAATAAATCTTTATAAAAAATACCCCAATATTCCTCTTGCTGCTGGAGAGGGGGGCACCCAGAGGAGGAGAACAGAACTGAGCACAAAACAGTCATAATTCCCTTCTGGGGGGAACGTGGTCTGCTTAAACCCAAGAGGGATCAGATCAAAGGTGGTTTGGGAAGGCCAGATCTGTCAGGGATGGAGGTTGGAAGAAGTTCTGGGGGTGGGGGGGCTTTTGGCAACTAGGTAGAGGCATTGTCCTCCCCCTTCTGGTATTCCCTAGTCCCTCTGGTCTGGCAGGAAGGGGGCAGTCTGCAACCCCTGTGGGCAGGTCTGGGGAAGCCAGATGCTTTAGGCAGGGGTTGGAAGGGGCTTGCCCTCCAGGGAGATGACACGCTACCCCCAGCTTCTCTGCCAGGGTAGAGTTTTTTTTTTTTAATTATGCATACAAGAGCTAGGGTGCAGGCCAGAGGTGTGGAGTGGGGAGTGAGAGGATTCACCAGAGACAGAGTGGGGAGCAGAACAGGCAGACTGACTGAAATACACTGCTGAGGGGAGCAGCGGGCGAGACAGGAGAGGTCTGCTGCGCCATGTGGGTAACTCCCTGGCCAGGGATCGAACTCGTGCTGCAGTGGCTGCAGATAGCTTCATACTGCGGAGACATAACCCCTTACACCACCAGGGAGGCCCCAGCAGTTTGTAATTCATACTTGATCCATGTCAGCTTCTCCTTGGAGCTGGCAGAGATGATTTTGCGCTTAAGGGTGCACACTCAGGGGCCCAGAAGATAAGCATCAAGGCCTCCTTCTTGCTCTCCTTGGTCTGTTAGGTTGCGTCATGGAGGGCACAGTCCTGGTCTGGCAGTATCTTGACAAAGATTCATGGCCTGGCCCAAATCAGCTACCAGGATTTCTCTGCCCTCCGGGATGATGTTCTTCTTGTCCTCACTTGGGCAGAAGAGCACCACCTTCTTGCGCCTCTTCACTTCCTGTGGTGTTGATGACTTACGCACCTTCATGTCCTTGGACACTTTCCTGACACCTTCAGAGACAGCCACGCCAGAAGCCATGTTTCCCGAGAAAGCAAGGAGAGCCAGGAAAGGCAAGAGCTGCTACGGCTGCTGCCAGAATCCGACTGCATGTGGCCTTTCCAGCCCCTTCTGTTTAGTATCAGATTCTCTATTTTATTTTTTTTTAAGATTTATTTAGATTCTCTATTTTAACAGAGGAGAAGCTGCAGCTCAGTGCAATAGAAGTTAAGACAGGGATGAAGACGACCCAGTCCCGCCTCTGCTGGAGCAGGAAAGTCATCAGGGAGAGACACAGGTCAGTGTGGGGAGGGATCTGGTGGGCAGGGCTGGGCCAGTCTCCCCACCTCCTCACGTTATGCTAGTAGGAGCACAGACAGACACATGCAGGTACCCTTTGCAACAAGAGAAGTTAGGTGGTCTTTTCTTTTTAAAGATTTATTTATTTGTGCATATAAGAGCTGGGATACAGGCCAGAGTTGTGGGGGGGGGTGAGAGGATTCACCAGAGACAGAGTGAGGAACAGAACAGGCAGATCTACTGAAATACACTGCTGAGGGCAGCAGCGGGTGAATCAGGAGAGGTCTGCTGTGCCATGTGGGTAGCTCCCTGGCAGGGGATCGAACTCATGCTGTAGTGGCTGTGGCGAGCTTCATAGGTTGTATCTTAAACCCTTTCACCACCAGGGAGGCCCCAGAGTTTTACTTTAAAAGTTGGTTGGGGCAAAACCAGAAGACAGACCCTGGTTAGAGTGCCCAGAAGATGAGACTAAGGAGCGATTATGGGGTGGGTGAGCTCCCCCATGGACTCCATCTACACTTTTCTTTTTTTAAAGATTTATTCATTTATGCATATAAGAGCTGGGATAAAGGCCAGAGATGCGGGGGGTGAGAGGATTCACCAGAGACAGAGTGGGGAACAGAACAGGCAGACTGACTGAAATACACTGCTGAGGGGAGCAGCGGGCGTGACAGGAGAGGTCTGTCTCGCCATGTGAGATGCACCCTGGCCGGTTGGGGACTGAACTCGCTCTGCAGAGGCAGCAGACCACCCCATAGTGCCGTGCCCAAGCCCATGTGCCACCAGGGAGGCCCACCATCTACACTTTTCTAAGGGCCTTCCTACCCCACATATCCAGACTTAGTATTTCTCTCCTTCTCTTCCTATAGGAAGAAAACATTTTGTGAGAGGTCAGGGAGGAGGCAGGACCAAGAAGTCCTGAGGAACTGGCCTGTCCTGGTCTTCAGGACAGGATCAGGGAACATGAGGAGAAAGCACGTGTGGGAGCTGGGCCAGCCTCCTCCGTCCTTAGCAGGGACATTTCCTTTTTACCTGCAGCTACTCAAGTGAGGTCCCCATGACCAAAGTCATCAGTTGAAATATTTGTCCTTCATTTTTCATACCAAGGAGTTTCATGAGCTTTACAAAAAAGTGTCAGCAAACCTGGCTCTCAGCTGAGAAAGTGCATGTATGTGAGATCATGCCTCACAGTATCAAGCAGACGTTAGACAAGAAATCTCAGACCTCATATGAGGTTTTCTCTACCTGAGAGCCTCTTCCTCCAAATCACAGCTCCAGTGAGCACAACCCCAAGGAGAACCAGGACAGCAATGATGTCCACGGTGGGGAAGGAGGACTGAGGAGATGGCTCTGGAAGGGAAAAGTTGAGACTCTGACTTTCAGGCCTCAGCCCCCATCCTGCTGGAGGGCTTCAGAAGGGCTCCCGATGCCCCTGAGAAGCTCTGTGCCCATGACCCCCTCCTTACCCCATCTCAGGACTCAGGGCTCCAGCAGCCCCTCATGCTGCACGTGGCATGTGTATCTCTGCTCCTCTCCAGAAGGCACCTCCACAGCTGCCCACTTCTGGAAGGTTCCATCCCCCCCAGGCTGGGTGTCCACCAGCTCCATGTCATGGGTTATGTCCTCCCCATCTCACTGCCAGGTCAGGATGATGTCTGTAGGGTAGAAGCCCAGGGCCCAGCACCTCAGGGTGACCTCATGGTCAGAGGTAGCATAGTGGGTCACGAGTGTCTTTGGGAGTTCTGAAAATTCATACTTTGGGTTACTTTCATAGGCCACTGAAGCAGCCTCATGTGACCATCCTGAGAATGGACAGATAATTGCACTGGGTGGACAGAGTGCAAAACTGGAACACCAGCCTGGCCTTGGATCACTGGGATAGTCTCCTAATCCTTGGAAAGTTCTAGAATCAGGGTGCAGCAGTTCAGGGTGGCAGGCTGCAGGGCTCTGAGGGAGAGACTAGAGACCTCTCGTCTTGACCTGGATAGAGGCCCAAGTGACTCAGGAAAGTTGGAGTCAGGATCCAAGACCTCTGAGAATCAGATGTGAGCAAGAAATACACGGTTCACCAGAACACCGCCAGGATCAGAGAGATCAGTTATTTCAGGACTGTTTCTCACCTGGAGAGAGTGCCTTCCTTAATTGGCCCCAGGAAGGGCTGGCACTCTAGGGGTCACTTTCCAGTATCTGGACACCAAGGAGGACTCCTCACCTTCTGGGGCCATAGGAGGGTGGTATCTGGCCTTGAGCACACTCTGCTTCCCTGTGCTGGACGCCAGCCTTGGCCATAGGGAAGGCCCGAGGCAACTCTTACTTGCATGCGGTGTCCGGTTCCCTTTCTTCAGTTGTCCTTGGAGCCACTGCCCACACTCGTGTTCCAGGCGGGGAGTGTGGAATTCCAAGCGAGGACCTCCTCCCACTCACCCTCCCAGGTCTGCACCTCCATGCCCGCTGGGGTCCTGGCGCGCAGCTCCTCCATCAGGGTGAGGGGATCAACGCCGTCGTAGGCGAACTGATTGAAGAGGCTTAGGCTACTGTCCAGGCCCACTTCACAGCCATCCCTCACCTGCAAGGTGTGAGACCCCAGCCGCCCCCGCCACGTCAGCCGCACCCACTTAGCACCTCCCATCCCCAGGCAAGCACAGCTGTTGGGGATTTGTAATAAACTAACACAGAAACAGGGTAAAAGTTCCAAGGCCTCGAGGGGAAGCTCGGACCCAGAGACTGGAGGGAACCCCTGTCCGTAGGTGGGGATCACGCACCTGTTCCGCTCTGGGTGTAGTACATCCGCAGGTTGCTCAGTCGGAGCCTGGACAGGTGTACGTGGCTCTCGACAATCCGCTTTTAGCTCTCCCAACCCCTCTAGCTCCATCCAGGGCACTGTAGCCTCCATTTTCAGACTCAGGTCATTGTTGTGGCACCGCAGGAACTGCGTGTCGTCCACGTAGCCCACGCAGATGAAGTGGGGTTCCCCGGGGCCAGGCCAGGACATCGCGGCGTGCAAGTACATTACAGAGTGGGAGCCTGGGGGAGGGGAGGGGCTGAGACCCCAACTCTCCTCTGGGCGCCAGTGTCTGGGTCCGAGGATGAAGGGGCCGGGCAGGGGGAGAGAGCAAGGGGATTCGTGAGAGTAAAAAGGGGTGGCAGGAAAAGGTCAGGGCACAGGAGTGGGTGGAAGGGAGGAGCAGGACACCGAGGTGTGGGTTTGATGCGGGTTGAGGAGAGGGCGGTCGGGGGACTCTTCCTGGGTCCTGGCCACTGCAGGGTCCTCGCCACTGCAGGGTCCTCTCACTCCTTCCAGGCCAAAGCCTGGAAGGACTTTTCTCCTCTGAATTTTTCCCCTCCGAACTTCGCACTCACCTGCCCAGGTCTCAGTCACGACCAGGGACCCGGACAGCAGCAGGAGGAAGGTTGGAGGATCCATAGTCTGGATCCTCCTGGTCTGGGAAGACTCTAAAACCCAGTTCAGACTTTACACCCCGAAAGCCTTGACGTTGATTGACTTATCCGGACGGTCGTGTACAGGGAAATAGAACTGGGCAGCCTGTGACAGAGCAAAGTGGAGATGAATATTCCCTTTGCTTGGCTCCCCACCCAAACACTGTCCTGAGGCCTGAAGCCCTGAGAACCAGCCTGAGAGCTGGGACTGGGTCCTGACCCTCCTGCAGGTGGCTCTTGGCTCTGGCGTCTTTGCTTCTGCATTGAGGAGCCTTTCTCACGCCGTCTCTCTGAGTACCAGGGTCTGTTTCAGTCAGTGATTCTCAAAATTTCTGTCTTTATGATCTAAATACACTCTCACAGATGAATGAGGATCCAAGGTAATTTTGTTGGTTATATCTATCAATATTTGCCATGCTAGAGATCGAAAATTAAAAAATGCTTATTCATTTAGAATGATATTAACAACCCTACATGTTAATAGGAATAAAATATTTTTATAAAAACTTTTTTCCAAAATAAAAACTATAGTGACAATATTAGGGGGACAGGATGTCCTGAGCAAGCTTCATACAGGCTTTGTGGACTCCACCCCCACTCCAGACCAAAGCCATCAGGACATTGGGAAAGACAAATCCCATCACCACCAAAGGGAGGGTGGCTGGGACCTGAGGTGGGGTTAAGCTGCCAGGTTTGGTATAAAACCAGACACGTGGGCTTGTGTTGGCCGCACATGGCTCTTGGCTCGTCCCCAGCTCTCAGCGTGCCCTTGGGATTCCAGGTCAGCAGAACTTGTAGGATGCATTCATGAATTTATCTCCCTCTTTATCTCCCTGAGTTATTCATTTCTAAATTTCCCCTTCTTTTGTAAATTAACTTTTTATTAACCATTTGTGTGTGCCTGCAGTCAAGCATTAATAAGGCCCTTCTAAGCGCGCAGGTGAGGACCCACAGTCACACAACCAGTTTCATAAGGGGGTTGTCCTGTAAAAGTTTGGTGTTCAACGTGGTTGACCAAGTTACACCTGTGGTTGACCAGCCCAAAGTAACTTTCCTTGTGATGGTCACCACAAGTGCCACTAGGTCTGCAGGATGCATGGTGTAATCTTTGTCTCAGGTCTTGAAAAGTCTGCTTTTTCCCCCGCTTGTGTACAGCTCTCTCTTATGGGTGTGTTTTTGACCAAAGCATGGCCTCAACCATGAGCTTAAGCAGTTTTATCCCTACTTTGAGTTCTTTCAGTTTTTTCCAGCCTTGAGTTTAAGTAGCCTTTTTCCATTAAATATTATCACCAGTTTTATAAATGTACATAATTTGATAAAACCTGGTATAGGGCACATTTTTTTTACTTCTGCACACAAATGTGGGTGGTTTACAAGCCATCCCTACTTTACAATCTTTGCTTCTGGGGTTATTTTTTGGTAATGTGCATAAGCGCCATTTGCTACATTCTTGTTTCTATGAGAGGTAGATGTTCTACTTCACATACTGAGAATGTGCAAGAACGCATTCAGGCTCTTAACTTAGCCATGCAACAACAAATTCAGGCTCTTGATTTAACTATTAAGAGTATGAGGGATGAAAACCGTACTGTTTTTGAGTCAGCTTTTAAAAGCATGCAGGATCAAGCTTGTAAAAGTATGCAGGACCAGCTACAGGCCACCCTCCACGAGGACTGCAAGAGGGCAGAGTTAGAAGAGGAGGATTATCACGTGTTAAACATCTTAAACACACCAAGACAAAGTCCTTCTCCGTGCGACAAGGCCCCTCCCACGCAGACTCCTGAGGCTTCACAGCCTCCACTGCCCTCCAGGGAAGAAAAAAAAAAATGGCATCTCCCCCCACACTAGATGGGGCACCCACTTTTGCAGGAAGAATCACCCTGAAGCAGGACAGTTTCCTCTCCGACAGCTGTCAGTGGGTGGCTTGAATGAACATGGGTGACCTGCTGGGTACTTTTGGTCACACCATCCCTTTAGCACCGCGGACCTCCTAAATTGGAGGAGATCTGTCCCCTCATACCGGCAGGCTGCTAAGAGGATGGCGAACTTGTCTGCATTTATCTTCCTCTCCCAACGCCCTAACAGTCCATGCTCACTGCAGGGAGGAGGGACATTGGAAGTACAGTTGTCCCAGATTACAGGGGAGCAGCAGACACAATAATGACAGAAGACAGGACAGAAGACAGAGGACACCACGACAGGACGATTCACCCAGGGGTGACTGGACAGAATATAGACAGAGCACACAGAACCCAGAACCACAGAGAGAGGAAAGGAGAGAAATGATAGCACAGAGTAGAGGCTCAGGTGAAGATAGGAGGGAATATAGACAGAATAGAAGGAATCTAGAGCCAATTACAGAGGAAAGGAGACAAATGATATTCATGGAGAAGGTTCAGATGAAGAATAGGCGTTCCCGGGGGCTCCACTAAATCTAAAGAAGCCCATTACAATAACCGCCTCAGAGCCCCGATAACACTCGCTGAGGGGGATCGTCTGATTGATTTCTTGGTGGACACTGGAGCAACATTCTCAGTTCTGAATTCTAAATTGACTAAAGTGAGCAAAGAGACCGCAGCAGTCACTGGGATCCCAGGAAGGCCACAACAGAAAGCCTTCTTACAGCCTCTGGATGCCGGCTGGGCACCACACAGCTCCAGCACAGCGTCCTGTACATGGAAGAGTGTCCAATCCCGCTGCTTGGTTGTGACCTTTTAAGTAAGCTTAACGCACGAATTATGTTTTCACCCAAAATTCTGAGGCTTCACCTACAGGTACCTCCAGAACATGCTCTGTAGTTCCAGATGTTTTTTACTCAAGATGTTCCACCAAAAGTGAAGTTTTACCTTCAGAAATCATTGAACGAGTAAGTAAATGGGTATGGGCTGGTGGGACCCCAGGACGTGCAAAAAATGCAGAGTCTATAAAGATAGAAGTGATTGCAGGGGGCCTCCCTGGTGGCACAGTGTGTTGAGTGCTGCGCTGTGAAGCTGTCTGCAGCCTCTGCAGCGCTGGTTCGATTCCTGGCCGGCCAGGGAGATTCCCACATGGCGGGGCAGGCCTCTCCTGCCTTGCCCACTGCTCCCCTCAGCAGTGTATTTCTGCCTGTTCTGTTCCCCATTCTGTCTCTGGTGAATCCTCTCACCATCCCTCGCTTGTGTCCTGTACCCCAGTTCTTGTATAAAAATAAATAAATCTTTAAAAAAATAAAAGAAGTGAGAGAAGGGAACAAAACCCCAAGGAGGAAGCAATACCCCTTAAAGAAGGAGGCCTTGAGGGGAATTGAGCCAGTGTTAAAAAGATTCCTTCAATCTGGACTCATTAGGCCCTGCCGCTCACCATACAACACTCCGATGTTGCCAGTGAGGAAACCCCATACAGGCCGTTTTGTCCAAGATTTTTGGGCCATTAATGACATTGTCCAGGATTTATATCCCGACTGTGCCTAATCCCTACACCTTATTAACTGCCATACCTGGTGACTTTGGATGGTTTTCTATATTAGATCTTAAAGATGACTTTTTATGTATCCCAATAGATGTTCAGGATCAACTGCTTTTTTTTTTTTTAAAGAGGTATGTATTTTTATTTATTTATTTGTTTGTTTTGTTTATACATGCACTGGGTACAGTCAGAAGTGCGGGAGGGTGAGAGAATTCACCAGAGCCAGAGCAGGGAGCAGAGCAGGCAGAAGGACCGAAGTACACTGCTGAGGGGAGCAGCGGGCGGCAGGAGAGGTCTGCGCGCCATGTGGGAACCTCCTCCGGTGTCCGGGGAGCAGCCGGGAATCGAACCAGTGCTGCAGAGGCTGTGGGCAGCTTCGCAACCCAGCGCTCGACTGCTGCACCACCAGGGAGGCCCAGGATCAACTGCTTTTTGCCTTTGAATGGCAAGACCCTAAGTAAAAGAGCACCCTCCGGTATTGCCGGCCTGTGCTTCCACAGGACCTCCCTGGTGGTGCAAGGAGTTAAGACGCAACCTATGAAGCTATCAGCAGCCACTGAAGCAGGAGTTCTAGCCCTAGCCAGGGAGCTACCCACATGGCACAGCAGACCTCTCCTGACTTGCCAGCTACTCCCTTCAGCAGTGTATTTCAGTCAGTCTGCCTGTTCTACTCCCCACTCTGTCTCCAGTGAATTCTCTCACCCTCCACGCCTCTGGCCCATACGCCAGTTCTTATATGTATAAATAAATCTTAAAAAAAAAAAAAAGAGTTATAGGTATCCCAGAAGGTGAGGAGAGAGACCAAGGCACTGAGACACTATTCAAGGAAATTAAGCATGGAGTTTGGTAATTGTGTCACCATTGCTTTATTAGCTATAAAATAAATAACAACTTTAGTCATGCAAGATGTTAACAAAGTGGAAATGGTGTGGGGTAAACAAGAACTGTACTACCTTTGCAACTTTTCTGTAAATTTAACAGTATTCTTTAAATGTTATTTTTTTTTAATGTCCTCAATACTAAATAGATTGTAGAAGGAAAAAATGATCCACTTTCCTGTTTTCCAGAGATTGGAATCCAGGGACTTGTTTTGTTATCCAGGGACTGGAGGGGTCCTGGGGAGAAAAGCTGGAAACCTCACACACAGGGCAGGCTCCAGAGTCTTCTCTCCTCTGAGTCCTGCTTCTCTGACTCCTCACAGAGTATCTAACCCCAGGACACCGACCCCAGAGCCCCCAACTCTGCCCAATTCACATCCCGCCCCATCCTGGCGGCTCCACCAGAATCCGGAGCAGCGCGGCAGCGCCCCCGTGTGGCCACAGGGCTGAGCACAGGAGCCCAGAGCCGCCCTTTCTCCCGCTCAGCCAGGCCCTCCCCAGGCCCTGGGCTCTCAGCGGCAGGACAGGGATCTGCCACAAGGGGGCGCCCAAGTCTGTGTCAGTTTTAGTGTCTTCATTTTTAGTCTCCAGTGGACATGACAACTGGTTCCTAGATTCTGAGAAAATCCCCAAATATAAAGGTTGCCTCAGTCTCTTGGGATGGAAACTTAGATCCCAGGGTCCCTGTAATTTGTTTCTGCTTCTGCATCCAAGGACGAAAGGCCTTCCTCCTGGGAATCACCTGACATTCTCCATCCTTGGAGGAGGGGAGGGCCTAGGAGAGCCCCCAGGGCACTGACTAGGAAGATGGGGAGGCTCCTGGAAAAGAGAGAGAAGATGGAAATGGGGACTTTAGGGGACAGAGGTGGAAAGGGGTACAGTGGGGAGCCAGAGAGGACCGGGCAGGGACGGGGCAGCATCGGGGACACTGTGGGGGGAAGGTCTGTGTGGGCTGATCTCAATTACAATACCCAGTCAACCAGCAGATGAGAAGTGCCTGGAGAGCAGACTCACAACCCCTGAAAATATAGATGTGGAGCACATTTTCTAGTCACCTTCTTCCCCTTTTTCTTTTTTCCTTCCCCTTACAACTGCTACTGTATGATTATTCTGTTAATAAAAAGGCCAGGATCTTGCTCTTCAGCAGCATGCTGCATTATGTAGCCTGCTCCATGACTCCCATTTCTTTATCAGTGTGGTGTTGCCAGATGCAACACTTGGTAAAACACCCATATTTCCAATAGTCAGTCAACTAGAAGGGAAAAAAGAACCTTATTGGATATATGCAAACTAACATTTTGACATGAGAAAATAGAATACTTAGTAAAAGTTTTACTGCTGCAAACCAGCCGCAACAGCCTGGGTGTCAGGGGTTCCTGAAATATGGGACAGCGTCGGCGCGATTGTAGAAAATGAGTGAGGATGAGATGCAAACACTTAATCAGGGTGCGGCCCGGACCCTTGTCAGACAACATGAGTAGCATGGCTTCCGGCATTTTACATCCTTGGGAGAGAGAAAGAAAGGAAATATTTCAGTTAGCTTTTATATATATATATTTTTATTGAAAGATATATCAGGGCCTCCCTGGTGGTGCAGGGGTTAAGATACAATCAATGAAGCTATCTGCAGCCACTGCAGCACTAGTTTGATCCCCAGCTAGAGAGCTACCCACATGGTGCAGCAGACCTCTCCTGACTTGCCTGCTGCTCCCCTCAGCAGTGTACTTCGTCAATCTGCCTGTTCTGTTCCCCACTTTTCTCTGGTGAATTCTCTCGCCCCCCTATCTCTGGCCTGTACCCCAGTTCTTATATGGATAAATACATAAATCTTTTTAAAAAAAGATATATCGGGCCTCCCCTGGTGGCGCAGGTGGTTGAGCCCTGTGCTGTGAAGCTGTCTGCAGCCTCTGCAGCGCCGGTTCTATCCCGGCCGGCTGGCGATGGTCCCAAATGGTGCAGCAGAACTCTCTTGTCATGCCCGCTGCTCTCTTCAGCAGTGTATTTTGTCAGTCTGCCTGTTCTGTTCCCCGCTCTGTCTCTGGTGAATCCTCTCACCCTCCTGCGCATCTAGCCGGTACCCTGGTTCTTGTGTAAATGAATAGATAAATCTTTTAAAAAAAGATATATCATATATCAAAAGATATATTTATGGGCCCAGCTTTGCATAAGTTTTGTAGTTTTCTTTAGTTTCATGACAAAACTGTAGTTTTATTTCTTAGTGTGAAAGAAGTTTAAAAGAATTAATGTTCATAGAGAGAAAGGAAGAAATAACATTAGGAATAAAACACCCAAAGTTCCCCAGCCCCTCGTGGGTAAAGACCCAAACACACAGCCTTGGCCCAAAGCAGGCCACTGTGGCCTGAAAGGTCCCCCAATGCTAAGGCACCTTCAGGTGGGGACCTGGGAAGTGGATGAAAGGAGCCAGTAAGTCTGGGCCAAAAGGAGCAAAATTAAAGTACAAGGGAAAGGTCTGTCTCCCCCCTGGGTCTCTTCCAGGAGTCTCCTTCCATGTCTCTAAGTTCCTGGTTCAAGTCCAAAGCCAAGAAGCAAGGCAGCTTCTCCACACGCCTCTCTCCTGTGTGTCTCCCGGGGCTCTCTGTGCTGGCAAACCTTTATGTTCTGAGAAAATCATCCATCAGAACAGCCTGTCACAGCTGACACTCTTGGTGTCTGTCTGTCATGAGCAGCCCCAGAACTTGCCATCAACCTCCTGGGTATCCTGCCCCTGGTACATCAGAAGGCATCAGTGTCCGGCACTCTTTGGGACATCAGCAGGGCAGGATCTCAGTTTAAACAAGAGCTTTAGTTCAAAGCAAACAGATCATGAGTCATGTAGCATGTATGTGCAGCCTGCATGTGTGCAGATTCCTCTACTAGGTATGGGCCCTTCCTTCCTGGCCCCCTCTCAGAAAGACAGAGCTAAGGTAGGGGAGAGGACACTGTGGTTCTCACCCCTGTGCTCAATTGCAACCACTCAGGCTCAGGGAACAGCAATGAGGTTTCTCTAACAAACAGGAGAGCAGGGAAATAAAGAGTTTCTAAGGCCTCAGTGGCCAGCTGTGTCACCCCAGATAGTGTCCGCTGTGTCCAATAGTCCCAAATTAAGGCTGCCTGTGTAAGGTGGTACAGTCCCATCAGGGAGGGCCTGGAGCTGGTGGAACAGCCGGAAGCACTGGGCCAGGACCCAACCCATAGTGGCAGCAGGGGGTGTTCCCCGGGGGTGCTCCCCTCTGAGCATCACCCCAGCAGGCACAGCCACAGTCTGAATGCTGGGCCTGAAGGGAAGGAGGCAACAGCACCGGGAGGTGGTGCCGGACAGTCAGCAGCAATGACAGGTCTCAAAGCTGACCTTGCTGCTGTAGCCCCAGTGGGCTGCATGCCCTGGGGTGGTGTGTGGGGACAGAGAGCCTCTGCTGCCAGATTGGTTGCCGCCATTTCCATGACACTGACGGTGGCTGCTGGTAAAGTGCCCACCTACTGTCACCCACTGCCACTCCCGCTGCTGGGTGCAGTGGCCACAGCTGTCAGGGTGGCCTCAGCCCTGTCCTCAAGCAGTGGCCTTCTGGAGCCTGCCAGAGCTGGTGGGGTCCATTCATACCCAGCTGATGCCCCCCAGCTATCATCCCTAGCTCAGTGAGGAGGTCCTTAGCGAAGCTGTCATGTGGCACCCACTGCAGGGCGGCCTTGGTGCTGCCCAGAAGCAGCTCCTCTGAGGGGCCAGGGATGGAGGAGCCAAGCCCTAGGTGCTCCTGTGCTTAACCCTGGCTTGCTCTGGGGGAGGGGCCCTCTGAAGTCTGTCTGCCCCCTGTCAGGAAACTCCCCCTCTGCCACCACCTCTAGAGCTGCGCCCACCAGCTCCCACCTGCACACACAGGGTGCCAGGGTAGGAAAGCCCCACTGCATCTGCCAGCCCTTTCAGACTCCTGCTCCCACTGGCCTCTGGCTGTGCCCACTGGGGCAGCTGCACCAACAAAGCCCACATGTCCCACCACTCAGGGGGCAGGACAGAGCTGGGTAAGCCACAGGGATCTGGAGTCAGTGTTACACACTACACTATTATATACAGACATATACACATTCACATGTATCTATTAATGCCTTTAGTAAATTTTACTTGAAAAATCTATGTTGTAAATTTGTATGAAACGAGTAAGAAATCCATCCAGGAATAGTGACAGATTTTCCTTATGCTGAACCACTTCCTCATGTCCACCTGGATATGCCTTCTGGGAGAGAAAGCAAAACAGACCCCCCAGCACATGTCTTGTCTTTTTCCTCCCAGGTCCTCACAGCTCCCTGATCACCGACATCAGGGGGATCCCAATTTGGCTGTGTTGCATCGGGCAACCCCACACTGACAAAGACGCGGGAGCCGTGGAGCAGGCTGCATAATGCAGACTGCCGCTGCGAGCAAGATCCTGACCGTTTTTATTGGTGGAATAATCATAGAGCATCAGCTACGTGCGTTAGGAGGACAAGGAGAAAGGATGGGTGAAACTCGGGAATGTCATCAAGGGCTTGGGGGGACATGAGTCTGCTGACTATGTTATCAGCTTGATGACCAAGTGTTGTAATCGAAAACTGGACCCCAAACCCCCGGCCATGTTTCTAATCTTATTAAGAAGGCATTCCACTGATCAGCCTCTGGGGTCCCTTGTCATACATCAGTCCTCAGCGCCCAGGGTGTTCCCGGTCCTACCTCTTGATGCACACCCTTTCCAGAGTGATCCAGCTTTCTGCTCTTGATTGGTATGAAAGCACCTTGTAAGGTTTGGCTCATATGACTGTGACTGGACCGTTCTGACCTTGGTATAGGAATGCAGAACTGCAGGTAACCGTAATGGTGGTTGAACGGGCCACTGAAGTCTGGCAGACCCACATGGTTGAGCCCCAGGATGTATGTGGGCGTGTTACAAATGCTCAGGTCTCACCCAGATCCAGCAGCTCAGAGTGATGAACAGGGAGCCTGGGAATCTCTTCTTCAACATGCTCTGCATGTGAGGCTGACGCACAGCCAGGTGGGAGTCATGGTGTTGACTTGCTGCTAAAAGTGTGATCTGAAACCAGCACATCAGCACCAGCGCTGTTATAAACACAGACTCTCGGGCTCTGTTCTAGACCTTCTCAGTCTTCATAAGCATCCCAGTGACTCCTCGGCTCACTGAAGTGGGCCTCTTTGATCTTTGTGTCTTCTCCACGTGGGGTCAGACTGTGCAGTGAGTGGGGCTTTGGTCTGATCAGGTCACCCAACAAATATCATTTATATCATATCACCTCCCAGATCTATTTCTCAGTTTACATATTTCACCTGTGCTCCAGGCTTGTCTGACCTTTGCCACCATCACTATATTTTCAGTAACCCTCAGCTTCAACTCTCCTAATGAACACCTCGGATGCCATTTCCACAAATGTGCTACTTCTGAAGCCTGCTCGTGTCACCGAGGGCTCCACATCTCTACTTCACAGTCTGAGATGTTGGGTGGCATCCTGACCCATCTTTCTCACAACCCAGATGTTACATTAGGAAATGCTGTAAAGTCCATCTCTAAATATATCCAGATCCAAACACTGTGTTACTTTCCTCATCATACCCCATAAAGCTACCAAATTTTCCATCTTAGAACCTGTGCTAGTTTCCCACATTTATCTTCCCACCTATCACCTTCACCTCTTGATTCTGCACAGCAGCCAGACGGAGGCTTCCAAAAAGAAGTTGCACCATGTCAATCTCTGCCCAGAAAGGTCTGGTAATCCCACATCTTACTCAGAGAAAAACCAGTCTTCAGTGACAAGAATAAATATTTGGCAGTTATTTCTTTTTAGGAAAAGTATAGGTTTTTCACTTTGAAAAAAGCAAAAGCACAATGTATCAGTTTAGCTAGAAATCCAGCAGCCAAATATACTACTTGGCCATCAATGTTCCCTTTCCAAATACATTTAGATGCACACTATTTTACAATTATTTCATGATGGTTTTAAATTAAAAGCCATAAAATCTTTAGTTAAATAGCCCCACATCTGGATTGAATCATGGTAGTATAGATATTTTTTAGAAATTCCAGTGTAGGGCCTCCCTGGTGGTGCAGGGGTTAAGACACAACCTATGATGCTATCCTCAGCCACTGCAGCAAGACTTCGATCCCTGGCCAGCCAGGGAGCTACCCGCATGGTGCAGCGGACCTCTCCTGACTTGCCTGCTGCTCCCCTCAGCAGTGTACTTCAGTCAATCTGCCTGTTCTGTTCCCCACTCTGTTTCTGGTGAATCCTCTCACTCCCCCGCTTCTGGCCTGTACCCCAGTTCTTGTATACATAAATAAATAAATCTTAAAAAATAAAGAAATTCCAGTTTATCTATTCATCAGTAAAATGCATTTCACAATGTCCCCAAAGAAGAAGCTTCCTGTGTGTCAGGAGTTGACAGTGTCATCACACCTGCTAGGAAGTGGGTCACTTGCACAGTCACTACTAAATTCCATCAGACCTGCTGTCATACTGAGGCTTCCCGTGAACAAAGTACTACAAGTGGTCATTGCCAGACCAGCAGGAAGACGGAGCTCACTCCTGACACCAGACACCACCTGAATCCTGTACTTATGTTCCCTTGTCATGGTGCTGAGCCTTGGTGCTATTAAGCACAATGAGTTTTCCTTAATGAATTTTGGGAGTTAAAGCAAAGGTATATTACCTGGCTCCCTCAATAATTTACTATCTCTCCAACTTTTTAAAAATTATTGATGAGACTATATAAGTTATGGATTCACTGGCTAGGAAGACACAGTGACCTCTTAGGTCAAACCCTGGTGTTTACCCATGAGGTTGGTTTCTCTTGGTCTCTCACCATGACCATCATCTATCTGTCAGCAGTGCCCTCAATGTGGAGTTTCAAATGCTGTCATTGCTAT